>NC_138772.1:2802783-3282783 GCF_965119305.1 Pelophylax lessonae | reverse complement strand
GGTGCCTGGTTTCCTCCAGACATGACGCTTGTCATTCAGGTTCAATCTTTGTTTCATCAGATCAGAGAATTTTGTTTCTCATGGTCTGAGAATCCTTCAGGTGCCTTTTGGCAAACTCCAGATGGGCTGTCATGTGACTTTTACTGAGGAGTGGCTTCCGTCTGGCCACTCCCATACAGACCTGATTGGTGGAGTGCTGCAGAGATGGTTGTTCCTCTGGAAGGTTCTCCTCTTTCCACAGGACGCTGTGGAACGCTGGAGCTCTGTGTCAAAATACCTGTCACTCCTATTACTGTCACATTCCCCCCGATCCCTCCATAAAGAGTACCTGTCACTCCTATTACTGTCACATTCCCCCCGATCCCTCCATAAAGAGTACCTGTCACTCCTATTACTGTCACATTCCCCCCGATCCCTCCATAAAGAGTACCTGTCACTCCTATTACTGTCACATTCCCCCCGATCCCTCCATAAAGAGTACCTGTCACTGCTATTACTGTCACATTCCCTCCGATCCCTCCATAAAGAGTACCTGTCACTCCTATTACTGTCACATTCCCCCCGATCCCTCCATAAAGAGTACCTGTCACTCCTATTACTGTCACATTCCCCCCGATCCCTCCATAAAGAGTACCTGTCACTGCCTATTACTGTCACATTCCCCCCGATCCCTCCATAAAGAGTACCTATCACTGCTATTACTGTCACATTCCCCCCGATCCCTCCATAAAGAGTACCTGTCACTCCTATTACTGTCACATTCCCCCCGATCCCTCCATAAAGAGTACCTGTCACTCCTATTACTGTCACATTCCCCCCGATCCCTCCATAAAGAGTACCTGTCACTGCTATTACTGTCACATTCCCCCCGATCCCTCCATAAAGAGTACCTGTCACTCCTATTACTGTCACATTCCCCCCGATCCCTCCATAAAGAGTACCTGTCACTGCTATTACTGTCACATTCCCCCCGATCCCTCCATAAAGAGTACCTGTCACTCCTATTACTGTCACATTCCCCCCGATCCCTCCATAAAGAGTACCTGTCACTGCTATTACTGTCACATTCCCCCCGATCCCTCCATAAAGAGTACCTGTCACTCCTATTACTGTCACATTCCCCCCGATCCCTCCATAAAGAGTACCTGTCACTGCTATTACTGTCACATTCCCCCCGATCCCTCCATAAAGAGTACCTGTCACTGCCTATTACTGTCACATTCCCCCCGATCCCTCCATAAAGAGTACCTGTCACTGCCTATTACTGTCACATTCCCCCCGATCCCTCCATAAAGAGTACCTGTCACTCCTATTACTGTCACATTCCCCCCGATCCCTCCATAAAGAGTACCTGTCACTCCTATTACTGTCACATTCCCCCCGATCCCTCCATAAAGAGTACCTGTTACTGCCTATTACTGTCACATTCCCCCCGATCCCTCCATAAAGAGTACCTGTCATTCCTATTACTGTCACATTCCCCCCCGATCCCTCCATAAAGAGTACCTGTCACTGCCTATTACTGTCACATCCCCCCGATCCCTCCATAAAGAGTACCTGTCACTGCCTATTACTGTCACATTCCTCCCGATCCCTCCATAAAGAGTACCTGTCACTGCCTATTACTGTCACATTCCCCCCAATCCCTTCATAAAGAGTACCTGTCACTCCTATTACTGTCACATTCCCCCCGATCCCTCCATAAAGAGTACCTGTCACTCCTATTACTGTCACATTCCCCCCGATCCCTCCATAAAGAGTACCTGTCACTGCATATTACTGTCACAAGGGATGTTTACATTGCTTGTGACAGCAATAAAAGTGATCAGATTTATAAAAAAAAAAAAAAAAAACCCGTGTTAAAATTAAAAAAAAAAAAAAATAATTAGGAAAAAAAAAATTTAGCCACCCCCGTCGCCGTGAGCTTGCGCAATATATACGCAGAAAAAGTATATGGAAGTCGCGCCGCAAATGAAATCGCTGTTCAAACCACAAATGTGAGGTATCGCCGCGATCGCCAGAGCGTGAGCAATAATTATGAAAAAAGAACTACACTCTAACTCTAAACTGGTAACCGTTAAAACATTTTAAAGCCTCGCCTATGGAGATTTTTATTGACTGTAGTTTGTCGCCATTCTGCGGGTGTGCGCAATTTTAACCGTAACATGTTGGGTATCTATTTACTCGGTGTGACATCATCTTTCACAATATATAAAAAATGGGCTAACTTTACTGTTTATTTTTTTTTAAATGCAGTGAAATGTGATTTTTTCGTAATTTTTCCATAAAAAATGGCGTTTGAAAGACCGCTGCACAAATACCACGTGATAAAAAATATTGCAATGACCGCCATTTTATTCTCCAGAGTCTTTGCTAAGAAAATATATATATATAATGTTTGGGGGTTTTAAGTAGTTTTCTAGCAAAAAATACTGATTTAAACTTGTAAACAAAAAGTGTCAAAAATAGGCTTAGTGGTAAATTGGTTAATCACACCTAATCTAACCTGATGTACCGACGGCCTATCTCATTTCTTGAGGCCCTGAAATGTCAGGACAGTACAAATACCCCCCAAATGACCCCTTTTTGGAAAGTAGACATTCCAGGGTATTTAGTAAGTGGCATGGTTTTTTGAAGTTGTAATTTTTTCCCACAATTCTTGGGAAAATTAAGAAATCTTTTTTCTTTTTTTTTTTTGTCATAACAGGTTATTTCTCACACATAGTATATGCATACTTACAATTCACCCCAAAATACATTCTGCTACTCCTCCTGAGTATGGCGATACCACATGTGTGGGACTTTTACACAGCCTGGCCACATACAGAGGCCCAACATCCAAGGAGCACCGTCAGGTGTTCTAGGCGCATAAATTCTACATATAATTTCCTAACGACCTATCACACTTTTGAAGGCCCTGGAGCACCAGGACAATGGAATTACCCACAAAATGACCCCATTTTGGAAAGCAAACACCCCAACACATAATCTAGGAGCCATAATGAGTCTTTTAAACATGTTATTTTTTTCCACAAGTTTTTGGAAAATGTGGAAAGAAAATGAAAACGCATTTTTTTTTTACACAAAGTTGTCATTTTATAAGATATTTCTAACACATAGCATGTACATAGCAAAAATGACACCCCAAAATACATTCTGCTACTCCTCCTGAGTATGGTGATACCACATATGTGAGACTTTGTTACAGCATAGCCACATACAGAGTCCCAACATGCAAGGAGCACCGTCAGGTGTTCTAGGAGCATAAATTACACATTTCATTTCATTACAACCAATCACACTTTTGAAGGCCCTGGAACACCAGGACAATGGAAACCCCCCAAAAAAAGGCCCCATTTTGGAAAGCAAACACCCCAACACATAATCTAGGAGGCATGGGCAGCAGATAGGTACTCATGTACTCTGATGAGCTGCAGAGAGACTCAGGTACTCTGATGGGCTGCAGATAGGTACTCTGAAGGGCTGGAGACAGGTACTCGAGTACTCTGATGGGCTGCAGAGAGATACTTGGGTACTCTGATGAGCTGCAGAGAGGTAATTGGGTACTCTGATGAGCTGCAGAGAGGTACTTGGGTACTCTGGTGGGCTACAGAGAGGTAATTGGGTACTCTGATGGGCTGCAGAGAGGTACTCGGGTACTCTGATGGGCTGCAGAAAGGTAATTGGGTTCTCTGATGGGCTGCAGAGAGGTAATTGGGTACTCTGATGGGCTGCAGAGAGGTAATTGGGTACTCTGATGGGCTGCAGAGAGGTAATTAGGTTCTCTGATGGGCTGCAGAGAGGTAATTGGGTTCTCTGATGGGTTACAGAGAGGTAATTGGGTACTCTGATGGGCTGCAGAGAGTCACTCGGGTACTCTGATGGGCTGCAGAGAGGTAATTGGGTTCTCTTATGGGCTACAGAGAGGTAATTGGGTACTCTGATGGGCTACAGAGAGGTAATTAGGTTCTCTGATGGGCTGCAGAGAGGTACTCGGGTACTCTGATGGGCTGCAGAGAGGTATTTGGGTATTCTGATGGGCTGCAGAGAGGTAATTGGGTTCTCTGATGGGCTGGAGACAGGTGCTCGGGAACTCTGATGGGATACAGAGAGGTACTTGGGTACTCTGATGACAGGTTCTTGGGTACTCTGATGACAGGTACTCAAAGTACCTGAGTACCTGTCATCAGAGTACCCGAGTACCTGCCATCAGAGTACCCGAGTACCTGCCATCAGAGTACCTAAATACCTGTCATCAGAGTACCCGAATACCTCTCGTTAGAGTACCTGTCACCAGCCCATCAGAGTACCCGAGTACCTGTCACCAGAGTACCTGATGGACTGGTGCCAGGTACTCAGGTACTCTGAAGGACTGGTGACAGCTATTTTGATGGGCTAGTGAAAGGTCCTCTTTATTGGGGGGGGGGCAATCAGTGTGTTTTGGGGTGCACTATGATCGGTAACTAGCTGTTACCTCAATCTCCTCCTCACACAGGATCAGTGTGTGAGGAGGAGAACACGGTAACAGATAGTTACATTGGTCTCTGTTGACATTCTGTGACTGGCTGTGATTGGACACAGCCGGTCACGTTTCATTGGCTCTTTACCCTGATCAGGGATGGACTGTGTCAGAGTGACACTCTCCATCCCCGATCGCCGCCCTGCACGCCCCTGGCGTGCACGAGGGAAGTGCATATGGCCGGCTGTGATTGGACACAGCCAGTCACATGTTAAAGAGCCATTTTTTTAATGGCTCCTTATACCGATCGGGGATGGGCTGTGTCCCGACGGACATGCCGCATCCCCGATCACCACGCTGCGCACCCCCGGGGGGGCGGGAGAGCAGCGGGAACAGGCGGACGTCATATGATGCCCACCCAGATTGACGGAGTGTTCCTGCTGGCGTCATTTGTCTATGGCCCGGTAAGGAAGTGGTTAAATTACATTTTTTCCTTTAGAAATGTCATTATTGCTGCAGCAGGCTCCATACATCATACAGATGCTCCACTTTACAGGCACATTAAGGGGACCACCTAGGCACGATATTTAAAGGAATTTTTCATTTTTATAGTTTCACTTTAAGCATCATTAAAATCAGTAAATCAGTGCTCCTTTAAAAATTATCATTTAAAAAAAAAAAAAAAAATAGCATTGCTACAGGTCCCCCAGGTCAGTACCCCCATACACTTTTTTTGGGCAATGACTTGCATTTAAGCCTTTAAAATGAGGACTTTTGATTTTTGACGTTGGAGTCCCATAGACTTCAATGGAGTTCGATTATTCAAACAAACTTTTCCCCTGTTCGCGGTGTTCTAGTGCGAACCGAACCGGGGGGTGTTCGGCTCATCACTAGATATACGCAATCCGATGGTAAACTGACAACGCTGCTTCTGATTGGAAGGCAGTGGCTTAGTGTTGTCACCCTGAAACAGGAAGTGTTGTTACTGGGAGGATCTCCAGGTAAGAAAAATGTAGGCAGTGACTCAGGATGCCAAACACATGCGTGGTAAAGCTCATAGAGAGAGACTGCAGCGATTAGGTGTACAGATATTCATATTGTAATTAGTTACACCTTCCACCAGCTTCATACTAACTGTCACTTACCAACTGCCATTTTCTTTTTACCAGCTTATTATTACCAGTCCCCTTGGAACAGTCCATTACCTCTCAAGAATTAAATTGTAAAAAGTGACCATATCTCTATCAAACTTCAATATAACTTTCTTATATTTAAATACAATCCGCTCCGGATTTAATACCTGTTTGACATTTAATAGAAGAGCGCTGAGAGCGGGAACACGGAATATTCCCGGGATTTACGGCACTGAATCTCTCTGTGTCAGGCAAAGCTCCCATGGACTAAGTCTGCAATCAGAAAAGGGTAGCGGCAGCTTCCAGCACCTCATTATAGCAAGGCTGTTCGGTGCTTGCTGGGGCTCTTTACAGCTGATCCCTATTTCTCAGCACATGAAGAAAACACTAAATAAGGTGACTGAGGATGTGACCTCCACAACTCCACTAACACAGATAGAGAATAACAAAATCTGCAATACAAGATGTGTTTTATTTTACTATGATGGAGAAATATTATTCTACGAATACTCTGCTCTAGGCCAGATGAGTGGTGTGTGGAAAGATACAAAGTAACATTGTTTATAAACATTGATCAGATGTGAGATAGAGAGATATACAGTAACATTGTTTATCAACATTGATCAGATGTGAGATAGAGAGATATACAGTAACATTGTTTATAAACATTGATCAGATGTGAGAAAGAGAGATATACAGTAACATTGTTTATAAACATTGATCAGATGTGAGATAGAGAGATATACAGTAACATTGTTTATAAACATTGATCAGATGTGAGAAAGAGAGATATACAGTAACATTGTTTATAAACATTGATCAGATGTGAGATAGAGAGATATACAGTAACATTGTTTATAAACATTGATCAGATGTGAGATAGAGAGATATAAAGTATCAAAAAAACGAAGAGATTTCCAGTCACAACTTAGCAACCAGCCAGCGACCAACCGAATTGACCTGTCTCACAATATGCGTTAAAAACAGGGGTTTGGTTGCACACATTTGTAAATACATGCGTAAGCTGCAGGCCCTGACAAGGCACCCTGTGATCTCCAGTCCCTAACTCTACAATTTAAAGAGTCTCTACAATGAGAGCACATGCATTTAATGGGATAGATGGAGGACAGGTGACTAGAGGGAGCCCACCCTCCTTAAAGGCACAGGGTCACACTGAACACCCAGCACATCGCACAATGGCGGCAAAGGTGTCAGTGCGTTGCCTGGATCAATATAGATATCAATAATGCACAAAGTGTGTGCAACCAAACCCCTGTTTTTAACGCATACTGTTAGACAGGTCAATTCGGTTGGTCGCTGGCTGGTTGGTAAGTTGTGACTGGAAATCTCTTCGTTTTTTTGATCTGTGTCCGCCCTTCCAGTGCTCCTTACCACTAAGACCAGTTATAGGTGGAGGCGGTGACCACTTTATGCATTATTGATATCTATATTGGTCAGGCAACGCACTGACACCTTTGCCGCCATTGTGCGATGTGCTGGGTGTTCAGTGTGACCCTGTGCCTTTAAGGAGGGGTGGGCTCCCTCTAGTCACCTGTCCTCCATCTATCCCATTAAATGCATGTGCTCTCATTGTAGAGACTCTTTAAATTGTAGAGTAAAGGCCCATACACACGTGCAGATTGTCGGCCGAAAAGCTTCGGCCGACGAACGATCAGCCGATTGTATGCTTGTTAGTATGATGCTTCCGACAGCCGACAGCGCACTTAATCTGTCGTGCTAGCATTAAAATTTTTGTATGCCGACACCAGAACGGCCGATTGTTCGCCAGTCAATACAGAATTCGGCCGACAGACAGCAGATTTGCAAGAATGGGCATGCTCAGAAAAGAAAAAACACAGGGAAAGTTAACCATTACATTACATCACTTCTGCAGTCGGCTGTAGTCGGCGGACAAAATTCTTGTGCAGTCTTTTGCAGTTTTCAACAGACACGACAGCCCGGGGACAAAAGACGGCCGATCGTTCGGCCGACGCTCGGTATGTGTGTACGGGGCATTAGGGACTGCAGATCACAGGGTGCCTTGTCAGGGCCTGCAGCTTATGCATGCATTTGCAAATGTGTGCAACCAAACCCCTGTTTTTAACGCATACCGAGAGACAGGTCAATTTGGTTGGTCGCTGGCTGGTTGGTAAGTTGTGATTGGAAATCTCTTCGTTTTTTTGATCTGCATCCGCCCTTCCAGTGCTCCTTACCACTAAGACCAGTTATAGGTGGAGGCGGTGACCACTTTGTGCATCAGAGATATAAAGTAACATTGTTTATAAACATTGATCAGATGTGAGATAGAGAGATATAAAGTAACATTGTTTATAAACATTGATCAGATGTGAGATAGAGAGATATACAGTAACATTGTTTATAAACATTGATCAGATGGGAGATAGAGAGATATAAAGTATCAAAAAAACTAAGAGATTTCCAGTCACAACTTACCAACCAGCCAGCGACCAACCGAATTGACCTGTCTCACAATATGCGTTAAAAACAGGGGTTTGGTTGCACACATTTGCAAATACATGCGTAAGCTGCAGGCCCTGACAAGGCACCCTGTGATCTGCAGTCCCTAACTCTACAATTTAAAGAGTCTCTACAATGAGAGCACATGCATTTAATGGGATAGATGGAGGACAGGTGACTAGAGGGAGCCCACCCCTCCTTAAAGGCACAGGGTCACACTGAACACCCAGCACATCGCACAATGGCGGCAAAGGTGTCAGTGCGTTGCCTGGATCAATATAGATATCAATAATGCACAAAGTGTGTGCAACCAAACCCCTGTTTTTAACGCATACTGTTAGACAGGTCAATTCGGTTGGTCGCTGGCTGGTTGGTAAGTTGTGACTGGAAATCTCTTCGTTTTTTTGATCTGCGTCCGCCCTTCCAGTGCTCCTTACCACTAAGACCAGTTATAGGTGGAGGCGGTGACCACTTTGTGCATCAGAGATATAAAGTAACATTGTTTATAAACATTGATCAGACGGGAGATAGAGAGATACAAAGTAACATTGTTTATAAACATTGATCAGATGTGAGATAGAGAGATATACAGTAACATTATTTATAAACTTTGATCAGAGAGGAGATAGAGAGATACAAAGTAACATTGTTTATAAACATTGATCAGATGTGAGACAGAGAGATACAAAGTAACATTGTTTATAAACATTGATCAGATGTGAGACAGAGAGATACAAAGTAACATTGTTTATAAACATTGATCAGACGGGAGATAGAGAGATACAAAGTAACATTGTTTATAAACATTGATCAGATGTGAGACAGAGAGATACAAAGTAACATTGTTTATAAACATTGATCAGACGGGAGATAGAGAGATACAAAGTAACATTGTTTATAAACATTGATCAGACGGGAGATAGAGAGATACAATGTAACATTGTTTATAAACATTGATCAGATGTGAGATAGAGAGATATACAGTAACATTATTTATAAACATTGATCAGAGAGGAGATAGAGAGATACAAAGTAACATTGTTTATAAACATTGATCAGATGGGAGATAGAGAGATACAAAGTAACATTGTTTATAAACATTGATCAGACGGGAGATAGAGAGATACAAAGTAACATTGTTTATAAACATTGATCAGATAGGAGATAGAGAGATACAAAGTAACATTGTGAATGTGTAAATGTGCGCTGATAATTATATAATTAAGCTGTAACCAAAGATCCAATTGTACTGGAATAAATAAATCGTGAAAATAAGTCTGGTGCGCTAAATATGGTCATTCCCAAATGAAATAACTTAGTGACAAAAAAATAAAATAAATAGGATGACAGTATACTAAAATATCTATCAAATATTCATCAAGGTGAAACATAAATACATAAATATGTGCTCCACATAAAAAATGTGCAAATTCCCCTGAGAAAATGTCCAAAGCAAATTTCCAGTTCAAAGTCCAAAACCCTGAGTGCAAAATGAACGTGCAAAAAAACTTGTTGCTGGATAAAGTTCAAACAGTGCTCCCATGTTGATGTGACAAATCAATATCCCACCACCCAGCAAGTTGGCTTCTTACCAGCAGTTTTAAAAGTAAGGGTGAAAAGGCAGCCACCTCCAGAGAATAGACCCCTGGTGATAGGAAAGATATATACAGTACTCTCTTCCCACACCTCTCAAAAAAGGGTGAATGAGCTTCTTACCAGATGCTGAAATTTTATAGCATATGATCATTTTCTTTTTGGTATTTCTTCCTCCCGTCACTCCTGGTCTCACACTCCATCCAGTCCCAAAATACTCTCGCCTGATAAACTGAAGGGATCTTTTTATTGCGGACACTGTAAAGCCTGCTCGTATGTCCCCATGGTCAAGGAGTTTACAAATCTTCTAATGTCTGTTAAAATACTTCCTTTTTACCTTACAAAGTAACATTGTTTATAAACATTAAACTGACGGGAGATAGAGAGATACAAAGTAACATTGTTTATAAACATTAAACTGACGGGAGATAGAGAGATACAAAGTAACATTGTTTATAAACATTGATCAGACGGGAGATAGAGAGATACAAAGTAACATTGTTTATAAACATTGATCAGACAGGAGATAGAAAGATACAAAGTAACATTGTTTATAAACATTGATCAGACAGGAGATAGAGAGATACAAAGTAACATTGTTTATAAACATTGATCAGACAGGAGATAAAGATACAAAGTAACATTGTTTATAAACATTGATCAGACGGGACATAGAGAGATACAAAGTAACATTGTTTATAAACATTGATCAGACGGGAGATAGAGAGATACAAAGTAACATTGTTTATAAACATTGATCAGACGGGCGATAGAGAGATACAAAGTAACATTGTTTATAAACATTGATCAGATGGGAGATAGAGAGATACAAAGTAACATTGTTGTCTTTGGGTTGTCTTTGTATCCAAAGAGTATACCAGGATAAAAATATAAATAGTTTATAGGTAAACTCAGGAGGAAGATCAACCCAGAAGAAGCAAGGACACTCTCTGTGACTGGAAGAATCAATTTAAATCTTTACTTACAAGGCGGTAAATAAAGTTTGAAACAAGCCATCGCTGACCCCTGTAGCTTCAGGTACTGTGGAGCAATTCATCCTCAAAATCTATAGCAGAATTACTTGCAGTTTTATTTCAACAGCTCAGCTCCCCCTCCTCCCATCTCTCATCAGCTCACTCTGCTTTTCCTTCTCAGCATTGACTTGACAGCTCAAATCACTTGAGCAATGATTCAAAGGGCTCAACTCACTCTGCTCCCCCCCTCCTGGCAGTGGATTGGCAGCTCAGTTCCCCTTGCTCCCCACCCCTCTCAGGAGTGGCTATATGGATTGCCAGCTCTGGCTGCTCTGCTCCGTCCTCCCAGCAGTGACTTGACAGCTCAGGCCCCTCTGCTCCCTCCTCCCTGCCAGTTTTGTCTTGTCAGCTCAGCTAACCCTGCTGCACCCTCCCAGCAGTGACTAATTAGCACAGCTGCAAAAGTAAACTTAATAGACATGTCTTTTTTTTAACTTTATCAGCTACAGTATATACAGCAACTGTCAGATACTCATTACCTAATCCAGCCAACCATGGAGGGACCAGTATGTCCTGGAGCATGGGCTTCCCTCTAAGCAGTGTGAGTAAAGGCCAATTGGAATCCAACATTTTTTTAGAAGTATAAGGTACAGGGGATTATGGGTAGTGATGTGCTATATCTGTAGTAAAAAAATTAATATACAGTATCTCACAAAAGTAAGTACACCCTCACATTTTTGTAAATATTTTATTCTATCTTTTCATGTGACAACACTGAAGAAATGACGCTTTGCTACAATGTAAAGTAGTGAGTGTACAGCTTGTATAACAGTGTAAATTTGCTGTCCCCTCAAAATAACTCAACACACAGCCATTAATGTCTAAACCACTGGCAACAAAAGTCAGTACACCCCTAAGTGACAATGTCCAAATTGGGCCCAAAGTGTCAATATTTTGTGTGGCCGCCATTATTTTCCAGCACTGCCTTAACCCTCTTGGGCATGGAGTTCACCAGAGCTTCACAGGTTGCCACTGGAGTCCTCTTCTCCTCCTCCATGATGACATCACAGAGCTGGTGGATGTTAGAGACCTTGCGCTCCTCCACCTTCCATTTGAGGATTCCCACAGATACTCAATAGGGTTTAGGTCTGTAGACATGCTTGGCCAGTCCATCACCTTTACCCTCAGCTTCTTTAGCAAGTCAGTGGTCACCTTGGAGGTGTTTGGGGTCGTTATATTGGAATACTGCCCTGCGGCCCAGTCTCTGAAGGGAGGGGATCATGCTCTGCTTCAGTATGTCACAGTACATGTTGGCATTCATGGTTCCCTCAATGAACTGTAGCTCCCCAGTGCCGGCAGCACTCATGCAGCCCCAGACCATGACACTCCCACCACCATGCTTGACTGTAGGCAAGACACACTTGTCTTTGTACTCCTCACCTGGTTCCCGCCACACACATTTGACACCATCTGAACCAAATAAGTTTATCTTGGTCTCATCAGACCACAGGACATTGTTCCAGTAATCCATGTCCTTAGTCTGCTTGTCTTCAGAAGAGTCTTCCTTCTGGGGTGACAGCCATGCAGACCAATTTGATGCAGTGTGCGGCGTATGGTCTGAGCACGGACAGGCTGACCCTCCCCCACCCCTTCAACCTCTGCAGCAATGCTGGCAGCACTCATACGTCTATTTCCCAAAGACAACCTCTGGATATGACGCTGAGCACGTACACTGAACTTCTTTGGTGGACCATGGTGAGCAGGGCCGGACTGACCATTGGGAGGACCGGGCATATTCCCGGTGGGCCGCGGCGCCGGCTCTGACTCAGTCCGACTCCTCACAGACTCAGTAGAAGACATTCATTTCCCTCACTGCGGCCGGTGTACTTGCCAGCTACACCGGCTCCGCGGCCAATCAGCCTTCGGCTCAGGGGGGGTGTGAGTCACACCCCCCCTGAGCAGAAGGCTGATTGGCCGTGGAGCCGGAAGTCAAGAGAAATAGTGAACAGTCAGTCAGTGTGTTTCTTCCCGTTGCGCCGGTCTCCTGCCCGGCGCGGCCAGCAGCCCAGCCTGCAGCATCGGCACCCAAGCAGCTGCAGATGGCAGCTCCTTCAGTCCAACTCCGGGCTGCTCGCGGCGGCGGCGGGGAGAGAAGGTAAGTGCGACTCCAGTGCCTGCAGTGCTGTGCAGCCCCGGCCGTGTGTACTGATTAGGAGGGGGATGGGGCGGCCGGCCTACACATTTGGAACAAGCTGCCTACAATGTTGAGTTTTTTGGAAAACTTTTTCAGTTTCTCCCACATGTCTGCCGCCCCTTCATGACAATCTGCGAGCACTATGACAGCACAAATGTGAAATTCATTCCAGTATCTGAATGGGACATAGTAAAGACACATGGTTAGTTTAACCCTGAAAAAGTGCCAGCTACAGAGAAAGCACAAGCAGCTTAAAGGCGACTTGAAGAGTCAGAAATAAGGTGCCTGCTATAGCTCAAAAAAATGCTAGTTGCTTGATCTAATGCTGATCTACTGACTTCTATGCTTTCCAGGTCACTGCCCTGAAAGTAGGCAGACCAGGATTTCTGTTTTTCACCTGCTGCATGCTTGTTTGGGGTCAGGCACGCAGAAAATATTGACGTCAGAGACTGCCAGTCAACAAGCATTCATCAGAAGCTCAGCAAGACAACTTACATCTTGTTCTCAGTATAGGTGCTTTGAAATCTGTGCATGCTTAGTGCGCTGCAGATTGTGCTTTCTTACAAGATCATCCATCCACTTGTTCTCTGTCTCTCTATCTCTGTCTCTGTCTCTCTATCTCTCTCCTGATGTTTCCCTATCCCGGCTCCTGCTGCCGCTGGATGGATACCTGATTCTCCTCCTCCCTTCTGCAGGCATTCTGCGGCTGCGTGCTCTTCAAGTCCCCACAGTGCTTTTCATCTCCCCCTATGCTCTCTGGTGGCTCCCCCAGTGCTCTCCACCCCCCTGTGCTCCCTGGCTCCCCCCTAAGTAATTTCCAGTCCCCCCCCCCTTCATGCTCTCCATCCCCCTGGTTTTCCCTGCCCGCCCCCCCCCCCCCAGTGCTATCCACACCCTGCGCCTTCCAACCCCCCTGCAATGCTTTCCAACCCCCCCCCCCTTAATTCTCTCCAGTCCCCCCCCCCCTTGCCCTTCAGCTCCTCCAGTGCTATCTGCTTTCCCTGTGCTCTCCGGCCCCCCTAGTGTCCTATCTTCTATCATGTCTGCAGTCTCTGACCATCTCCTGTACTATGTCTGCAGTCTCTGACCATCTCCTGTATCATGTCTGCAGTCTCTGCCAATCTCCTGTACTATGTATGCAGTCTCTGACCATCTCTTGTATCATGTCTGCAGTCTCTGTCCATCTCTTATATCATGTCTGCAGTCTCTGACCATCTCTTGTATCACGTCCGCAGTCTCTGACCATCTCTTGTATCACGTCCGCAGTCTCTGACCATCTCTTGTATCACGTCCGCAGTCTCTGACCATCTCCTGTATCACGTCCGCAGTCTCTGACCATCTCCTGTATCACGTCCTCAGTCTCTGACCATCTCCTGTATCATGCCTAAGTCTCTGAGCATCTCCTGTATCACGTCCTCAGTCTCTGACCATCTCCTGTATCACGTCCTCAGTCTCTGAGCATCTCCTGTATCACGTCCTCAGTCTCTGACCATCTCCTGTATCACGTCCTCAGTCTCTGACCATCTCCTGTATCACGTCCTCAGTCTCTGACCATCTCCTGTATCACGTCCTCAGTCTCTGACCATCTCCTGTATCACGTCCTCAGTCTCTGACCATCTCCTGTATCACGTCCTCAGTCTCTGACCATCTCCTGTATCACGTCCTCAGTCTCTGACCATCTCCTGTATCACGTCCTCAGTCTCTGACCATCTCCTGTATCACGTCCTCAGTCTATGACCATCTCCTGTATCACGTCCTCAGTCTCTGACCATCTCCTGTATCACGTCCTCAGTCTCTGACCATCTCCTGTATCACGTCCTCAGTCTCTGACCATCTCCTGTATCATGTCCTCAGTCTCTGACCATCTCCTGTATCATGTCCTCAGTCTCTGACCATCTCCTGTATCATGTCCTCAGTCTCTGACCATCTCCTGTACTATGTCCAGCGGGAACACTCTGCAGCCAAACCGCACAGCACAGCACACCCAAGGTAAGTGGAGAACTGGAGAGAAGAGTGACTTCTACTTAGGGATTTCTTTTGCAGATAGGCTGGGCTGGCTCTGGCAGCAACAATTTAATTCAAATCAGGATTCCTTTTGCAAATAGGCTGGCCTGGCACTGTCAGCCAGGCATAGTACTAGTCTAGTACTATGCTTGCCAGTGCCAGGTCAGCCTATTTGCAGAAGAAATCCTGATTTGAATAAAATTGTTGCTGCCAGTGCCAGCCTACCAGGGGCTGATCTGAGGTGTGAAGGTGCAGGAATTGGGGTGATCTGAGGTGTGAAGGTGCAGGAATTGGGGTGATCTGAGGTGTGAAGGTGCAGGAATTGGGGTGATCTGAGGTGAGAAGGTGCAGGAATTGGGGTGATCTGATTTGTGAAGGTGCAAAGCTCACTTGATTTCTTACTATTATTCAAGCGGTTTACAGCAGTTCCTTTATATGAAGTTGACAGTTGTTTTTTATGTATCTGGCACTCCCAATTTCTTTGAAAACATTTTTCGGCACTATTTTTAGGACTCAACCATTAAAACAGGATTTAAAGTAAGAAAAGTAAGCTCTGATCTAAATTGGACCCAGTCTGTCAGATTAAACTAAAAAAGGTACAGTAATCGAATCCACACATCCTGGAACATTAAATCCTCTCATCAAGCATCCCGACGAACGCCCCTCCCGGCCACGCCCCAGTCACGCACCCCCCCCCCCCTCGCGGGCTGCTCAGTCCAAAATGCCCAGGCCTATTTTTTGTTCTAGTCCGGGCCTGATGGTGAGGTCTGTTCTGAGTGGAACCTGTCCTGTTAAACTGCTGTATGGTCTTGGCCACCGTGCTGCAGCTCAGTTTCAGGGTCTTGGCAATCTTCTTATAGCCTAGGCCAACTTTATGTAGAGCAACAATTCTTTTTTTCAGATCCTCAGAGAGTTCTTTGCCATGAGGTGCCATGTTGAACTTCCAGTGACCAGTATGAGAGAGTGAGAGCGATAACACCAAATTTAACACACCTGCTCCCCATTCACACCTGAGACCTTGTAACACTAACGAGTCACATGACACCGGGGAGGGAAAATGGCTAATTGGGCCCAATTTTAACATCTTCACTAAGGGGTCTACTCACGTTTGTTGAATGCGGTTTAGACATTAATGGCTGTGTGTTGAGTTATTTTGAGGGGACAGTAAATTTACACTGTTATACAAGCTGTACACTCACTACTTTACATTGTAGCAAAGTCTCATTTCTTCAGTGTTGTCACATGAAAAGATAAAATAAAATATGTACAAAAATGTGAGGGACGTACTTACTTTTGTCAGATACTGTATATCCTTAGCATATAATACTTAGTATTAGTGTTTGAGAGCGCAGTTTATTTAATAGCAATATTCACTTTTCACTTATTTTGGCCTATTATGGCTTTTAAACCAGCTGCTTCACTTTGCTACATTTTTTGTTACACCTTTGGCAAATTCGTTATTTTGTAATAATTTTGTATTCACTTTGTAATAATTATTTTGTGTTCAGTTTGTATTAATACGTTTCACAGTGATTTTTTAATTATTCCAGGGTGCGCAGGTATAAAAGCATTGGGTTTAAACCAATTAATATTATTTTTATTATTTTTTTTTATACCAAAACATGTAGCAGAATACACTTTGGCCTCAATTTATGAAAAAAAAAAAAAAAATGTATTGTGTTTTTTAACAGAAAGTAGAAAATATTGTTTTGTTTTATTTTTCCATTTATGGTTATATAGCAAAAATTAAAAAAAAAAAACAAAAAAAAAAAACACAGAGGTGATCAAATTTCTTTATTCATGTGAAAAAAATGATGTAAATTTTGTTTGGGTGCAGCGTCGCATTCCTGAGCGATCACCAGCTAAAGCAGCGCAGTGCTGTATAGCAAAAAATGGCCCGGTCATGAAGGGGGGGGGGGGGGGGCGGTAGTAAAAACTTCTCGGAGGTCAAGTATGGCAAAGACAAAAAATTATTGCAAAACAAATATAAATGTAATATAAAATGTTACAGCAAGCTTGGATACAAAAATCAGAATAAATCAGGATTTATCAGAGACGTAAAGCGGGAAGGGAAATCGCACGCGTCGCCCATTAGTCATGAGAGAGAAGACAGTCTGGGCTTTTGTAGATTGCTTTGCTCCTTTTTACAGCCGGCATTTAAAATGTCATCGTTCATGAGCCAATAAGTAATATGTTTTAAATAGTTGACCACTGGTGACTGGTTGTGGCATCTAAGTGCTCCAATTCCTCATCTGTGACAGAACATAGTAATTACCGCTCTTCAACGGGTGAGAGGGTTGGAGCCCACAAAGGTCAGAGTTCCCCCATTTCCCGGAATTAAGGGGATTCTACCGCGTGCTCAAGTATCCAAAACATTTACAGGGGACATGTGACGAGGTCCGCTACCCTTTATGATGACTTCAACATAATAATAGGCTGCGGCTCGGCCGCTGAGCAGGAGGACCTTGGCCTGGGAAGATTACAGGACATTGTGGTTGTCGGTGCAGAAAAAATGTATACATTAACTGTGAAATATAGAGGAGGGGGGGATGGGTGGACAATGCTGGGAATGTATTACTGTATGTATACGGGTTATATTTGTAGGGATCAGCCTGGATGAATAACAGGCCTCTGGGATTTCATACCAGACTTACTACATGGTCATGGCCAGCCGTCTAATATGTGGAGTTCCTCAGAGTTTCATCTTTATATAGACCATGAAATGTGCTTCATATTCATGTCCGGGGAGGGATTTTCTTCTCAGAAAATAGGTGCAGGAACTCCCCCCCCCCCCCTTCTAAGTCACTTTGTGTCTCCGTCCCCTACTCACCTCCGAGCACCGACCCTTGGTTCTGCCCCTACCCACCTCTGAACACCGACCCTTGGTTCTGCCCCTACCCCCCTCCAAGCATTGACACTTTGTTGCACCCCCTACCCACCTCTGAGCACTGACCCTTGGTTCTGCCCCTACCCACCTCTGAGCACTGATTCTTGGTTCTACCCACCTCCGAGCACTGACCCTTTGTTCCACCCTTACCCACCTCTGAGAAACAACCCTTGTTCCTGCCCCTACCCACCTCTGAACACCAACCCTTGGTTCTGCCCCTACCCACCTCTGAGCACTGACCCTTTGTTCCACCCTTACACACTTCTGAGCATCGACCCTTGGTTCCTCCCCTACCTACCTCTGAGCACCAACCCTTGGTTCCACCCCTACCCACCTCTGAACACTGACCCTTGGTTTCCGCCACTGCCCACCTCTGAACACTGACCCTTGGTTCTGCCCCTACCCACCTCAGAGCACTGACCCTTTGTTCCACCCTTACCCACCTCTGAGCATCGACCCTTGGTTCTGCCCCTACCCACCTATGAACACTGACCCTTGGTTCCGCCCCTACCCACTTCTGAGCACCAACACTTGGTTCTGCCCCTACCCTCCTCTGGGCACTGACCCTTGATTCTGCCCCTACCCACCTCTGAGCACTAACCCTTGCTTCCGCCTCTACCCACCTCTGTGGACCAACCCTTGGTTTCTGACCCTACCCACCTCTGAACACCAACCCTTGGTTTCGCCCCTACCCACCTCTGAACACCGACCCTTGGTTCTGCCCCTATCCACCTCTGAGGACCACCCTTGGTTCTGCCCCTACCCACCTCTGAGCACCGATCCTTGGTTCCACCCCTACCCACCTCTGAGCACTGACCCTTGGTTCCACCCCTACCCACCTCTGAGCACTGACCCTTGGATTTGCCCCTACCTACCTCTAAGCACTGACCCTTGGATTTGCCCCTACCTACCTCTAAGCACCGACCCTTGGTTCCGCCTCTACCTACCTCTGAACACCGACCCTTGGCTCCACCCCTACCCACCTCTGAGCGCAACCCTTGGTTCTGTCCCTACCCACCTCTGAGCACCAACCCTTGGTTCCTCCCTTACCTACCTCTGAGCACCAACCCTTGATTCTGCCACTACCTACCTCTGAACACCAACCCTTGGTTCTGCCCCTACCCACCTCTGAGCACCGACCCTTGGTTCCACCCCTACCCACCTCTGAGCATAAACCCTTGGTTCTGCCTCTACCCAGCTCTAAATACTGACCCTTGGCTCCGCCCCTATTCACCTCTGAGCACCAACTCTTGGTTCCACCTCTACCCACCTCTGAACACTGACCCTTGGTTCTGCCCCTACCCACCTCTGAGGACCACCCTTGGTTCTGCCCCTACTCACCTCTGAGCACTGATCCTTGGTTCCACCCCTACCCACCTCTGAGCATTGACCCTTGGTTCCACCCCTACCCACCTCTGAGCACTGACCCTTGGATTTGCCCCTACCTACCTCTAAGCACTGACCCTTGAATTTGCCCCTACCTACCTCTAAGCACTGACCCTTGGTTCCACCCCTAACCACCTCTGAGCCCCCACTCTTTTTATTTCACCCCTAGCCACCTCTGAGCACTGACCCTTGGTCCCCACCCTACCCACCTCTGAGCACCGAGCCTTGGTTCCCTTTTAGAGAATATTGAGCCAAGTATCATTTTGTAGTGTTAGGTAATTTGTATGGAATTTGATAATAATAATAAGAAAAGCTATAAAATAGATTCCTCACAGCCAGCAGCAATAGACCCTCCAGCAACAATGGACCCCAAGCAGCAACAACAGATCTTCCAGCAGCTGGAATCAATAGACTCTCCTGCAGCCAGCAACAATAGACCCCTCCCTAAACAGTAGATCCCTTCCAGCAACAATTGAGCCCCCCCCCCAGTAACAAAGGATCCTCCACCAGCAACAATAGATTTCCACACAAAAATATATCCCCTCCAGCAACAATAGATACCCCAGCAGCCAGCATCAGTAGACCCTCCATCACACCCCAGGACCCATTTGCCATTGCATACACTCAGTGCTAGAGGTGCTGGAGGTGTGTTCCCCCTGAAGCCCCGTGTCTGGGTAATAATGGACCTGACCTGGTCCTCCAGTTCCCAGATTATTCACTCTTCTGCTTACTGGCTTTCATGTTGTTGGGTTTTATTTGCTGTGAATCTATAGGTCAGACATACTTCTCACCCGCCATTTTATTAGGTACACCTGTTCAATTGCTTGGTCACACAATTGGCTAATCAGCCAATCACATGGCAGCAACTTAATGCATTTCGGCATCTAGACGTGGTAAAGATGACTTGCTGTAGTTCAAACCAACCATCAGAATGGTGAAGAAAGGGAATTTAAGTGACTTTGAATGTGGCATGGTTGTTGGTTCCATAATAGACAGAAGTAAGACCAACGTAGTGCAGGAACCTTTTACACAAGTCGGCTATCATAGGGAATTATTGTTTTTCACATGTCATGTGACTGACCGAGGGGATTGTAGAGGCGGGTGGAAGATTCCTGCATACGTATCCATGTGGGACCACACCAGAAAAGGGGGATGGTCTGGATATGATCACCCAGAAAATGGCATGTCAAATGTGGGCTGATGAGGAAGGAAGGAAGGAAGGAAGGAAGGCTTAGAGAAGAAGATAGGCTGGAAGAAGGAAGGGAGAAAGTATAGAGGAAGATGGAAGGAATAAAGGATAGAGGGAAAGGAAGAAGAAAAACAAGAGAAGAAGAAAGAAGGAGAGAAAAAGGAGAGAAAGAAGGAAGGAAAAGAAAAATGAAGGAGAGAAATAAGGAAGAAAGGAAGGAGGGAGAGAAGGAAGGAGGGAAGAAAGAAAGGAAGGAGA
Source organism: Pelophylax lessonae (assembly GCF_965119305.1). Lineage (NCBI taxonomy): Eukaryota > Metazoa > Chordata > Amphibia > Anura > Ranidae > Pelophylax > Pelophylax lessonae. The sequence continues at coordinate 3,262,228 of NC_138772.1, read as the reverse complement.
GGAATTAAGAAAGGAAAGGAAAGGAAAGGAAGAGAGGAAGATGGAAAGTGGGAAGGAGGGGCTAAGATAAAAAAGAGGAAAACAAGGAAGGAAGGGAGGAAAGAGGGAAGGTAGGATGGAAGAAGAGAAGGAAGGAAATAAAGATAAAAAAAAAAGATAAAAAAAGGAAGGCAGGAAGTAAGGAGATAAAGAAGAAGAAAACAAGGAATAAAGGAGGAGAGAAAGAGGGAGGGAGGGAGGAAGGAAGAAGGGAAAGAAAGATAAATAAAAAGAAGAGAGGAAGGAAGGAAGGAAGGAAGGAAGGAAGGAAGGAAGGAAGGAAGGAAGGAGAGGGGAAAATAGAAAGGAGAGAAATTAAGGGAGAGAGGAAGGAAAGGAAAGGAAGAGAGGAAGATGGAAAGTGGGAAGGAGGGGCGAAGATAAAAAAAGAGGAAAACAAGGAAGGAAGGGAGGAAGGAGGGAAGAGGGAAGGAAGGATGGAAGAAGAGAAGGAAGGAAATAAAGAGAAAAAAAAAGAAGATAGAAAAAAGGAAGGCGGGAAGTAAGGAGATAAAGAAGAGGAAAACAAGGAATAAAGGAAGGAGGGAAAGAGGGAGGGAGGAAGGAAGAAGGGAAAGAAAGATAAATAAAAAGAATAGAGGAAGGAAGGAAGGAAGGAAGGAAGGAAGGAAGGAAGGAAGGAAGGAAGGAAAGGGGAAAATGGAAAGGAGAGAAATCAAGGGAGAGAGGAAGGAAAGGAAAGGAAGAGAGGAAGATGGAAAGTGGGAAGGAGGGGCGAAGATAAAAAAAGAGGAAAACAAGGAAGGAAGGGAGGAAGGAGGGAAGAGGGAAGGAAGGATGGAAGAAGAGAAGGAAGGAAATAAAGAGAAAAAAAAAGAAGATAGAAAAAAGGAAGGCGGGAAGTAAGGAGATAAAGAAGAGGAAAACAAGGAATAAAGGAAGGAGGGAAAGAGGGAGGGAGGAAGAAGGGAAAGAAAGATAAATAAAAAGAAGAGAGGAATGAAGGAAGGAAGGAGAGGGGAAAAAAGAAAGGAGAGAAATTAAGGGAGAGAGGAAGGAAAGGAAAGGAAAAGAAAGGAAAGAAGGAAGGAAAAGAAGAGAGGCAGATGGAGAGATGGGAAGAAGACAAAGAAGAGGAAAACAAGGAAGGAAGGAAGGAAGCAAGGAAGGAAAAGAAGAGAGGAAGACAGAGAGAGGGAAGAAGATAAAGAAGAGGAAAACAAGGAAGGAAAGAAGGAAGGAAAGAGGGAGGGAGGAAAGAAGAAAAAGAAGAGAGGAAGACAGAAAGAGGGAAGGAGGGAAGAAGATAAAGAAGAGGAAAACAAGGAAGGAAGGAAGGAAGGATGGATGGATGAATGGATGGATGGATGGATGGATGGATGGAAGTTTACTTTTTCCCTGTAATGTTGATTTCCCTCCTCTGAATGTTCTGGGTCCTTTTCATCGTCTTTTCAATACTTAAAGTACTTCCCACACTGGATCTCCACGCCAAACCGCCCACCTGCCCTGACAGGCATTGTAATTTGCTGTACTCACACAATCCCCGCTGATGTAAAGTAGCCCTGACAGCCGCAGTAATAAAATGGCATTAAAATAAAAAAAAAGCACAAAAAAAAATCTCACACTCGGCGGTAATCCTCCCAAACATGCGTCCACGTGTGATTAGATGAAATCAGGGACTGGATGACGCACAACAGTCCTGACATTCAATGGTGGAAATTATTAGCATTAAATAACATAATAGAGGGAATTCTATATCTTCAGAGCGACTTTCACCGCCGCCACGCCGGACGCCATAATATTCCTCCACAGAGACCGCGGGGCTCATTCTGAAGCTGAACTCCGGCCAGATATCAAAGATACAAATGAATACTCAATCATCATTAATGTGTCATTTCATTTATTGGAATACAAGCAGTGTAAGCGCCTGAATTTGACCTGATATTTGCAGTCCCTGTGCAGCAGAGCTCAGACTGGGAGCAGGAGAAGCAGCACAAGGAGCCAATCAGTTGTATTGCAGTGTATGTAAAGATTAGAAAAAATAAAAAATAAACAAACTTTCTTTCTGAGGAATTTTCTTTCAGAATTCTTCCCATCTTTGGCCAGCTCTACACATCTCAATGTGCCGCAGAACAGAGAATGAAGGCCCCATTCCCACCTAAGCATTGAGGAAAGCAACCATTTTCATGCTTATTCATGGGAACACGTGAAAAACATTGCAAGTCAGTTTATTGCTACCCCAAACACGCCAAACAGACACGCATTTCTGATCATATTAACCCCTTCCCCCATAAGAACGTACCTGTATGTCCACTGGTTGAAGTGGTTTCTCCACAATGATGCCTCCAGCTGCACTCATGACTCCCATTTAATTTTATTTTTCAGCTGGTGGTTGCTGGAAAATGTTAAAGCAATCTGAGCTGCAAAATAGCCACTGGATTGCTTTTAGATGTGTGTCTACCACTGCCCTCCTGGGCTCTCCTGTCCCACCGGGAAGCCGGGGACTGAAGTTGGCCGTTCCAACAGCTTACCATAGAGCTGACCATGTACCAGTGGCAGCTGGTGCTCTATGGGCCCAGGGGGGGGGGGGGTGCAAACGGACCACACCAGGCTGCACACCATAACCCCCCCCCAGGGCCACATCAGGATGCAGGACCCCCCCCCCGCAGATCACTCACCCGGCGGCGGCTTTGCCTTCTTCCCCCTCTTCTGCGTCTCCTCCCTCCTCCTCCTCCCTCCTCCAATGGCATGGCTTCTCCTTTCGGGCCAATCAGGAAACTGGTCTCAGGACCCGCTTCCTGCACGAGCCCACCCTTTTTTTTTAGCCTATTAGAGCCTCACATGGTTAAAAAAAAAAAAAAAAGCCTCATTGAACTCCATGTGTCCGGCGCCCCGCATGTAGATTAGGGGGCCGGGCGCATGGATAGGGGGGGGCGTGCCCCTGCGCCCCCCAATGCACCAGCCGCCACTGCCATGTACTGAAACACCCCTGATCATCTCTATAGTCTAAGGAACTGGGAGCAACAAGTATTTTGTCACTTACCGTTTCAGTCGAATGTAAACAGGCTGTTACCGATTGGTTTGATCTGTTGCTTTTGAGGGCAGAGGAGACCCCAGATGTCTCAGTAAAGAGTACCTGTCACCACTCATGCGATAACAAGGGAGGATGTTCATCCCTTGTGATTAGAAATGTGCGCTTTATTTTTCCTTCCGAATAAATATTCTGACACATTTTTCATTATTCAGAGATTCGGATACATCTGAATTCCAAAATTGCAGTACAAACAAAGTTTACCAAATGTTCTGAATAACAAAACAAAATTTGTCCAAATTTTCAGAAATTCCAGTTGAATTTGAACTGTAAACATATTTCTGAAATCAAACACTGTGCGTGTTATTAGAGTACCATTTTTAAATAATGCTGTTTTTGTTAAGCCAAAGGTGATTTAAAGGGTCATTTGATGAATATTTTTTTTTTTTTGTTTCTTTACTTTGCCGCATTCGAATCGGAAAAAAAAAATCTAAAGTTTTCCATTTGACCCATTCAAAATTTAACGTTTCAAATCGAAAAAAAAATCGGTAAATTTGAAGAAAATTCAAGAAAGTCATTAAACGAATTCTGACTATAACCACTTGCCAAATGCAATACGTATATACACAGTATCTCACAAAAGTAAGTACACCCCTCACATTTCTGTAAATATTTTATTCTATCTTTTCATGTGACAACACTGAAGAAATGACACTTTGCTACAATGTAAAGTAGTGAGTGTACAGCTTGTATAACAGTGTAAATTTACTGTCCCCTCAAAATAACTCAACACACAGCCATTAATGTCTAAACCGCTGGCAACAAAAGTGAGTACACCCCTAAGTGACAATGTCCAAATTGGGCCCAATGTGTCAATATTTTGTGTGGCCACCATTATTTTCCAGCACTGCCTTAACCCTCTTGGGCATGGAGTTCACCAGAGCTTCACAGGTTGCCACTGGAGTCCTCTTCCCCTCCTCCATGATGACATCACAGAGCTGGTGGATGTTAGAGACCTTGCGCTCCTCCACCTTCTGTTTGAGGATGCCCCACAGATGCGCAATAGGGTTTAGGTCTATAGACAAGCTTGGCCAGTCCATCACCTTTATTCTTACACATCTCAACATGCTGCAGCATATAGAATTAACCAATTTCTGACCGTCCCACATATATATACTGAGGGGCGGCGGCTTCTACAGGCTAAATCACATACCTGTACGTAATTGCCTCTCCCAAGTTTGATTGGACACAGCAGGAGCCAATCAGTGGGTCCCACAGATCATTCCTGAGAGAGGAAGATCACCGTTCTGATTGCCGTTCTGTGACAAGGGAAGACAGTGATCCTGTGTTTCTGCTAAGCAGGAACATGGATCCTTGTTTTCCCACAGTACAAGCACCTTCCCCACAGTTAAAAAGCACTCCCTAGGAACACATTTAACCATTTGATCGCCCCTGATGTTACCGCTTCCCTGCCATTGTCATTAATACAGTGACAGTGCATATTTTTTTGCACTGATTACTGTATTCGTCACAAAAATGTATTGCATTTTGTACAGGTGGTTGGATGCATAGTGGTGCTAGCTGTTTCCTATAGTATATAGAGTTGAGTAATAGGTGGTTTATACACAGGGATAGCGCGGAAAGTTTTTTCACATTTATTCATCACTGTATTGGTGTCACTGGTCCCCAAAACGTGTCACTTAGTGTCCGATTTGTCCGCCACAATATCGCAGTCCCGCTATAATTCCCTGATCACCGCCATTGCTAGTAAATAAAAAAATGCAAATGTCATAAAAATATCCCATATTTTGTAGATGCGAAAACTTTTGTGCAAACCAATCATTATACAGTTATTGGGATTTTTCAAACAAAAAACATGTAGCAGAATACATATTGCAATAAATTTATAAAGAAATTCGATTTTTTAATTTTTTTTTATTGCATGTTTTATAGAAGAAAGTAAAAATATATATATATTTTTTTCAGAATTCTCGCTCTTCTTTTGTTTATAGCACAAAAAATAAAAATCGCACAGGTGATCAAATACCACCAAAAGAAAGCTCTATTTGTGGGAAAAGGGACATCAATTTTATTTGGGTACAGCGTCGCATGACTGCGCAATTGTCAGTTAAAATAACATTTAATTTTCTGAATCGCAAAAAATAGCCTGGTCATGAAGTGCGGTAAATCACAGCTCCAGTGCTGAGCTCCAGCACCATAGACAGCTCCAGTGCTGAGCTCCAGCACCATAGACAGCTCCAGTGATGAGCTCCAGCAACATAGAGAGTGCCAGTGCTGAACTCCAGCACCATAGAAAGCTCCAGTGCTGAACTCCAGCACCATAGACAGCTCCAGTGCTGAGCTCCAGCACCATAGACAGCTCCAGTGCTGAGCTCCAGCACCATAGTCAGCTCCAGTGCTGAACTCCAGCACCATAGACAGCTCCAGTGGTGAGCTCCAGCACCATAGACAGCTCCAGTGCTGAGCTCCAGCACCATAGACAGCTCCAGTGCTGAGCTCCAGCACCATAGACAGCTCCAGTGCTGAGCTCCAGGCTACACAGACAGCTGAAATCAATCTACTAGATCAGCGGTCTCCAAACTGCGGCCCTTGGAGCATTATTCCTCCTACTGAGATTTCCAATGGGACACTCTTCCTCCCACTGACACCAGTGAAGGGGCATTCTTCCTCTTTTGGACACCAATGAAGGGGCACCATTCCTCCCACTATGGGAGAAGGCTCCTTCTCTGCCGCATGCTGGCAGGGCTCAGGCTTTTCTATGGGAATAAAAGCTGTACGACATTTAGCAAGTTTTCTTCTGATGCACCTGAAATGTATTTATGATAAAACTTTAGTTGGGTTTTTAGCTAATGGCGCCGCAACGCTCTCAGCTCAGTTTTCAGTGAGTTGGATCTGTTAAAAGAAAAGATGGAGGGAAGTGAAATCAATGCCAAAAACTTAATTCTCACTATCCTGTCCATTAATATTTCTTGGAGATCTCCTTTAACCACTTAATGCCAACCCACCCACAGTACTCACAGCTGCAGGCTAAGCGACGTACTGGTATTTTCGCTGATTGTTGCTGCACGATTCTGGATAAAATGAGAATCACAATCTTTTGCTTAGAATACAATCACATTATACAAAAAAATTGGGCTAATTTTACTGTTTAGTTTTGTTTTGATTAATTAACACGCTTTTTTTTTCACAAAAAAATTGCATTTGTAAGATCGCTGCACAAATACAGTGTGACATAAAATATTGCAATGACCGCCATTTTATTCTCTAGGGTCTCTTCTAAAAAAATATATATATATATTTGTGATCGACCGATATCGTTTTTTTGTTGCCGATACCAATACCGATATTTTGGCCAATGCATATCGGTATCGGCTGATATGGGCCAATATTTTTGTTCCTTTTTTTTTTTCTTGACAGGTACTCTTGTGGAGGGATCGGGGGGGGGGGGGGTCTAAAAGACCCCAACCCCCTCCTCTGCACTTAAAAGCATTTAAAACGCCAAGTTTGGCTGTTTTGAATGCTGTTATTTTTTTTAATATGGCGCCGAGTACCCGGAAGTGACGTCATGACATCACTTCTGTTTTTTTACATGAAGATTCGATCAGAGCTGAATGTGGCTTTGATCGGGTCCTCTCTTTGGGGGCCGTGCAGGCTGGTGGGACAGGAGACCCGGGAGAGCCATGGAAGGCGGCAGGATGGGGGGGGACATCCCCTCCCACTCCTTGTAATGACAGCCGAGTGGCTTCTCAGCTGCATCAGTTGTCATTACAAGACAGCCGACCATTCAGCTATGGACGCCGCTACCGGGGTGATGCCTCTAGCTGCAGCCATCACTCCGATACAAGCACTTTTCTGAAATATCGGTAATATCGGTAACCTCCGGGGCCGATTCCGATATATCGGGGAAAGTGCAGATCGGCTGTCGATATATCGGCTTTGCCGATAATCGGTCGATCACTAATATATATAATGTTTGGGGTTCTACGAAATTTTCTAGCAATAAATACTGATTTTATCTTGTAAGCAAAAAATGTCAGAAGAAAGTTTAGTCTTTAATTGGTTAGACTGACCTCAATTACAGATTGAAGTTCATCCCTTTGATCTAAAAGAACCAAATGATACAATGTTTCTCTTATCTCTTAGGCTCGGTTCACACTTATGCGATGCGGGAAGGCTGCAAATTTGCAGCCTGTTCCCGCGTCGCAAACGCACATCTAGCAGTTCACACTGCCATATGCGATACGCAGGGGGTGTCAATTAAATGTTAGTGACACCCCCAGTTTGATCGCATATCGCAGTGCGATCTGACAGTACGCACAGGATCGGAGCACATTTCTAGCACTGGTGCGTCCCTTGGGGCTTGCAGAGCCGCAATCCCATAGCCACTGTGTCCACCAGATCATGGTGCTCAGAACCAGGCTGCTATGAGTGGCCGGGGTATCATGTGATCGCTATGGCCGATCGCAGAGATCACATGATTACATGTATTCAAAACAGTCATGAATGGCTTCCATTCACAAATGTTTGCTTACTATTGCGATGCTGTGATTGGCCCACAGCTATCACACAGTGCCCAGGCTAATCACAGATCACAATAGTAAGCAAGCTGTCATGAATGAAAGCCCTTCATGACAGCTACATGTATTGCTTATATCAGTGATCATTACTGTTATAAGCAATAACTGTTAAAAATATAAAAAAAAAAAAAATCCCTGTCCACCCCCCTTAGTGTCACTGAACTACTCTACAAAAATAAAAAACTATAAAAAAAAAAATGTTTAAAAAAATTCAAATAAATAATGACACTCACCGGACACTTTATTAGGTACACCTTGCTAGTAGTGGGTTGGACCCCCTTTTGCCTTCATTCTTCATGGCATAGATACAACAAGGTGCGGGAAACTTTCCTCAGAGATTTTCCTCCATAGTGACATGATAACATCACACAGTTGCTGCACATCCATGATGCCAATCTCCAGTTCCACCACATCCCAAAGGTGATCTATTGGATGAGATGTGGTGAGTGTGGAGGCCATTGGAGGACAGTGACCTCATTGTCATGGTGAAGAAACCAGTGGTGAGATGATTGGAGCTTTGTGACATGGTGCATTATCCTGCTGGGAGGAGCCATCAGAAGATGGGAGGAGCCATCAGAAGATGGGGACACTGTAGTCATAAAGGGATGGACATGGTCAGCAACAATACTCAGGTAGGGGGTGGGGTTTATACCACTAAAGGGGTCCAAAGTGTGCCAAGAAAATATCTCCCACTGTCCACACCATTACACCACCAGCCTGAATTGTTACCCCCTCCTCCTCCACACTATTACACCACCACCAGCCTGAACTATTACCCCCCCCCTCCCCCCCACACACACATACACCCCCACCACCAGCCTGAACCATTACCCCCTCCCCCACACACCATTACACCCCCACCACCAGCCTGAACCATTACCCCCCCCCCCCCACCATTACACCACCAGCCTGAACCATTACCCCCCTCCCCCCCCCACACACACACACACACACACACCCCCACCACCAGCCTGAACCATTACCCCCTCCCCCACACACCATTACACCCCCACCACCAGCCTGAACCATTACCCCCCCCCACCATTACACCACCAGCCTGAATTGTTACCCCCTCCTCCTCCACACTATTACACCACCACCAGCCTGAACCATTACCCCCCCCCCCCACCATTACACCACCAGCCTGAACCATTACCCCCTCCCCCACACACCATTACACCCCCACCACCAGCCTGAACCATTACCCCCCTCCCCCACACCATTACACCACCAGCCTGAACCATTACCCCCCCCCCTCCCCCCCACACACACATACACCCCCACCACCAGCCTGAACCATTACCCCCTCCCCCACACACCATTACACCCCCACCACCAGCCTGAACCATTACCCCCCCCCACCATTACACCACCAGCCTGAACCATTACCCCCCCTCCCCCCCCCACACACACACACACCCCCACCACCAGCCTGAACCATTACCCCCTCCCCCACACACCATTACACCCCCACCACCAGCCTGAAACATTACCCCCCCCCCACCATTACACCAAGCCTGAACCATTACCCCCTCCCCCACACACCATTACACCCCCACCACCAGCCTGAACCATTAACCCCCTCCTCCCCCACACCATTACACCACCCTGAACCGTTACCCCCCCTCCTCCCCAACACCATTATACCACCACCACCAGCCTGAACCGTTACCCCCCCCTCCTCCCCCACACCATTACACCCCCACCAGTCTGAACCGGTGATAGAAGGCAGGATGGATCCATGCACCAAATTCTGACCCTCCCCCATCTGAATGTTACAGCTGAAATCCAGACTCATCAGACCAGGCAACGTTTTTCCAATCTTCTATTCTCCAATGTTGGTGATCTGTGCCAATTGTAGCCTCAGTTTCCTGTTCTCAGCTGACAGGAGTGGCACCTGGTGTGGTCTTCTGCTGCTGTAGCCCATCTGCTTCAAGGTTGGATGTTTTGTGTGTTCAGAGATGGTATTCTGCGTACCTTGGATGTAACGAGTGGGTATTTGAGTTACTGTTGTCTTTCTATCATCTGGAACCAGTCTGCCCATTCTCCTCTAACCTCAACAAGGCATTTTCTTCCACACAACTGCCGCTCACTGGATATTTTCTCTTTTTCCCACCATTCTCTGTAATCCCGAGAGATCCCAGAAATACTCAGACCATCCCATCTGCCACCAACAACCATGCCACGTTCAAAGTCACTTCAATCCCCTTTCTTCCCCATTCTGATGCTCGGTCTGAACTTCTAACTTTTAGTCTTCATCTTCTCAGTCTTCTCTCCATGACTCTCTGCTGTACTCCTCATCCCTGCACTCTATACACTATGGTGTACATTACATACTCCTAATCCCTGCACTCTATACATTGTGTTGTACATTACATACTCCTGATCCCTGCACTCTATACACTATGCTGTACATTACATACTCCTGATCCCTGCACTCTATACACTGTGCTGTACATTACATACTCCTGATCCCTGCACTCTATACACTGTGTTGTACATTACATACTCCTAATCCCTGCACTCTATACATTGTGTTGTACATTACATACTCCTGATCCCTGCACTCTATACACTATGCTGTACATTACATACTCCTAATCCCGGCACTCTATACATTGTGTTGTATATTACTAACTCCTGACCCCTGCACTCTATACACTGTGTTGTACATTATATACTCATGATCCCTGCACTCTATGCACTGTGTTGTACATTACCAACTCCTGACCCCTGCACTCTATACACTGTGTTGTACATTACATACTCCTGACCCCTGCACTCTATACATTGTATTGTACATTACATACTCCAAAATCCTCAACCCTATACATTATGTTGTACATTACATACTCCTGATCCCTGCACTCTGTACACTGTGTTGTACATTACCAACTCCTGACCCCTGCACTCTATACACTGTGTTGTACATTACATACTCCTGACCCCTGCACTCTATACATTGTGTTGTACATTACATACTCCTAATTCCTCAACCCTATACATTATGTTGTACATTACATACTCCTGATCCCTGCACTCTATACATTGTGTTGTACATTACATACTCCTGATCCCTGCACTCTATACACTGTGATGTACATTACATACTCCTAATTCCTCAACCCTATACATTATGTTGTACATTACATACTCCTGATCCCTGCACTCTATACATTATGTTGTAAATTACATACTCCTGATCCCTGCACCCTATACACTATGTAGTACATTACATGGTCCTTATCCTTGCACTTTATACTTCATATTGTGCATTACACACACCTGATCTCTGCACTCTATACACTATATGTTGTACATTACATACTCCTGATCCCTGCCCCCTATACACTATGTTATATATTACATGATCATGGCTCTGCACTCTATACATTATGTTGTACATTACATACTCCTGATCCCTGCACTCTATACATTGTGTTGTACATTACATACTCCTGATCCCTGCACTCTATACACTGTGATGTACATTACATACTCCTAATTCCTCAACCCTATACATTATGTTGTACATTACATACTCCTGATCCCTGCACCCTATACACTATGTAGTACATTACATGGTCCTTATCCTTGCACTTTATCCTTGCATATTGTGCATTACACACACCTGATCTCTGCACTCTATACACTATATGTTGTACATTACATACTCCTGATCCCTGCCCCCTATACACTATGTTATATATTACACAATCATGGCTCTGCACTCTATACATTATGTTGTACATTACATACTCCTGATCCCTGCACTCTATACATTGTGTTGTACATTACATACTCCTGATCCCTGCACTCTATACACTGTGATGTACATTACATACTCCTAATTCCTCAACCCTATACATTATGTTGTACATTACATACTCCTGATCCCTGCACCCTATACACTATGTAGTACATTACATGGTCCTTATCCTTGCACTTTATCCTTGCATATTGTGCATTACACACACCTGATCTCTGCACTCTATACACTATATGTTGTACATTACATACTCCTGATCCCTGCCCCCTATACACTATGTTATATATTACACAATCATGGCTCTGCACTCTATACACTTTGTTGTACATTACATACTCCTGATCGCTGCATTCCAGCTGCTGTTATGAACATGTCCCTGCAGTTGTGCAGTAAGTGGCAGTGCGGCGGGGGCGGGGGGCTCCTCTGAGGTTATGTAATCTTCATCTTCTCAGTCTTCTCTCCGCTGTATTCCTCGGCTCCCGGCTCATCTGCTCATAGCCGGCTCTCCTCTGAATCGCTCTCACTTGCTCTCAGCGTCATGGAAGTCCGTCTGCGTCTCCTGCGTCTGCTGACAAAGATCGGCCCTGACAGCACTCACCTCTCCCGGCGCGGCTCACGTGACTCCGCTCTGCCAGCGCCCCGCCGCTCACCTTCAATGGAGTCCCACACATTCCCGCACACTTTCCATCAAAGTCTTTATTTGATACATTTTCACACATTTTATACAGATCTGCAGCTTCTCCTTCCAGCACAAATACTGCGACGGGCGGCACACCCACAAACATCTACAGTGCCTTGGTAAAAGTATTCATACCCCTTGAAATGTTCCACATTTTTTCATGTTACAACCAAAAACATACAGTATCTCACAGAAGTAAGTAGCCCCCCCCCCCCCCCCCCATTTTTGTAAATCTTTTATTCTATCTTTTCATGTGACAACACTGAAGAAATGAGACTTTGCTACAATGTAAAGTAGTGAGTGTACAGCTTGTATAACAGTGTAAATTTACTGTCCCCTCAAAATAACTCAACACACAGCCATTAATGTCTAAACCGCTGGCAACAAAAGTCAGTACACCCCTAAGTGACAATGTTCAAATTGGGCCCAAAGTGTCAATATTTTGTGTGGCCACCATTATTTTCCAGCACTGCCTTAACCCTCTTGGGCATGGAGTTCTCCAGAGCTTTACAGGTTGTCCCTGGAGTTCTCTTCCACTCCTCCATGATGACATCACAGAGCTGGTGGATGTTAGAGACCTTTATCACACCTGAGACCTTGTAACACCCGAGTCACATGACACCACTGTACCCATGTGACATTTTTATAATTTTTTTTTTCTCACTACTGCTTTCTTTTGGTGGTATTTAATCACCACTGGGTTTTGTTTTTTTGTTTTTTATTAATAATTTTGAAAAAAAAAAAAAAGTTTTTCTTATTTTATACTTATTTTGTAAATAAGTTATTTTTCTCCCTCATTGGTGTTAGCTTTGTCAAGTCCTTGACAAAGCTATATACAGCGAAACATGTAGTTGTGGCAACCAGAAGCTCTTCAGAAGCATTTGCGATACTTCATCCGCCCAGCCTGGCCTCCATGGATCCCCGCGGCACCATTTCCGGCTACTTCTGGTGACGTCATCCAGGCGTCACTTCCGGTCCGCACGTAGGACTCGGCTTTCAACTACACATTGGCCCCAGTTCAGTGTAGCGGCCGCACACAGAACCGTGCGAGCCACTACCATCGGAAGTTCCAGCCTTCCATCAGGGAGCATCTTTTTTGATCGGAGTCACCTGATGTCATTGCGAGTCCCATGATTACCACCAGGGATTCCCACGGCTCCCTAGGATATCCAGAGTCTGGTTTGAAAGTATCTTCATTTAATATTTTTTTATTGTATGAGTTCATTAAACTTTTGAGGCCCATTACAAAGACCATTCTCTGAGGTCATATTTGTACTTTTCTATTACAAGTGCACACCTGAGCGCCATCCTTCTCTTCTGTTTAACTGATGAGGCTGCACTGATGAAGAGGCACTAATATGCCACACTGATGGGCACTGATGAGGCTGCACTGATGAGGAGGAACTAATATGCCACACTGGCACTGATGGGCACTGATGAGGCTTCACTGATGAGGAGGCACTATTATGCCACACTGATGGGCACTGATGGGCACTGATGAGGCTGCACTGATGAGGAGGCACTAATATGCCACACTGATGGGCACTGATAGGCTGCACTGATGGGCACTGATGAGGCAGCACTGATGGACACTGATGAGGCGGCACTGAGGAGGCACTAATATGCCACACTGATGGACACTGATGAGGCTGCACTGATGAGGAGGCACGAATATGCCACACTGATAAGCACTGATAAGGGTGCACTGATGGACACTGATGAGGCGGCACTGATGAGGAGGCACTAATATGCCACACCAATTGGCACTGATGGGCGCTGATGAGGCTACACTGATGAAGAGGCACTAATATGCCACACCAATGGGTACTGATAGGCTGCACTGATGGGCAGCACTGATGAGCACTAAAGGGCAGCACTGATTGGTGTCACTTATAGGCGGCATTGATAGGCGGCACTGATGAGCACTGATAGGCTGCACTGATGGGCACTGATGAGGCAGCACTGATGGACACTGATGAAGTGGCACTAATGAGGAGGCACTAATATGCCACACTGATGGGCACTGATAGGCTGCACTGACGAGGAGGCACTAATATGCCGCACTGATGGGCACTGATGAGGCTGCACTGATGAGGAGGCACTAATATGCCACACTGATGGGCACTGGTAGGGTGCACTGATGGACACTGATGAGGCGGCACTGATGGACACTGATGAGGCTGCACTCATGGACACTGATGAGGCTGCACTAATATGCCACACCAATCGGCACAGATGGGCACTGATGAGGCTGCACTGATGAGGAGGCACTAATATGACACACCAATGGGCACTGATAGGCTGCACTGATGGGCAGAACTGATGAGCACTGAAAGGCAGCACTGATTGGTGTCACTGTTAGGCGGCATTGATAGGCGGCACTGATGAGCACTGATAGGCTGCACTGATGGGCACTGAAAGGCAGCACTGATTGATGTCACTGATGGGCATAGAATGGCATCACTTGCTGGGCACTGTTGGGGGTGCACTGATGACCAGTGCCCTGATTACCTGTACAGGTCTCCCCTGTGAGCAGATGACACAGACACTCTCTGACCTCTCTGACTCCAGACACTCTCTGACCCCAGATACTCTCTGACCTCTCTGACTCCAGACACTCTCCAACCTCTCTGACCCCAGACACTCTCTGACCTCTCTGACTCCAGACACTCTCTGACCTCTCTGAATCCAGACACTCTCTGACCTCTCTGACTCCAGACACTGTCTGTCCTCTCTGACTCCAGACACTCTCTGACCCCAGATACTCTCTGACCTCTCTGGCTCCAGACACTCTCTGACCTCTCTGACTCCAGACACTCTCTGACTTCTCTGAACCCAGACGTTCTCTGATTTCTCTGACTCCAGACACTCTCTGACCTCTCCGACCCCAGCCACTCTCTGACCTCTCTGACCCCAGCCACTCTCCGACCTCTCTGACTCCAGACACTCTCTGACCTGTCTGACTCCAGACACTCTCTGACCTGTCTGACTCCAGACACTCTCTGTCCTCTCTGACCCAGACACTCTCTGACCTCTCTGACCCCAGGCACTCTCTGACCTCTCTGACCCCAGGCACTCTCTGACCTGCTGACTCCAGACACTCTCTGACCTGTCTGACTCCAGACACTCTCTGACCTCTCTGACCCAAGACACTCTCTGACCTCTATGACCCCAGACACTCTCTGAGGGACCTCTCTGACCCTAGACACTCTCTGACCTCTCTGACTTCAGACACCCTCTGTCCTCTCTGACTGACCCCAGACACTCTCTGACCTGTCTGACTCCAGACACTCTCGGACCTCTCTGACCCCATACACTCTCTGACCTCTCTGACCCCAGAAACTCTCTGACCTCTCTGACTCCAGGCACTCTCTGACTCCAAACACTCTCTGACCTCTCTGACCCCAGACACTCTCTGACTTCTCTGACCCCAAACACTCTCCGACCTCTCTGACTCCAGATACTCTTTGACTTCTCTGACCCCAGACACTCTCTGACTTCTCTGACCCCAGACACTCTCTGACTTCTCTGACTCCAGACACTCTCAGACCTGTCTGACTCCAGACACTCTCTGACCTCTCTGACTCCAGACACTCTCTGACCTCTCTGACCCCAGACACTCTCTGACCCCTCTGATCACAGACACTCTCTGACTTCTCTGACTCCAGACACTCTCAGACCTGTCTGACTCCCAACACTCTCTGACCTGTCTGACCCCAGACACTCTCTGACTTCTCTGACTTCAGACACTCTCTGACCTCTCTGACCCCAGACACTCTCTGACCTCTCTGACCCCAGACACTCTCTGACCTCTCTGACCCCAGACACTCTCTGACCTGTCTGATCCCAGACACTCTCTGACCTCTCTGACCCCAGACACTCTCTGATCTCTCTGACCCCAGACACTGTTTTGATGTTAATGATTATTTTGGTGGGATGCGCTGTGCACCTCGTTCAGTAACGCTGTGAACAAACGTTGAGCGTCAATGGAAGGCCACCCGCAAGGACACAGAAGTGACTTTGTGATTGGTCCTGGTAGGGGTGCCTTTCCACAATCCGCCGAGTCATAAATTATCCAGGCGTTAGGCTTCCAAAATGCTTTTTAAGTCTCTTCGAATCATGACAAGCGTCTCCTGGAAATCAATGAGTTCTGACTAAAGAGGTTCGCTTGGCCGCATTTATCACGCCAATCTGTCCCGCTGAACGAGGAGGAGATCATCGCTGTTACATCATCTGCCAATCAATGGCAGAGCCGCCATGTTCTGCATCATTCACAGCTGCTAATAATGTGACAATCAGCACAATGACTGGTGGGGGTCAGCGATCCCCGATCCTGAGAGATGGGAATGACGGGGGAGATAGGATCCCCGATCCTAAGAGATGGGAATGACGGGGGAGAGAGGATCCCCAATCCTGAGAGATGGGAATGACGGGGGAGATAGGATCCCCGATCCTAAGAGATGGGAATGACGGGGGAGAGAGGATCCCCGATCCTAAGAGATGGGAATGACGGGGGAAAGAGGATCCCCGATCCTGAGAGACAGGAATGACAGGGGAGAGAGGATCCCCGATCCTGAGAGACGGGAATGAAAGGGGAGAGAGGATCCCCAATCCTGAGAGACGGGAATGATGGGGGAGAGAGGATCCCCGATCCTGAGAGATGGGAATGACGGGGGAGAGAGGATCCCCGATCCTGAGAGACGGGAATGATGGGGGAGAGAGGATCCCCGATCCTGAGAGACGGGAATGACGGAGGAGAGAGGATCCCCGATCCTAAGAGATGGGAATGACGGGGGAGAGAGGATCCCCGATCCTGAGAGACAGGAATGATGGGGGAGAGAGGATCCCTGATCCTGAGAGACGGGAATGACGGAGGAGAGAGGATTTCTGATCCTGAGAGACGGGAATGACAGGGGAGAGAGAATCCCGATCCTGAGAGACGGGAATGACAGGGGAGAGAGGAGCCCCGATCCTGAGAGACGGGAATGATGGGGGAGAGAGGATCCCCGATCCTGAGAGATGGGAATGACGGGCGAGAGAGGATCCCCGATCCTGAGTGACAGGAATGACGGGAGAGAGAGGATCCCCAATCCTGAGAGACGGGAATGACGGGGGAGAGAGGGTCCCCGATCCTGAGAGATGGGAATGACGGGGGAGAGAGGATCCCCGATCCTGAGAGATGGGAATGACGGGGAGAGAGGGTCCCCAATCCTGAGAGATGGGAATGACGGGGGAGAGAGGATCCCCGATCCTGAGAGACGAAATGACGGGGGAGAGAGGGTCCCCGATCCTGAGAGATGGGAATGATGGGGGAGAGAGGATCTCCGATCCTGAGAGACGGGAATGATGGGGAGAGAGGATCCCCAATCCTGAGAGACGGGAATGATGGAGGAGAGAGGATCCCCGATCCTGAGAGACGGGAATGACGGGGGAGAGAGGAGCCCCGATCCTGAGAGACGGGAATGACGGGGGAGAGAGGAGCCCCGATCCTGAGAGACGGGAATGATGGGGGAGAGAGGATCCCCGATCCTGAGAGATGGGAATGACGGAGGAGAGAGGGTTCCCGATCCTGAGAGATGGGAATGACGGGGGAGAGAGGATCCCCGATCCTGAGAGACAGGAATGACGGGGGAGAAATGATCCCCGATCCTGAGAGACGGAAATGACGGGGGAGAGAGGATTTCCGATCCTGAGAGACGGGAATGACGGGGGAGAGAGGATCCCTGATCCTGAGAGACGGGAATGACGGGGGAGAGAGGATCCCCGATCCTGAGAGACAGGAATGACGGGGGAGAGAGGATCCCCGATCCTGAGAGACGGGAATGACGGGGGAGAGAGGGTCCCCGATCCTGAGAGACGGGAATGACGGGGGAGAGAGGAGCCCCGATCCTGAGAGACGGGAATGATGGGGGAGAGAGGATCCCCGATCCTGAGAGATGGGAATGACGGAGGAGAGAGGGTTCCCGATCCTGAGAGATGGGAATGATGGGGGAGAGAGGATCCCCGATCCTGAGAGACAGGAATGACGGGGGAGAAATGATCCCCGATCCTGAGAGACGGAAATGACGGGGGAGAGAGGATTTCCGATCCTGAGAGACAGGAATGATGGGGGAGAGAGGATCCCCGATCCTGAGAGACGGGAATGACGGGAGAGAGAGGATCCCCGATCCTGAGAGACAGGAATGACGGGGGAGAGAGGATCCCTGATCCTGAGAGACGGGAATGACGGGGGAGAGAGGGTCCCCGATCCTGAGAGATGGGAATGACGGGGGAGAGAGGATCCCCGATCCTGAGAGACAGGAATGATGGGGGAGAGAGGATCCCCGATCCTGAGAGACGGGAATGACGGGGGAGAGAGGATTTCCGATCCTGAGAGACGGGAATGACGGGGGAGAGAGGATCCCCGATCCTGAGAGATGGGAATGATGGGGGAGAGAGGATCCCCGATCCTGAGAGATGGGAATGATGGGGGAGAGAGGATCCCCGATCCTGAGAGATGGGAATGATGGGGGAGAGAGGAGCCCCGATCCTGAGAGACGGGAATGACAGGGGAGAGAGGAGCCCCGATCCTGAGAGACGGGAATGATGGGGGAGAGAGGATCCCCGATCCTGAGAGACGGGAATGACGGATGAGAGAGGGTCCCCGATCCTGAGAGATGGGAATGACGGGGGAGTGAGGATCCCCGATCCTGAGAGATGGGAATGACGGGGGAGAGAGGATCCCCGATCCTGAGAGATGGGAATGACGGGGGAGAGAGAATCCCGATCCTGAGAGACAGGAATGATGGGGGAGAGAGGATCCCTGATCCCAACTACTCCTTTCCACCACCCCAGTCTGACACAGAGAGGATTTTATACATTGTATAGCAATGTAACATTAAATACAATGTATACAAATATAACGAATATAACAATACATGCAATGTTTAACATGACATACAATGTATAACTATGTAACATTACATACAATGTATAAAAATATAACAATACATGCAATGTACAACAATATTACATTACATCCAAAGTTTAACAATGCAACATTACATACAATGTATAACAGTATAATATTACAAACAATGTATAACAATGTAACATTACATACAATACATAACTAAATAACTTTACATACAATGTATAACAGTATAATATTACATACAATGTATAACAATGTAACATTACATACAATATATAACTAAATAACATTACATACAATGTATAACAGTATAATATTGCATACAATGTTCAACAATATAACAACATCTTACAATGTAACAATGCATACAATATACAGTATAACAATTTAACAATATATAGAATATATACAATGTATAAGAATTGTAGCCAGGTGCAGGCTCCCATAGTATGGACACCAGGGACATTGGGACTTGTTCCCCCTCCTTCCTTCTTCTTTTTCCTCTTGCTCTTCCTCCCCCCTCTTCTTTTTCCTTGTCCTCTTCATCTTCCTTCTCTTCCTCCTTTTTTATCTTTCTCTTCTTCTTCCTCCTCTTCTTCTACCTCTTTCTTCTCCTCCTCCTCTTCTTCCTCTTTCTTCTCCTCCTCCTCATCTCCTTTCTCTTCTTTTTACTCTTTCTCCTTCTCCTCTTTTTCCTCCTCCTCTTCTTCTTCCTCTTCCTCCTCCTCTTCTTCTTCCTCTTCTTCTACCTCTTCCTCCTCTTCTTCTTCCTCTTCTTCCTCATCTTCTTCTATCTCTTCCTCGTTCTTTTTTTCTTCTTTCACCTCCTCTTCTTCCTCTTGTTCCTCCTCTTCAGCCTCTTCTACCTCTTCCCCTTCTCTTCTTCTTCCTCCTCCTCTTCTTCTTCGTCATCATCCTCCCTTTCTTCCTCTTCTTATTACTCTTCTTCTTCCTCCTCCTCCTCCTCCCCTTCCTCCTTTTCCTTCTTTCTCTTCTTCCTCTTCTTTGTTTTCCTTGTCCTCTTCATCTTCCTCCTCCTCTTCTTCCTCCTTTTTTCTTTTTCTCTTCCTCTTCTTCCACCTCTTCCTCCTCCTCTTCTTCTTCATCCTCCTCCTTCCTATTCTTCTACCTCTTCCTCCTCTTCTTCATCCTCTTCTTCCTTCTGCACCTCAGCAGAAAAATCAGGGTAGAAGGACACTCTGACCCCATTAAAACGTATGTCCGCCTTCTCCCTGGCCAGCCGTAGGATCTTCTCCCTGTCACGGTAATGGAGTATTTTTGCAAGCATTGACCTGGGGGCATTGCCAGGCAGGGCCCTAGTGGGGACCGGGTGCACCCTTTCCACAGCAAATAGGGGGGAGAAGGAGGCCCGGTCAAAAGTATCGCACAGCCAAGTCTCAACAAAATCAGTGGGGTCCCGTCCCTCCACCTTCTCCGGGAGCCCCACTATGCGGACATTATTTCTGCGCAGGCGGTTCTCAATATCATCCGTTTTATTCCTATTAGCCTGAGCCAGCCTGGCCGTTTCCCTGGACTCCGAGAGTAATGTGGGCATCTGATCCTCCAGGTCGCAGGTGCGACTTTCAGCAGCAGTGGTGCGTTCCCGCATTTTTTGTAGATCTTGCCGCAAAAGGGCCACCTCCTCCGTGAGACCCCCCAGTCTGTCCTTGACAACATTCACGGAAGCCGTGCACTTCTGTACAGCCATCAGGATATGTCCCAAGGTGGGCTGGGACCCCTCCAGCACATCTCCCTCTAGCTCAGTCCCAAACTCGAGTTGCCCAGGTGGTTCCAGAGCCCCCAGGTCCTGCTGTGTGTCCCCCAATGCCTGCGCACCCGGCTGGGGTGCAACCTCTATTGCGCTAGGGCCCGGGATGTCACATAGTTTCTTTGCATACAGGAGGATATCGCCCGCACTGTCCTTTCCCCCCGGGCGCCCTGTTTTGGGTTTAGTGCCAGTGTCTTTCAACTTATCAGGGCCCCTTGAGGTGGGCTGCGGTGTCCCCCCGCCGGCGCCATCTTGGCCGGCCGAGACAGGGACAGAGCCATCTTTCAGTTTACTCCCGCGGGTCATAGCAGCACCCGTGCGGGACATGCACGGTATAGGGAGGTAGGGCCCGAGCTGTGGAACAGTCCCTGGTGGTCAGTGGGTCGGCAAAGGAGGTCCGCCGCCGACCGGATCCGCGCTGTCACGAGCGGGCGCCTGCCGTAGGAAAGGCAGCAGCTTCGGCCCTCGACTAGGCCGCAACCTGGAACTCAGGCAAAATCAGTCCGCCACCAGAACTATCGGTAGTCCCGTACCTCAGGAGGGTCCGCAGTGTCAAGGAAGGCGATCCGGGTCCCAGGGCCTCAAGGATGAGGAAGGATGGCTGAGGATGTTAGTCCGGCGGCGCGGCCCTCTCTCCGCGGTCCCGAGCAGCCCCACGCCAGGTATCAATCCGGGGGTAATGCGGGTAACTTGTGCAGCGGCAGACTCAGGGGGACCCCCCAAGAAGGATTCGGGTCCAATATGGGGTATCCCGGCCGGGGAAAAGGGCAAATTATCCGGGTAATGGAGGGAGCTCCGTGAGTTGCTTCCACTCACATGCCCGGTCGGCCACGCCCCCCCCCCCTTCCTCTTCTTCCTCCTCCTCTTCTTCTTCCTCATCCTTCTCCCCTTCTACCTCTTCTTATTACTCTTCTTCTTACTTGTCTTCTTCTTCTTCCTCCTCCTCCCCATCTTCCTTTTCCTCTTTCTCTTCTTCTTCCTCCTCCTCTTCTTTTTCATGTCCTCTTCTTCTTCTTCCTCTTCCTCCTCCTCTTCCTCTTCTTCTTTTTGCTCTGCCTCCTCCTCCTCCTCTTCCTTCTCTTCCTCCTATCATTTATCTATTATTCCCGGTGTTCCGTGAAAAAACCATACCCGTGAGAAAACCATACCCTCGTCACTTCCGGAGGGTATGCATTTCTCACGGCAGTGTGTGTAACGTTATACTTGCCGCCGTTACATTAAAACAGCTCCTCTGCACTATGAGTGATCTCCGCTCCTCTCCCTGTCACTTCCCTGATCTGGGGTAATAAATATAAAAGCGGATCACGGAGCCGACATTTACATCTCATACACCCGCCGCCGCTTTTATATTTATTAGCCCACATCAGGAAAGTTACAAGGATAGGAGCGGAGATGTCTCATAGTGCAGCCGCGCTGTTTTATGTAACCGCCGCAAGTTTAACATTACTTTCACTACCGTAATTATTTCATACCTTCTGAGCATGCGCACTTGTCATCTTCTCTGCTCTTCCGTGATGTTTCCGGCTCTCTGAGCATGCGCACTCCTTTGCTGCTCAGCTGTTTCTCACCGGAAGTGACGAGGGTATGGTTTCTCCACGGGGTATGGTTTTCTAACGTTACACCGGGTCTGGTATCGGCACACCATCTATTTTGTGTCTCTCCACTTTACCTTCCTTCCCGTCCCCTTCCATCCCCTCTTCATCACATTCCACTCAGTACAATGCAATCACCAATCAGTAAAGTCATTCATCCCTAATTTGTGATTTGTGGTAAACGTTCCCCAGCATTACAGTCCAAGAGAGTATTCATAAAACGTTTGCAGAGCTACTCATCCTGCCAAACTGCATGGACGTTCGTTCTGTGCCAATGCCAACAAAATCGAATGTTACCAGGATATGTTCTCTCCAGGACGGATGTTCCTCATTCATAAGTGTAAGTCAGGAAAACAGCCCATTATGGCCACTAGATGTAGCTGATGATCACAGGAAATAAATATTTCCTACAGTCATTGGGTTTATCTAGTGGCCATAATGCTGTGTATTCCAGAAAACCAAATATAAAATAAATAAATAAAAATAAATAAATAAAAATCATGATCACCTCCCCAGAGTAGTATAATGTCACAATGGTAACATTATATTACTCTGGTCACTGTACAAAAAAAAAAAAAGGAAAAGAAAATGTAAAAAAATAAAAAAAAAATATTTAAAACATTAAAAAAAAAAAAAAGAATGTATTTATTTATTTTTTACACACTGTCACCAGTCAGTGTCCCTGATCACCCCCACCCCAGTTATATGAGGATGCTTTACTGCACTGGTGACAGTATGTAAAAAATGTTTAAAAAAATTGTGAAAAAAAAAAAAGTTTTTTTTTTTTTCATCTCTTCATTTTCCAAAAAATTGTGACAAAAAAATGACAACTCGCCATGCCTCTCACTAAAAACCTCGAACTGTCAACTTTCCACAAAGGGGTTTTCGGGGGACGTTTGTTCTGTCCTGGCATTTTCCAAGAAATGAGATCGTCCGTCAGTACATCAGGATCGATCGATTTTCAGAGATATCTCCCATAGTTTGTTGCCAGCGGTTTAGACATTAATGGCGGTGTGTTGAGTTATTTTGAGGGGACAGCAAATTTACACTGTTAGTGTCGGTTCACACGAGGGCGACGCGACTTCGGGCGACTAATGCCGACGCCCATGTTTCGGGTCGTTGTCCTGCTGGAAGGTGAAGCTCCGCCCCAGTCTCAAGCCTTCTGCAGATTCTAACAATAAAATATTGTTATAATGACTCCGCCCAGCCGAGGGCTCTGATTGGAGGATGAAGATGCTGCTCAAAGGAGAACTCTACTGCTAAAGCCGCAATCCAGGCCAGATGTAGGATGCAGCTCTGTCATCATCTCATTCCCTCTGACCCCCATCCTCCGGGTGTAGCGGCTCCTCCCCCTGGACTGAAACGGCTTCCTCTGATTTCACCGCACACTGTGACTTTCTCACCATGTGCATTACAAGCTGCAGCCAGTCAGATAGAGCCCCGCCCCATTTCCTGGCTGGAGGACATCCAGCATCATCTAGCCTTTTCCTCCCCAGCCTGACTTTCCCTGGCCCCACCCATTTCCTCACCAGCCTGACTATTGCTAGACCCACCCCTTTCCTCCATATCCTGACTGTTCCTAGCCCCACCCCTTTCCTCCATACCCTGACTGTTCCTGGCCCCACCCCTTTCCTCCATATCCTGACTGTTCCTGGCCCCACCCCTTTCCTCCATATCCTGACTGTTCCTGGTCCCACCCCTTTCCTCCATACCCTGACTGTTCCTGGCCCCACCCCTTTCCTCTATATCCTGACTGTTCCTGGCCCCACCCCTTTTCTCTATATCCTGACTGTTCCTGGCCCCACCCCTTTTCTCCATATCCTGACTGTTCCTAGCCCCACCCCTTTTCTTCATACCCTGACTGTTCCTGGCCCCACCCCTTTCCTCTATATCCTGACTGTTCCTGGCCCCACCCCTTTTCTCCATATCCTGACTGTTCCTAGCCCCACCCCTTTCCTCCATATCCTGACTGTTCCTGACCCCGCCCCTTTCCTCTATATCCTGACTGTTCCTGGCCCCACCCCTTTCCTCCATAACCTGACTGTTCCTAGCCCCACCCCTTTCCTCCATATTGTGACTGTTCCTAGCCCCACCCCTTTCCTCTATATCCTGACTTTTCCTGGCCCCACCCCTTTCCTCCATATCCTAACTGTTCCTGACCCCGCCCCTTTCCTCTATATCCTGACTTTCCTGGCCACACCCCTTTCCTCCATATCCTGACTGTCCATGGCCCCTCCACTTTTATCTATATCCAGCCTGTTCTTGGCCCCTCCCCTTTCCTTCATATGCTGACTGTTTCTGGCCCCGCCCCTTTCATTGGATTTCTTTTCTTTCAATCATGGAGGCTCATCATGTGGGCGTTACCAATGCAAATACAACCTTCCTAGAACCGCCCACTCTTCCAGACTATATTACATTTATTATCATTACATACCTTATATTATACCTTGTGATGTCATCACTGGGTCTCTGTGCTTCTCTGTGCAATGCTGGCAGATCATGGCTGGTGGGAGTGGCCAGGGGGGGCATTACATAGCTTCCTGAAAACATCCCAGCCCCCACCTTCAGTACTCCTCCCAGGAGCCCTCAGTGCTGATGTAACCAGGGGGAGGAGTTATGCGAATATCAAAATGCCTTAATGAGTAGGTGTCAGTCTGGAGGAGTGGGTGTTCCTAGGCAGGTTGAATTTGCATTGGTAACGCCCACATGTAATGCTGAGCCTCCATGATTGAAAGAACTGATTTCCAATAAGTGTAATGGGAGGGGCCAGGAACAGTCAGAATATGGAGGAAATGGGTGGGGCCAGGGACAGTCAGGATATGGAGAAAAGGGGAGGAGCCAGGGACAGTCAGGATATGGAGGAAAGGGGTGGGGCCAGGGAGAGTCAGGATATGGAGGAAAGGGGTGGGCCAGGAAGAGTCAGGATATAGAGGAAAGGGGTGGGGCCAGGGAAGTTAGAATATGGAGGAAAGGGGTGGGGCCAGGGACAGTCAGGATATGGAGGAAAGGGGTGTGGTCAGGAACAGTCAGGATATGGAGGAAGGGGGCGGGGACAGGGACAGTCAGTATATGTAGAAAAATGGGCGTGGCCAGGGGCAGGCAGGATATAGAGGAAAGGGGTGGGCCAGGGACAGTTAGGATATGGAGGAAAGGGGTGGAGCCAGGGACAGTCAGGATATAGAGGAAAGGGGTGGGGCCAGGGAAGTTAGAATATGGAGGAAAGGGGTGGGGCCAGGGACAGTCAGGATATGGAGGAAAGGGGTGGAGCCAGGGACAGTCAGGATATAGAGGAAAGGGGTGGGGCCAGGGACAGTCAGGATATAGAGGAAAGGGGTGGGGCCAGGGAAGTTAGAATATGGAGGAAAGGGGTGGGGCCAGGGACAGTCAGGATATGGAGGAAAGGGGTGGGGCCAGGGACAGTCAGGATATGGAGGAAAGGGGTGGGCCAGGGACAGTCAGGATATGGAGGAAAGGGGTGGGGCCAGGGACAGTCAGGATATAGAGGAAAGGGGTGGGGCCAGGGAAGTTAGAATATGGAGGAAAGGGGTGGGCCAGGGACAGTCAGGATATGGAGGAAAGGGGTGGGGCCAGGGACAGTCAGGATATAGAGGAAAGGGGTGGGGCCAGGGAAGTTAGAATATGGAGGAAAGGGGTGGGGCCAGGGACAGTCAGGATATGGAGGAAAGGGGTGGGGTCAGGGAAGTTAGAATATGGAGGAAAGGGGTGGGGCCAGGGACAGTCAGGATATGGAGGAAAGGGGTGGGGCCATGGACAGTCAGGATATGGAGGAAAGGGGTGGGGCCAGGGACAGTCAGGATATGGAGGAAAGGGGTGGGGCCAGGGACAGTCAGGATATGGAGGAAAGGGGTGATACAGGTGGGCAGTCAGGCTGGGGGAGGAAAGTGCCAGATGATGCTGGACGTCCTCCAGCCAGGAAATGGGGCGGGGCTCTATCTGACTTGTAATGCACATTATGAGAAGCTCGCAGTGTGCAGTGAAATCAGAGGGAGGAGTTTGGGTAGAGGGGGAGGAGTGATAACACAATACAGCTGTTATTGCCTTTCTTTTCCTCTCTGGATTGGAGTCATTTTATTATTAGAGCCTGAATTGCCCGGAGTTTATGTCTCAGCCCTGATGAGGCTCATGGTGGTGGGCGTTGTGTTTGCACATAGACACGGGCCCTGCAGGGGCTCTCCCTGTACTGTCCGGGGCCCCGTGTGACCCCCGGTGCATTGCATCCCTCGGGTCTATAAATAGGGTCTCCAGCCATGGTAGATCCGGGGGGTTGGGGGGAGGAGGTCTGGCTGCGTCCGGCCTGTTACTATGGATGGATCGGCGGTGACACAATGAGCGGGGACACAGGTTCATCGCTCGGGGCCACCATCTGGCACGCAGCGAGGCCGGGGAGGTCCGCCTTCCACCACAGAAGGTTCCAAGCTTTCTTCTTCTATTGCATTTTATGGGAATCCTTCCGATGGGAAGTGACAGGAGGAGGGGGGGGAGGGGGGGAGTGCGGCAGCTGCAGCCGCGGCGTGGCTGGGAAAGAGAGAGAAATCAAATGAAAGGCAGGCAGAGCGACAAGTTCAGGGGGGCACACGGGAGAGACGGGAGCATGCTGGTGTGATATCATCCGGATAGAGGAAGAGGGAGGCCAAGTCATCCACAGCTTCATCCCATCCCCCACTAAGGAGAAGATATATATATATATATATATATTCATATCATGTGTACACCACACACTGTTCACAAACGTCTGACACACATCAGCCCCTGCTGTCACCTCTCACCTTCTGACTTCCTACAAAGTTACAATGTACAGTCTGATCGCTGGGGGAGGGGAGACTGAGGAAATCCCTCCTCTTTCTACAAAGTTACAATATACAGTCTGATCACTGGGGGAGTGGAGACTGAGGAAATGTCTCCTCCTACAAAGTTACAATGTACAGTCTGATCACTGGGGGAGGGGAGACTGAGGATATCCCTCCTCTTTCTACAAAGTTACAATGTACAGACTGATCACTGGGGGAGGGGAGACTGAGGAAATGCTTCCTGCTGTCTGCAGCAGACTGATGACATCATCTCAGCCTAGGTACAGTCACTAAGGATTGACTTTTATTGGTAATGGGCGGAGCTTTTCAGATAAATGGAATCTTCTGTTTAACCGTAAATGATGGCCCAGAAATTACCGCCCCCACTCTGACGTTGGCAGCGATATATAACGTGTGTGGTACAATCATAGTTTATATACACGTCTGCATGTTTGTATCAGTGGGTGTGCAC
Organism: Pelophylax lessonae; assembly: GCF_965119305.1. Classification (NCBI taxonomy): domain Eukaryota; kingdom Metazoa; phylum Chordata; class Amphibia; order Anura; family Ranidae; genus Pelophylax; species Pelophylax lessonae. Next base: position 3,234,598 of record NC_138772.1, on the reverse strand, counting down.
AGGGCGATCGGGGCTTGCAGACCCTCTATGTGATAGCATGGGCAGGTGACAGGTCCTCTTTATGGAGACACCGAGAGCCGATTAGACTCCAATGTCTCCCCGACCCTCTACTGTAGCTAATTAAGCACATGACTGAGCTTGATTAGCTGCTTCCCTGGCTGTAGCAGTCAGGGAATGAGAGCAATGGAACCAGAAACCCTCAGAGCTGACCATCTACATTGACTGAAGAGAAGGTCAGGGATCAGATCTCCTCCCACTTGCCACTCTCAACAATGCTAGATGTGGTCTTGGGAGGAGCAAGAGAGCCCAGTAGCCAGGGATGGAGGAGAGCCACTTGGAGTATCTTGGTGTGCGGTTGACCAAGCGCGCCAAGATACTCCAAGTGGTTGGCCAAGCACGCCGAGATACTCCAAGTGGTTGGGCAAGCACACTAAAACACTGCAAGTGACTCGCAGAGCATGAAAATATACTCCCAAGTGGCTGGTCAAGCATGCCACGATACATCAAGTGGCTTTCCAAGCACAGCAAGACATTCCAAGTGGCTGGCCAAGCAAGCCAAGATACTCCAAGTGGCTGGCCAAGCACAGCAAGATACTCCAAGTGGCTGGCCAAGCACGCCAAGACACGCCAAGTGGCTCGCAGAGCACCAAAAGATACTCCAAGTGGCTGGCCAAGCATGCCAAGATACATCAAGTGGCTCGCCAAGACATTCCAAGTGGCTGGCCAAGCACACCAAGATACTTCAAGTGGCTGGCCAAGCACGCCAAGATATTCCAAGTGGCTGGCCAAGCACAGCAAGATACTCCAAGTGGCTGGCCAAGCACAACGAAACATTCCAAGTGGCTCACCAAGCACAGCAAGACATTCCAAATGGTTGGCCAAGCACACCAAGATACTCCAAGTGGCTGGCCAAGCATGCCAAGATATTCCAAGTGGCTGGCCAAGCATGCCAGGATACTCAAAGTGGCTGGCCAAGCACGCCACGATACTCCAAGTGGCTAGCTAAGCATGCCAGGATACTCAAAGTGGCTGGCCAAGCACACAAAGATATTCCAAGTGGCTGGCCAAGCATGCCAGGATAATCCAAGTGGCTAGCCAAGCATGCCAAGATACTCAAAGTGGCTGGCCAAGCACGCCAAGATACTCCAAGTGGCTAGCCAAGCATGCCAGGATACTCAAAGTGGCTGGCCAAGCACGCCAAGATACTCCAAGTGGTTGGCCAAGTACACCAAAATACTCCAAGCGGCTGGCCAAGCACATCGAGATACTCCAAGCATCCGAAGTGGGCCACACACATACACAAGCCAGCCCACTGCTTTCACCCAGAAGTCTAGAGTGTGGCCTGCCCCCACCTTATGTGCACGTGCACAATTAAACAGAGTTGGGGGGGGGGGCTGAGCAGAGAGTGCACCACTCGTGGAAAGGAAGCATAAACATAGGAGGCTCAGGACAGGCCTGGACAGGCCCCCTGCTCGGCCGGCCTCCTCTGAGAAAACTGAATTACCTACACAGGTTGAATTGATAGGTGCTTTTCCTCAGTGACACAGCATAACACCTTATGTTATGGGGAGGCCCCATTGGTTCCCTGGAGCATGGGCAGGGTTTGCGATTGCGACCACTCAAGCTCCTCCCATGGCGTAAAGAGCTGAAATAGTCAAGGGAATGCAAAAATGAAGGGGCAACCTAAGACCCCATTTGTGCCCAACCACGTGCATGCTACAACCTACCACACCGGTGTAAATGGGCCCACAAAGTCCTCCGATGGAAATGACTCAGGACAGCACCAATGGCCTCCGATCACGAAGAGGTTAAATGACAGATTTCTATATTTGACTGGAGTAGGATTCTCCACAATTGTCCCATCGGGGGTCCACATATACAATATTCCCCCATTACCGAGACCAGGGTGGCTTCTCCTAATGGAGAACATTAAGGTGCTCACCTACCTCCGACCTTCTAATGTAAATACTTCTGCGCCGTCCTCTTCCCAGCTGAGATCAGAATTATTTCCGTTTGAAAAACATGAATATGAATGACAAAGAAGAATATTAGCTGGTGGCAGCGGGAGGGAGAGTCGCATCGTATTTGTTTCCTCCCCGCCGCCGATGGCGTAGCGCTATTGTTGGCGAGCACACTTCATGTCCTGAGCAGAATTACTTCTGGAGATAGCTGGAGGGTGAAATCACTTTGATGCTTCATAAAACCAACAAAGTCCCAACCAACAACAAAAACCAATTCTCTGCGCGCTTTATAATATCTGCCTGCACTTTATACGGCCGCGGCACATATTAGTGTAATACAGCGCCGAGTAAATAAAGATTAATAATCTGAAACAATAAAATATATAAAAAGGAAAAAAAAATATGGAGCTCTAGAGATGGGCCTTTATTACCCATGTATGTCTGGGCTTATTATTTCATGGAGGATCTCATTCACCGATGGATAGATTTCGGCAGTTAAAAGATGAACTTTGAAGATAAAACGCGTCAGTTTCATTCAGTTATGCGGTAATTAAAGTGGAAGGCAACTTTGCTGGTGGGAGTAAGGTTCTAACCATAGACTGCAAGTATGCCCTGCACAGCAATGAGGGATCCGAGATCCTGTGTCCTCCGCCATCTCTTGGCCATTAGGTGGCCACTAAGATATAACTGCTGTACGAATGTGCAGGAGTTCCATTATTTCTATCATGTAAAGTGCTTTATAGGTGCACAGCAGCCTTGTACACAGGGCTGGCACTCCCACTAGGCGAACTAGGCAGCCGCCTAGGGGCGCACTGCTGTCTAGACTTCACTTAATATTCAGAGTCCCGGGCCGTTATTGCACCGTCTGGACTGGAATGCATTCGGATCGCATTTGATCGGACCCTGCTGGCTCTGCTTGTGGCCGCTCTCTCTCTCTGCTGCAGAGGCGGGCGGGAGCCAACACACACAGCACTGGTTGCTAGAGCCGCTTGGCGTCTAGCAACCAGTGACTCACTCCTTCCTCCTCCAAGCCACCGTGCTGCCTCCTCCCCGCCTACTCCAATTTGGCTCCGCCTCCACCCATCCACTTCTCTCCACGCGGTTAGCACTGCAAACTGAGACTGAGACTACAGTATTGAAAAGGAAGGATCAGGCGCCTAAGGAGTTTAAGGTAAAAATTTGAGAATACTTCCACTGCACTGGTCACTCTGCATTGGATGGGGGCACTGAACTGGTCACTCAGTATTAATGGGGGCACTGCACTGGTCACTCTGCATTAATGAGGGCACTGCACTGGTCACTCTGCATTAATGAGGGCACTGCACTGGTCACTCTGCATTAATGGGGGCACTGCATTGGTCACTCTGCATTGGATGGGGGCACTGCACTGGTCACTCAGTATTAATGGGGGCACTGCACTGGTCACTCTGCATTAATGGGGGCACTGCACTGGTCACTCTGCATTAATGGGGGCACTGCACTGGTCACTCTTCATTGGATGGGGGCACTGCCCTGGTCACTCTGCATTAATGGGGCACTGCACTGGTCACTCTGCATTAATGGGGGCACTGCACTGGTCACTCTGCATTAATGGGGACACTGGTCACTCTGCATTAATAGGGGCACTGCACTGGTCACTCTGTATTAATAGGGGTACTGCACTGGTCACTCTGCATTAATTGGGGCACTGGTCACTCTGCATTAATGGGGGGCACTGCACTGGTCACTCTGTATTGATAGGGGCACTGCACTGGTCACTCTGCATTAATTGGGGCACTGAACTGGTCAATCTGCATTAATGGGGGCATTTCACTGGTCACTCTGTATTAATTGGGCACTGGTCAATCTGCATTAAAGGGGGCACTGCACTGGTCACTCTGCATTAATGGGGGCACTGCACTGGTCACTCTGTATTAATGGGGGCACTGCACTGGTCATTCTGCATTAATGGGGGCACTGAATTGGTCACTGTGCATTAATGGGGGCACTGTACTGGTCTCTCTGCATTAATGGGGGCACTGGTCACTCTGCATTAATGGGGGCACTGCACTGGTCACTCTGCATTGATGGGGGCACTGGTCACTCTGCATTGGATGGGGGCACTGGTTACTCTGCATTAATGGGGGCAAACGCAGTAGTGTGAAAGGGCCCTTAAAGTATTAAACCTCGCGGCTGTGCTTATTATTAGGGAGGATAGTGAACTAAAGCTGTAATTGTAGTGCCCAGCACACCTAGAGGTCTATTTCTAAAATATTGAATGTTCTCGGCCATTTCCTCCTCAGCTCAAATGTTCCCCTTCCTGCAAAGAATATTTAGGGCAAATACTGTATTATGGCCACTAGAAGGCGCCAAAGACAATAAATATTTATTCCCTGTGACGATCGGCTCCATCTAGTGGCCACAATACGGTATTTTCTTGAATCACTTGTTTTTTGATCAATGGGAAACATTCGACCTGATCAGAAAATAGCCTGAGAATATTCGGTTTTGCCCTATTCATATGAATGTACATGCCAGCTACAGCAGACAAATAGCTTTTCTAATTTTTTTAAAAAATAGACTCCAGGGGCATAACTACAGGGGTTGCAACCGGGCCCCATGCTCCAGGGGGCCTGTGCGGCTCTCCTGTACACCTGGATAGGAGGGGCAGCGGGGGCAGCATGTAGAGAAATCACTGTACTTATTTTTCCTCCTGTAGCTGCAGGAGGAAAATGGAGTAAAATAGTTTCTCTTATGCTTCCTCCGCCACTCCTTCTATCCAGTTCACTTGTGTTCTGCTGTCTCTGGGCCCCTGTGTGCTCCCCTGGTCCCCCCCTACTGTGCTGCCAACCCCCCCCCCCCCCCCCCCACTGTGCTCCCTCCTGTTTCCTGCCGGCTGCTGCAGGGGATGTGTCATAATAGAGAACCAGGAAGGGGTCGGTAAATATGTAATTTACCAGCTCCTTCCTTTTCTGAATGGACAGATGGACAGAGTCATAGTCAGTCACATTGTAAAAAATAAATAAAATGATAAATACAATGAAAATACCAAAAAATAAAAACTTCTGACACCAGTGGGTGAACTTCCAGGATCGCAAAGGTCACACTTGCAACCGGGCCCTGGCATTCCTCCACCGTGGGGAGGCCCCAAGATGGCAGGAAGGGGGCCCACTGCAGAACTTGTGAAAGGGTCCCGCTGCGGGACCATAATAAAGGGCCCCGCAACAAGAGTAAAGGGCCCCAGGATCGATGGGAAGAGCCCCAGGCTTGAAGTGAAGGGCCCCAGCCAGGGGTCCAGGGGGCCCTTCATGGTTTCTTGCACCGGGGCCCTGAAGGTTCTAGTTACCCCTCTGATAGACTCCTTAGTGTTCTCAAATGAAAAAAAAAATGCTAACTGTGTGTAAAATGTATCTAAAGTATAAAACAAAAATGATCACAAACGATACATTTAAATTGTAACAATAATTTGCTGTCACCATAGAAGTACACATAAAACAGCATTCGATTAGAAAAATCTGCTCACAGACAATTCATCATCTGTGTCCAAAACCATGTCCTTGGAAATAAGGGGCAAATTTTACTTCTCCAGGTGAGGCTTCTATACACATGTTCTCTGGAACAATCTAATTTTATTGAATGCTGAGAGTGTGCACCAGTTTTTTTGCTCTACACTATTCTAATCTTCTTCTAAACTAAACCACAAGACCTTTGGGTGAAGGTTGGTTTTCAGAGGAATGGGGTTGAATCATAGTCATAGACACCCCCTTGAAGAGAACCCACTAAGCGCTGAAGGACGTGGCTTTGGTGCACTGTCTGAGGATGTGGCCTTGGACACTCCTGTTGCTACGAGAATGTATTGCTGCTCTGAAGATGTGTGTGACGTTTCCGCCCATCACATCACATATGGCATAAGGCTGGTCTTCCAAGCTGTTTCCAGACAATGATGGTGATGATGGTCAGGAGAGGAGGTCTTGAAATTACTGTTCAGTCTTGTCTTTTCCAGTATGTGCAGTTATCTCACAATGCTTCATTCAATAGCAAGTTTTAGGGGTGTGTTTATACAAAGATGAATATTATCTTGCGGCCTTTGCAGATAATGTGGTGCAGTCATGGAGAACCCACTAAGTGCTGAAGAACGTGGCTTTGGTGGCTTTAATGCACTGGCTGAGCATGTGGTCTTGGACAACCATGTTCCTACAAGAATGTCTGCTCTAAAGATGTGTGAGACAATTCTACCCATCACTTCACATATGGCCCTCTAGCTCGACATCGAAGCTCTCCCACTGTCAACGAGATCTTCCAATCCGTTTTTAGACAATAATAATGATGGTGGCCAGGAGAGGCTCTAGCAATTACTGTTGCATTTTATCTCTTCCAGTTTCTGTGCAATTATTCCACAATGCTTCATTCAATATTGCGTTGCAGGGCCGTGTTTATACAAAGATGACTCTTATCTAGTGGTCTTTGTAGATAATGTGGCTCAGGCCACTCCTAATAGTTGAGGAGAACCCACTAAGGCTCTCCTTGGACAATCATTTTGATACGAGAATGTATCTGCTCTAAAGATGTGTGTGACGCTTCCACCCATCACCTCACATATGGCCCTCTAGCTCGACGTTGAAGCTCTCCCACTGTCAACTGGGTCTTTCAAGCCGTTTCCAGACAATGATGATGATGGTGGACAGGAGAAGCTCTACTTATGACTATTCCATCTTATCTTTTCCAGTATTTGTGCAGTTATTTCACAATGTTTCATTCAATATCGCATTGCAGGGCCGTGTTTATACAAAGATGACTCTTATCTAGTGGTCTTTGTAGATAATGTGGCGCAGGCCATGCCGAACACTTGAGGAGAACCCACGAAGGCTCTCCATGGACTCATGTTGATACGAGAATCTATCTCTGCTCTAAAGATGTGTGTGACGCTTCCACCCATCACCTCACATATGGCCCTCTAGCTCAACGTTGAAGCTCTCCCACTGTCAAACCGGTCATTCAAGCCGTTTCCAGACAATGATGATGATGATGGATAGGAGAAGCTCTTCTTATGACTATTCCATCTTATCTTTTCCAGTATTTGTGCAGTTATTTCACAATGCTTCATTCAATATCGCATTGCAGGGCCGTGTTTATACAAAGATGACTCTTATCTAGTGGTCTTTGTTGATAAAGTGGTGCAGGCCACTCCTAACAGTTGAGGAGAACCCACTAAGGCTCTCCTTGGACACTCATGTTGATAGAACATTTGTGTTGTATTTGTGCAGTTATTTCACAATGTTTCATTCAATATCGCGTTGCAGGTCCTTGTTTATACAAAGATGACTCTTATCTAGTGGTCTTTGTAGATAATGTGGCGCAGGCCACTCCTAATGGTTGAGGAGAACCCACTAAATCTCCTTGGACAATCATTTTGATACGAGAATCATGTATCTCTGCTCTAAAGATGTGTGTGACGCTTCCACCCATCACTTCACATATGGCCCTCTAGCTCGACGTTGAAGCTCTCCCACTGTCAACCGGGTCATTCAAGCCGTTTCCAGACAATGATGATGATGATGGACAGGTGAAGCTCTTCCTATGACTATTCCATCTTACCTTTTCCAGTATTTGTGCAGTTATTTCACAATGCTTCATTCAATATCGCATTGCAGGGCCATGCTTATACAAAGATGACTCTTATCCAGTGGTCTTTGTAGATAATGTGGTGCAGGCCACTCCTAACAGTTGAGGAGAACCCACTAAGCCTCTCCTTGGACACTCATGTTGATACGAGAATGTATCTCTGCTCTAAAGATGTGTGTGTGTGACGCTTCCACCCATCACTTCACATATGGCCCTCTAGCTCGACATTGAAGCTCTCCCACTGTCAACCGGGTCCTTTAAGCCGTTTCCGGACAATGATGATAATGATGGACAGGAGAAGCTCTTCTTATGACTATTCCATCTTATCTTTTCCAGTATTTGTGCAGTTATTTCACAATGTTTCATTCAATATCGCATTGCAGGGCCGTGTTTATACAAAGATGACTCTTATCCAGTGGTCTTTGTAGATAATGTGGTGCAGGCCACTCCTAACAGTTGAGGAGAACCCACTAAGGCTCTCCTTGGACACTCATGTTGATAGAACATTTGTGTTGTATTTGTGCAGTTATTTCACAATGTTTCATTCAATATCGCATTGCAGTTCCGTGTTTATACAAAGATGACTCTTATCTAGTGGTCTTTGTAGATAATGTGGCGCAGGCCATGCCGAACACTTGAGGAGAACCCACTAAGGCTCTCCTTGGACTCATGTTGATACGAGAATCTATCTCTGCTATAAAGAAGTGTGTGACGCTTCCACCCATCACTTCACATGTGGCCCTCTAGATCGACGTTGAAGCTCTCCCACGGTCAACCGGGTCTTTCAAGCCGTTTCCGGACAATGATGATGATGATGGACAGGAGAAGCTCTTCTTATGACTATTCCATCTTATCTTTTCCAGTATTTGTGCAGTTATTTCACAATGTTTCATTCAATATCGCATAGCAGTGACGTGTTTATACAAAGATGACTCTTATCTAGTGGTCTTTGTAGATAATGTGGTGCAGGCCACTCCTAACAGTTGGAGAGAACCCACTAAGCCTCTCCTTGGACACTCATGTTGATACAAGAATGTATCAGCTCTAAAGATGTGTGTGACGCTTCCACCCATCACCTCACATATGGCCCTCTAGCTCGACGTTGAAGCTCTCTCTCTGTCAACCGAGTCTTTCAAGCCGTTTCCAGACAATGATGATGATGGTGGTCAGGAGAGGCTCTTGTATCTCATTGTAATTACCGTTCCATCTTATCTCCTCCAGTTTCTGTGCAATTATTCCACAATGTTTCGCTCAATAGCGCATTGTAGGGCCGTGTTTTCTGCAGAGATGACTATTATCCGACACTCTTTGTTCCTGAGTGTGAGCGTAGTTTTACTCACTCCAGATAAGTTATATGAAGAGCGTTCTTGACAGTTTGTTTGTAACATATTGAATCGGGCTTGAATGACATTGCTCAAATGGAGCAATTTTAAAGCAATTCCCCATTAATATTATATTTAAGAGCCTTTGAATAAGCAGTCACAATTAAGCGAAGGTTTATTGATCGCCAGCCATTCTCACGCATCGATCGGCTCGCCGGTTATCTCTCGCATTTCATTGTTGCCATCGGGAGAAGACGGGTCCTCGTTTCTGGAACGTTTCCATTGTTTAAAATATTTTGCAAATCATCCCCGCTCTGTCTTCTTTTGGCTTGCAGCTTTCCGTCTTCTGGTACAGGCGGAGAATAATCATGCCGTGCAGTGTGCGGCATCCAGCGAAATTAATGGCATCTGGGGTCAGGATTGGATGTGAGCAGAATCATGTCTGCATTAAAATACACTTGTCTTAGTCTTTCTGTTTTTGTTATGCTAAGCGGGAGCAGGAACTGAAAAATGAGGAGGAATCATTCAGAGAGGATATTAAAGGCGCATCCGTCAGATAACGTGGTCACCAATGACTCGGCCTAGCCGCGGCTCTTCATTTGTATGGCTGGGGCCTAAAAATACCCTTATTGCTGGTAATGGGACGTCCTTGGAAATTCTCAACTCCACCCATTGTAGGCGCCATGCTTTTCTCAGAGAAGGAAGAAGCTCACAATGACATGGCAGTTCGAGACGTCACTGGGGCCATGAGGGCCCTTCATTTCTCTTTTTGTCTTTGGGTGGTGCTGCGGAGCCTTTGGCGTTCACACTGCAGCACTGCCTGCCTGTCAGCAGCAGCTCAGAGCCAAGGGAAGTTTCCCTTCACTCCTCCTTTTCTACTCTGATCACATGACAAAAAGAGAGCGAGAGCTCCCCTTAACTCTGAACTTCTGCTGCATCTGAGGTCAGGTGAGTGGACTTTGTCTGGAGAGCAGGGGTCTGTACTGGGAGGTGGGAGTTTATACTGGGGGGAGGGATTTAGAGCCGTGGGGGGAAGATCTATATTTGGGAGAATTGGGTAGGATTTGTACTGGGAGGAGGGAGTAGGTTTTGGTTGTACTTTGTACATTGGCCTTTTGTTATTAGCTTCTGACCTCTGCACTCTGTGCCTCACTTTCTCCTGACCCCTGCACTCTGTGCATTACCTTCCCCTGACCCCTGCACTCTGTGCGTAACCTTCTCCTGACCCCTGCAATCTGTGTGTTTCCTTCCCCTGACCCCTGTGCTCTGTGCCTTACCTTCTCCTGATTCCTGCACACTATGCGTTACCTTCTCCTGACCCCTGCACTATCTGTGTTACCTTCTCGTGACCCCTGTACTCTCTGTGTTACCTTCTCCTGACCCCTGTACTCTCTGTGTTACCTTCTCCTGACCCCTGCACTCTCTGTGTTACCTTCTCCTGACCCCTGCACACTCTGTGTTACCTTCTCCTGACCCCTGTACTCTCTGTGTTACCTTCTCCTGACCCCTGCACTCTCTGTGTTACCTTCTCTTGACCCCTGCACTCTCTGTGTTACCTTCCCCTGATTCCTGCACTCTGTACGCAACCTTCTCCTGACCCCTGCGATCTCTGTGTTTCCTTCCCCTGACCCCTGCACTCTGTGCATTAGCTTCTCCTGACCCCTACACACTATGCTTTACCTTCTCCTGACTCCTGCACTCTGTGAGTTACCTTCCCCTGACCCCTGCATGCTGTGTGTTACCTTCCCCAGACCCCTGCACTCTGTGCGTTACCTCCTCCTGACCCCTGCAATCTGTGTTTCCTTCCCCTGACCCCTGCACTCTGTGTATTACCTTCCCCTGACCCCTGATCACTGTGCGTTATCTTCTCCTGACCCATGCATGCTCTGTGTTACCTTCCCCTGACTCCTGCACTCTATGCATTACCTTCCCCTGACCCCTGCAATCTCTACATTATCTTCTCCTGACCCCTGAACTCTGTGCACTACTTTTTCCTGGTGAAAAAGAGGTTTGGGGTGCACCCGCGCTATGGATAGCAACACAAGCACTGAATCAACAGTTTTAAATGCAGAGTGTGGGGATCAGATGGTTATGCTGCCTCCAACTTACCACAAGGGTAAAGAAATGTGGGGGTTTATGGGAGGTGTTGGTATGGGGCGCTACCACCTTGCACAGCGAATTACTTCGTTGTATATGATCCAAAAAATGAAAGTGCACAGTGCTTATTGGTGAAATATTAAATGTGCAATATAGTGCAGATTTAAAATTAAATTAAATTAAAATTATAAAATTATAAACGGTAGTAATCGTGTATCAATTGGATTGTACCGTGTATGTATCACTCATCGGATGTAAACAATCATATAGTGACCAGTGCAAAAAAAGTGCTAAGTGCAATATAGGTGATCAATAGATACTTTATTGTGGCCTCCTTTGAAAGAGGAAACTGACATCCGTGGTGAATATTACAGAACACTATGCAGTGTAAAGTGAGAGAGTAAAAACGCCTGTGGCGCGTGTTAGGAGTGAGAAGTGCTAATACCGTGGGTAAAGCACTTACCAAAAGTCCTCTCCCTTCTCACTCTAATATACTGTGTCTCCCTTCTCCTGATGCCTGTGAGAGCTGGTTGTTCCGTGCATACAGTTGCGCTTGCATCTAGGGAGTCAGTATACAAAAGACCAAGAGAGCTTCCATTGCGTAGTATAGTACATTATTGAGGGAAAAAATAGCATCGACTCACTGTTAGGAAGTTCACCGTCAGCTTGTTTGGTGTGTCTCCAGTGTTCGGCCGCGCGGTACTTCCGCGTTCCACCGGCCGGAGCCACCTAACCGGAAGTGACGTTGACGCTGCTTTGCCGCTCTACGCGTTTCGTCACTGCGACTTCCGGTTAGGTGGCTCCGGCCGGTGGAACGCGGAAGTACCGCGCGGCCGAACACTGGAGACACACCAAACAAGCTGACGGTGAACTTCCTAACAGTGAGTCGATGCTATTTTTTCCCTCAATAATGTACTATACTACGCAATGGAAGCTCTCTTGGTCTTTTGTATACTGACTCCCTAGATGCAAGCGCAACTGTATGCACGGAACAACCAGCTCTCACAGGCATCAGGAGAAGGGAGACACAGTATATTAGAGTGAGAAGGGAGAGGACTTTTGGTAAGTGCTTTACCCACGGTATTAGCACTTCTCACTCCTAACACGCGCCACAGGCGTTTTTACTCTCTCACTTTACACTGCATAGTGTTCTGTAATATTCACCACGGATGTCAGTTTCCTCTTTCAAAGGAGGCCACAATAAAGTATCTATTGATCACCTATATTGCACTTAGCACTTTTTTTGCACTGGTCACTATATGATTGTTTACATCCGATGAGTGATACATACACGGTACAATCCAATTGATACACGATTACTACCGTTTATAATTTTATAATTTTAATTTAATTTAATTTTAAATCTGCACTATATTGCACATTTAATATTTCACCAATAAGCACTGTGCACTTTCATTTTTTGGATCATATACAACGAAGTAATTCGCTGTGCAAGGTGGTAGCGCCCCATACCAACACCTCCCATAAACCCCCACTACTTTTTCCTGACCCCTGCACTCTGTACGTTACCTTCCCCTGTCTCCTGCACTTTGTGCGTTACCTTCCCCTGACCCCTGCACGCTCTGTGTTCCCTACCCCTGACCCCTGCACTTTGTGCATTACATTCACCTGACCCTTGCACTCTCTCTGTTACCTTCCTCTGACCCCAGCACTCTGTGCGTTACCTTCCCCTGACCCCTGCACGCTCTGTGTTATCTTCCCCTGACTCCTTCACTTTGTGCGTTACCTTCCCCTGACCCCTGCACGCTCTGTGTTACCTTCCCCTGACCCCTGCATTCTCTCTGTTGCCTTCCCCTGACCCCTGTACTCTGTGCGTTACCTTCCCCTGACCCCTGCACGCTCTGTGTTATCTTCCCCTGACTCCTTCACTTTGTGCGTTACCTTCCCCTGACCCCTACACGCTCTGTGTTACCTTCTCCTGACCCCTGCACTCTGTGCATTACCTTCCCCTGACCCCTGTTTTTTGTGCATTACCTTCCCCTGACCCCTGCACTCTATGCGTTACCTTCTCCTGACCCCTGCACGCTCTGTGTTATCTTCCCCTGACTCCTTCACTTTGTGCGTTACCTTCCCCTGACCCCTGCACGCTCTGTGTTACCTTCCCCTGACCCCTGCATTCTCTCTGTTGCCTTCCCCTGACCCCTGTACTCTGTGCGTTACCTTCCCCTGACCCCTGCACGCTCTGTGTTATCTTCCCCTGACTCCTTCACTTTGTGCGTTACCTTCCCCTGACCCCTACACGCTCTGTGTTACCTTCTCCTGACCCCTGCACTCTGTGCATTACCTTCCCCTGACCCCTGTTTTTTGTGCATTACCTTCCCCTGACCCCTGCACTCTATGCGTTACCTTCTCCTGACCCCTGCACTCTGTGCGGTACCTTCTCCTGACCCCTGCACTCTGTGCATTACCTTTCCCTGATCCCTGCACTTTGTGCGCTACCTTCACCTGACCCTTGCACTCTCTCTGTTACCTTCCCCTGACCCCTGCACTCTGTGCGTTACCTTCTCCTGACTCCTGCACTCTGTGGGTTATCTTCTCCTGACTTCTGCCCTCTGTGCATTACCTTCCCCTGACCCCTGCACTCTATGTGTTACCTTCCCCTGACCCCTGCAATCTCTACATTATCTTCTCCTGACTCCTGCACTCTGTGCATTACCTGCTCCTGATTCCTGCACTTTGTGCGTTACCTTCCCCTGACCCCTGCATTTTGTGCATTACCTTCCCCTGACCCCTGCACTCTCTGTGTTACCTTCTCCTGACCTCTGCACTCTGTGCATTACCTTCCCCTGACCCCTGCACTCTATGTGTTACCTTCTCCTGACCCCTGCACTCTGTGCATTACCTGCTCCTGACCCCTGCACTCTCTGTGTTACCTTCCCCTGACCCCTGAACTCTGTGCATAATCTTCCCCTGACCCCTGCACTTTGTGCATTACCTTCCCCTGACCCCCAGCACTCTATGCGTTACCTTCTCCTAACCCCTGCACTCTGTGCGGTACCTTCTCCTGACCTCTGCACTCTGTGCATTACCTTCCCCTGACCCCTGCACATTGTGCATTACCTTATCCTGACCCCTGCACTATGTGCGTTACCTGCTCCTGACCCCTGCACTCTGTGCGTTACCTTCCCCTCCCCCAGTGATCAGACTGTACATTGTAACTTTGTAGAAGGAGGAGGAAGCATTTCCTCAGTCTCCCCTCCCCCAGTGATCAGACTGTACATTGTAACTTTGTAGAAGGAAGAGAAGGCATTTCCTCAGTCTCCCCTCCCCCCAGTGATCAGACTGTACATTGTAACTTTGTAGAAGGTGGAGGAGGCATTTCCTCAGTCTCCCCTCCCCCAGTGATCAGACTGCACATTGTAACTTTGTAGAAGGAAGAGAAGGCATTTCCTCAGTCTCCCCTCCCCCCAGTGATCAGACTGTACATTGTAACTTTGTAGCAAGTCTGGTGAGAGGCTGCAGCAGGATTTGTGAAGAACTGCAATTGATTGAGTAACTATGGTGCCGTCAGTGTGCACTGTGAGGAGCAGTACGGTGATCTCTGTCGGGGGAGGGGTTACACTGACACCTTTGTTGTATGGATTGCTCGGTTTCTATATTTGTAATGCAGAATACTGGGGGGGGGGGGGAGGGGTAATTTCCCCGGTTGGGCTGTGATCTCGGAGCCGATGGCTCTCCCCTCTAAGGCCGCCATATTTTCTCACCTTCGATTCTCTCGTTTTGCGTTCGGTTTGGAAATGTTGAATGAGAATTTTCCTCGCAGAGAAGAATTTATTGCGGTTATTTTCTGCTCAGCCGCCTCATTCACCCATCCGAACCGAGCCAACCTTCATTTTATTAGGTGAATGAGCGGCCTGCTGTGAAAAATATATCAGAGGTAAAGTGTGAGCGCCGAGTCCCCGGGTGCGGGAAACGCTTTGCTATTCTTCCACTTTGCTGCGGTAAAGAGATTCAGGCCGGGCCGCTGAGTCACAATCAGCATTTAAATGGAAATCTCTGCAGCGCTCGCGGTCTGGAAGGGGCGCAGCGCAGAGGTGCCGGGACGCCGAGAGGTTCCATTAATCTATATTCAGGGAAGTGGGTCCTGCCTGGGGAGGGGGCCCCCCGTGTCCTAATTTCCAGGCTCCCCTTCATTATGTGGCTCTGCGATGCTCCAGAGACATGGAAATCCCTAATAATCAGACCAGGACTGTGCAGAGACCTGGAGGGGCACATGGAACAGGGCTTTAAATAGGGCAGGTAGGGGGGGGGGGGCGGGGTGATCAGTGACTGCGGACAGGGTGGGGGGAATTTGTGCTGTGAGAAGGAACTTTGAGTGGTGGGGAGAGGATTTGTACTGGGAGGGTCAATTTGAGGGGTAGAAGAGTTGTGTAATTTTTCATACAGTATCTAACAAAAGTAAGTACACCCTCCCATTTTATTCTATCTTTTCATGTGACAACACTGAAGAAATGAGACTTTGCTACAATGTAAAGTAGTGAGTGTACAGCTTGTATAACAGTGTAAATTTACTGTCCCCTCAAAATAACTCAACACACAGTCATTAATGTCTAAACCGCATTCAACAAACGTGAGTACACCCCTTAGTGACAATGTTCAAATTGGGCCCAATTAGCCATTTTCCCTCCCCGGTGTCATGTGACTCATTAGTGTTACAAGGTCTCAGGTGTGAATGGGGGGGCAGGTGTGTTAAATTTGGTGTTATCGCTCTCACTCTCTCATACTGGTCACTGGAAGTTCAACATGGCACCTCATGGCAAAGAACTCTCTGAGGATCTGAAAAAAAGAATTGTTGTTCTATATAAAGATGGCCTAGGCTATAAGAAGATTGCCAAGACCCTGAAACTGAGCTGCAGCACGGTGGCCAAGACCATACAGCAGTTTACCAGGACAGGTTCCACTCAGAACAGGCCTCACCATGGTCAGCCAAAGAAGTTGAGTGCAGTGCTCAGCGTCATATCCAGAGGTTGTCTTTGGGAAATAGACGTATGAGTGCTGCCAGCATTGCTGCAGAGGTTGAAGGGGTGGGGGAGGGGTCAGCCTGTCAGTGCTCAGACCATACGCCACACACTCACCAAATTGGTCTGCATGGCTGTCATCCCAGAAGGAAGCCTCTTCTAAAGATGATGCACAAGAAAGCCCACAAACAGTTTGCTGAAGACAAGCAGACTAAGGACATGGATTACTGGAACCATCTCCTGTGCTCTGATGAGACCAAGATAAACTTATTTGGTGTCAGATGGTGTCAGGCGTGTGTGGGGGCAACCAGGTGAGGAGTACAAAGACAAGTGTGTCTTCCTACAGTCAGGCATGGTGGTGGGAGTGTCATGGTCTGCGGCTGCCGGCACTGGGGAGCTACAGATCATTGAGGGAACCATGAATGCCAACATGTACTGTGACATACTGAAGCAGAGCATGACCCCCTCCCTTCAGAGACTGGGGGGCAGGGCAGTATTCCAACATAACGACCCCAAACACCTCCAAGACGACCACTGCCTTGCTAAAGAAGCTGAGGTTAAAGGTGATGGACTGGCCAAGCATGTCTCCAGACCTAAACCCTATTGAGCATCTGTGGGGATCCTCAAACAGAAGGTGGAGGAGGGGAAGGTCTCTAACATCCACCAGCTCTGTGATGTCATCATGGAGGAGGGGAAGAGGACTCCAGTGACAACCTGTGAAGCTCTGGTGAACTCCATGCCCAAGAGGGTTAAGGCAGTGCTGGAAAATAATGGCGGCCACACAAAATATTTTTGTGCGGCCACTTTGGAGATTGTCACTTAGGGGTGTACTCACTTTTGTTGCCAGTGGTTTAGACATTAATGGCTGTGTGTTGAGTTATTTTGAGGGGACAGTAAATTTACACTGTTATACAAGCTGTACACTCACTACTTTACATTGTATCAAAGTCTCATTTCTTCAGTGTTGTCACATGAAAAAATAGAATAAAATATTTACAAAAATGTGAGGGGTGTACTTACTTTTGTCAGATCCTGTACATCTTGGGGGGGGGGGGGGGGGGTGCAGTTTGGTATGTTTGCCGCGGGCTCTAGATGACCTTGCCCTGGCAGCTGCAGGCATCATGCCGGTATAACCACTTGAGGGCCGGTAACGTGCCGGCACGTGATTGGTCGGCAGGTGGATATGTTTCTTTGTAGTTTGATGTTTGCCCTTGTATGGTCAGATTGTAGCGTTTGCTGTAATCCTCTTTAGTCTGAAGATTTTGTCGGCTGAAGTCTTCTTCTACTTCCAAAAACCTCATTCTGACAGAACACGGAGAACGATTCCCCGGGGCGCCTCCATTTAGCACTGCGGAGGTTTTAGCCGCGGTCAGCGGTCATCCTTGTGATAGGTTGCGCTACATAAAAGCCGCCCGCCTTCCATCCATCTCGCGGCTCGTTGGCGCAGAGGTCTCCACTAGCGGGGTCTTCGGGGATTCAATTAGACCCGGAGAAATGTGGAAGGAGACTCCGCTACTTCAAGGAGAGCTTTGTGGGATTGCGGAGAAGATCAGTTTTATAGCGCGAGCCGTATTGCCGCCGACCGTCACCGCCGCGTATAACGTGAAGGGATAACGGTACGGCTGAATTATGGAAAATGACGCGACCGCCATTCCGGCATGGAAAGGAGATGGTTATTTGTCGGCTTTATGAGGACGCTGCAGGTGCTGCCAAAGGTGAAGGCAAACTCCGCTCAGAATCAGGGATCAGGGTGTCAGGACACCGGTACAACCACCCAATCTGGGAACCGTGGACTTCCACCCCCACCAGCTACAAAAGATCCCTCAGCAACAATATACCATCCAGCAACAATAGACCCCACATCAGCAACAATAGATCCCACAGCAGCAACAACAGATCCCCAGCAAAAAAAGACACCCACAGCAGCAACAATAGACCCTCCAGCAACAATAGATCCATCCCAGCAACAATAAACCCCCCAGCAACAATACACGCTCCAGCAACCATAAACCCTAAAGGAAACAATAGACCCCACAGCAGCAACATCAGACCCTTCAGCAAAATAAACACTGCCTCCCAGCAAAAATTGACCTGGCCTCCCAGCAACAATAGACCCTGATCCACTCCAGCAACCTGCCTCCGCAGCAACAATAGCTTCACTCCAGCAACAATAGACCCCGCCCCCCAGCAACAATAGCTTCACTCCAGCAACAATAGACCCCCTTCCCAGCAACAAAAGATCCACTACAGCAACAATAGACCCGCATCCCAGCAACAATAGCTCCACTGCATCAACACTAGACCCTGCCTCCCTGCAACAATAGACCCCGCCTCCCAGCAACAATTGATCCGGCCTTACAGCAACAATAGACCCCGCCTCCCTGCAACAATTGACCCAGCGTCCCAGCAACAATATACTTCGCCTCCCAGCAACAACAGATCCACTCCAGCAATAATAGACCCTGCCTCCCAGAAACAATAGCTCCACTCAAACAACAATAGACCCCACCTGCCAGCAACAATAGCTTTCCTCCAGCAACAAAAGAACCCGCATCCCAGCAACAATAGCTTCACTCCAGCAACAACAGACCCCGCCTCCCAGCAACAATAGCTCCACTACAGCAACAATAGACCCTGCATGCCAGCAACAATAGCTTCACTCCAGCAACAACATACCCTGCCTCCCAGCAACAATAGCTTCAATCCAGCAACAATAGACCCTGCCTCCCAGAAACAATAGCTTCAATCCAGCAACAATAGACCCCACCTCCCAGCAACAATAGAACCCCCAGCAACAATAGGTCCACTAAAGCAACAATAGACCCCGCATGCCAGCAACAATAGCTTCACTCCATCAACAACAGATCCCGCTTTCCAGCAACAATAGAACCCCCAGCAACAATAGCTCCACTAAAGCAACAATAGACCCTGCATGCCAACAACAATAAAACCACCAGCAACAATAGACCCCACTTCCCAGCAACAATAGAACCCCCAGCAACAAAAGCTCCACTAAAGCATTAATAGACCCCTCATGCCAGCAACAATACCTTCACTCCAGCAACAATAGACCCCGCATCCCAGCAACAATAGCTTCACTCCAGCAACAATAGACCCCGCATCCCAGCAACAATAGCTTCACTCTAGCAACAATAGACCCCGCCTCCCAGCAACAATAGCTTCACTCCAGCAACAATAGACCCCGCCTCCCAGCAACAATAGCTTCACTCCAGCAACAATAGACCCCGCCTCCCAGCAACAATAGTGTTGTAACATGAAAAGATGGAATAAAATATTTGCAGAAATGTGAGGGGTGTACTTACTTTTGTGAGATACTGTAGATTTGTTTTATTTCTAGGTGTGAAGGGGTAAAGCACAGAGGTCTGCAGAGAGCTGAATCAGACCTATAGTTCTACAATGAGTAAATCCCCTCTGATTGGAGGGTTCTAGCGCTGACAGGAGGGGAGTGTCAGACCTCTACAGAGAGACCTCTGCTGCCACGCACAGCTCAGGGGTCCTTCTTTGCAGCACGCTGGCAGGGCGCAGGCTTTTCTCCTCAGGCTGTGGCTGCTTTCTAAAGAAATCTATACAACTTCGCTCACTTTTTTTGTTCTGATGCATCCGGAATGTATTTAAATGACTTCAAAAGATCCCTCGGGCTTTGAAGGCTGCATTGACAAAGAACGCATTTCACAAGAAATAATATTCAATGCGTCTCGATGCCGTCGGGTCGGTCTCACAACTCTGTTGTTGCTGAATGGTTGTGAATAGAGAATGTGATGATAAATTTGGTGATTTACGGGCGTCGTGGACCGGGATCCATCCATGTGTTCACATTCCATCATTAATGATCGGCTAGGTCTGCCAAACCATGCAGCACAGCCATATAATTCATAATGTATATTTATCTTCCAGGGAAACCGCCGCCATTCACTGACCTTTCTCAATGTATAATAAATACACCATAAATGTCTGTGCGTTACCATAAACATGGCCGCACTGTCTACACACCCAAGAGGACTCCCCTCATGCGATGTGTAATACGATCGGGATACTTGTCTTGCAGAGGCGTAACTAGAACCTCTTAGAGCCCCAGGGCATGAAACCATGACCAGCCAGGGCCCTTTTCTACGAGCCCTGGTGGCAGAACGCCAGGGCCCAGTCACAAATGCGACCTTTGTGACCCTGGTAGTTCCTCCACTTGTAAGTAGTTTTTTATTTTCGCTATTTTGTTTTATTTATTTTTTTTACTATTTAATTTTTTAGTATTTTTTACAATTTTTTTTTAGGAGCTTTCACAATTTTTTTTTTAGGAGCCCCGTTGGGGGGCTTTGGTGAGATATCGGGTGTAACGGATCACCTGGCACCCCGAATGGGTACCTCCGTTGCTTCCAGAGGGCTCCAAGCACTCCACCAGACACCATATCCACCACAGACCCCACAAACTGCCGCAGCTTGTTTGGGGTCTCGCCGTCTCCTACCCACCCTGGACCTCCGACAAGGCTCCAGGTTCTAGTGGGTGAACTTCTCTTTCCTCAGAGAGTGAAGCAGGAACAAGCTTCTTACAAGAGCTTAGTGATTATTCAAGGGAGTATGAAGAGCATAGCAATCCCTTGTAGCAGATTCCCCCAATAAGAGACAGGACTCTAGATTGAGGGTGAAGTAAAATGGTACAGCTGCTCTTTTATACAGTTTTCCCCCACAAGGTAACCGCCCAGGTGGACCTTGTGGGGAACAGGACATGAAATTCACAATCCAATAAAAACAGAGTTTTACACTCAGTCACTCCCATACAGTGTACACAATCCCTCCCCTCTGCCTGATTACATTATCATATGCAGATGAAATTGTATACAGAAATAGAATTAACCTGAACTAATTATCTAGCCATCTGGACAGAACAATGTGAGGTCATTAACATTTAACAATGGGACAGGAAGACTTAACACAATCCACATCCCACCTCAAAACAGACAATAGGACAAGACTGCCAATGACAGTCTGTCCGTCTCCTACATTGAAGTACATGGAATACACATCTACGTATTGCTATGATTATTTAGGTGTCACAGACTTCATGGCAACAATCTATAGGTCTCACAGTGTAAAGTGGGAATAAATCTTCATATTTCTCGAGATATATTGTTGATAAATATTACTCACTCATTTATGGTTATCCAAACCATTTTCTCAGTGTCCATTAAATATCTGTCTTTCACTCCCAGCGACGGTGAGTACCGTCACATCGGGGGATCTAAACAGACCTCTGATGTTTTCACCTTTGAGACAGAGAAAAGAGATTGAGGACACAGCCCTCCATCTCTGCAGCCTGAGCTGCACAGAATGAATGGACAGGAATGGCTCTGTATAGAGGCTTCCTTTTCATTCACAAACTGAAGCATAGTAAAGACAGATTGCTATGTTTCAATTATGAATGGACAGAGTCAGTGATCGGTACGGATCACTCACTCTGATCATTGAGAAAAGGAAGGGGATGGAAAATGACCCATTTACTGGCCCCTTTCCTGCTCTCCATGTTGACAGTTCTAATGGATCCACCAGTGGGAGAGAGGGGGGGGGAGTCCGGCAGAGCTGCGGGGGATGAGGGAGGGGGGCTGGGAAAGAGCACAGGGGGGGCTGGATAGCACAGGGGGGGCAACAGAAAGAAGCTGGATAAGAGGAACAGTGGGGGCATATACCTACAGGGGTCGCAATCGTGGCCCGCCCCATGGTGCAGGAGGCCTGTGAGGCTAAGTTGTACATCTGGATAGGAGGAGCAGTGGGGGTGGCTGCATATAGGGGAACCAATCTCTCCATTTTATTCCTGCAGCCTTGAGAGATTGGTTCCTCTATGTGCAGCTGTACCCACTGTTCCTCCTATCCAGGTGTACAGGGGGAGCCACAAAGGCCCCCTGCAACATGGGGCTGGGTCACAATTGCGACCCTTGGGACCTCTGTAGGTATGCCCCATTTGTCTTGATAGAATAAGTTACACTAATACCTGAATTTGATTTTAACTTTCCACACTATAGCCCTGAAGGGATAATAACACCACCATAGGCTACAAAGTCTTTAAAAAAGGTGTAGAGCCCTCCTTCAAAAGGGCCACTGAAAATAGCCCAGGGGGGTAGAGGGTGCAGGATACTCCAAAATCACAGATCAGAACAGGAGGATGGATTCTCAAGCAAAGTCCTTCAGTGCGGCACTCTTCATTGAAAGGGTTTCTTATTCCAGCTGAGCTCTCGCAGGCGGTGTCTTCCAGCAAGTTTCGTCAAGTCCAAGTTCCTCCAGACCCTCAGCCAAGCACCTGCTGAGGCCTGACAACAACATCTCTTCAGTACACAGACTGCCTCCCAGGGGCAGGGGCCCCAGGAGAGAGAGAGCTCTGAACAGGCCCTCCCAAACATTTTTCTTCTCCCCAGCTACACCTTCCAGGCACCCCTTCCCAGTGATTGGCTGATGTCAGATACATTTTCATAACCCAGTGGCTAACCCTCCTACTCTATTTCTGGAAGCTTCTTCCAGAGGCAGGCATGAGCAATCAACCTCCAGGTTTTAGGGGTAAGACCTGAACAGACCTGCAAAATAAATTGCTGCTCAATTGGGTACAGCAGAGCCAAAAACTAAATGTATCCAGCCTATGGCAGGGGTGCTACAAAGCTTATAAAATGCATGAATACATCGTCTATATCCTTCAACCTCAGAAAACCTTTAGGCAACCCAACTGATCCAGCGGTACAAAAGTACAAAAAAAAAAACCTTAAAAAAAAAATTGCACAGTCCAGTTTGCATAAACAAAATGCATTCTGACCCAAGAGGGATCCCCTAAAAAAATAAAAATGAGGGGATATGGATATAAGAAGAAGTTGTCTGTAGACCCCGGCCAGAAGGGGCACTGTGTGTGATTGGGGGTCACCAACGTCTGAAGAGCTTCTCTCTCATTGTCACACCATAGTGATCCTGAACTACCAGCAGATAGAGCGGGCTCAGAGACTGACATGGAAATATTATATTTAAGGGAGGCCACATCATTCATTTTAGGGAGTCTGGCACTGGTAAAATATAAGCTGTCCAGCCCTGGCAGTGCGGTCTTCTTCTTCTTCTGGTCAGTTCTACGGTATATATTATATACAGTATAAAAGGTTTAAATATAGGATGTGTACTAGACTTAGTGCTTTAAATTGACACAACTAATCTGGCTCTCATGGCAGTTTCTCTGCACCACTTATAGCACTCTATGTAATAAGATGCATTCCTTATAGCGCACTCTCTGTAATATAAAGTTCTAATAGCACTTTCTCTGTGCTTTTCTCTGGCTCTCTCTCTGGCTACATGGCACTCTCATGGAGCTCTCATGGTACACTCTATGATTGCAAAGAGCTCTTATGTCACTTTCTCTGGCTACCTGGAGCTCTCATCACACTCTTTATGGTTACATGGAGCTCTTATGGTGCACTCTTTGGTTACACGGAGCTCTCTTTGGCTATTTCTCTGGTTACAAAGAGCTCTCATGGCACTCTCTCTGGTTACATGGAGCTCACATGGCACTCTCTCTGGTTACATGAAGCTCTCATGGCACTCTCTCTGGTTACATGGAGCTCACATGGCACTCTCTCTGGTTACATGGAGCTCTCATGGCACTCTCTCTGGTTACATGGAACTGTCATGGCACTCTCTCTGGTTACATGGAGCTCTCATGGCACTCTCTCTGGTTACATGGAGCTCTCATGGCACTCTCTCTGGTTACATGGAGCTCACATGGCACTCTCTCTGGTTACATGAAGCTCTCATGGCACTCTCTCTGGTTACATGGAGCTCTCATGGCACTCTCTCTGGTTACATGGAGCTCACATGGCACTCTCTCTGGTTACATGGAGCTCACATGGCACTCTCTCTGGTTACATGGAGCTCACATGGCACTCTCTCTGGTTACATGGAGCTCTCATGGCACTCTCTCTGGTTACATGGAACTGTCATGGCACTCTCTCTGGTTACATGGAGCTCTCATGGCACTCTCTCTGGTTACATGGAGCTCTCATGGCACTCTCTCTGGTTACATGGAGTTCTCATTTCACGCTCTCTGGGCTCATGATGCTCTCATGGCACTCTTGCTGGTTACATAAAGCTCTTGTGGCACTCTCTCTGGTTATATGGAGCTCTTATGGCACTCTCTCTGGTTACATGGAGCTCTCATGGCACTCTCTCTGGTTACATGGAGCTCTCATGGCACTCTCTCTGGTTACATGGAGCTCTCATGGCACTCTCTCTGGTTACATGAAGTTCTCATTTCACGCTCTCTGGTCACATGGAGCTCTCATGTCACCCTCGGTGGTTACAAAGAGCACTCGTGTTACTCTCTCTGGTTACATAGAGCTCTCTTGGCACTCTCTCTGGTTACAAAGAGCTCTTTTGGCACTCTCTCTGGTTACATGAAGCTCTCATGGCACTTTCTCTGGTTACAAGGAGCTCTCATGGCACTCTCTCTGGTTACATGGAGTTCACATGGCACTCTCTCTGGTTACATGGAACTCTCATGGCACTCTCTCTGGTTACATGGAGTTCTCATTTCACCCTCTCTGGGCTCATGATGCTCTCATGGCACTCTCTCTGGTTACATGGAGCTCTCATGACACTCTCTCTGGTTACATGGAGCTCTCATGGCACTCTTTCTGGTTACATGGAGCTCACATGGTACTCTCTCTGGTTACATGGAGCTCTCATGGTACTCTCTCTGGTTACATGGAGCTCACATGGTACTTTCTCTGGTTACATGGAGCTCTCATGGCACTCTCTCTAGTTACATGGAGCTCACATGGTACTCTCTCTGGTTACATGGAGCTCTCATGGTACTCTCTCTGGTTACATGGAGCTCTCATGGCACTCTCTCTGGTTACATTGAACTCCCATGGCACTCTCTCTGGTTACATGGAGCTCTCATGGCACTCTCTCTGGTTACATGGAGCTCACATGGTACTCTCTCTGGTTACATGGAGCTCTCATGGCACTCTCTCTGGTTACATGGAACTCCCATGGCACTCTCTCTGGTTACATGGAACTCCCATGGCACTCTCTCTGGTTACATGAAGCTCTAATGGCACTCTCTCTGGTTACATGGAACTCTCATGGCACTCTCTCTGGTTACATGGAACTCCCATGGCACTCTCTCTGGTTACATGGAACTCCCATGGCACTCTCTCTGGTTACATGGAACTCTCATGGCACTCTCTCTGGTTACATGGAACTCCCATGACACTCTCTCTGGTTACATGAAGCTCTAATGGCACTCTCTCTGGTTACATGGAACCCTCATGGCACTCTCTCTGGTTACATGGAACTCCCATGGCACTCTCTCTGGTTACATGGAACTCCCATGGCACTCTCTCTGGTTACATGGAACTCCCATGGCACTCTCTCTGGTTACATGAAGCTCTAATGGCACTCTCTCTGGTTACATGGAACTCTCATGGCACTCTCTCTGGTTACATGGAACTCCCATGGCACTCTCTCTGGTTACATGGAACTCCCATGGCACTCTCTCTGGTTACATGGAACTCTCATGGCACTCTCTCTGGTTACATGGAACTCCCATGGCACTCTCTCTGGTTACATGGAACTCCCATGGCACTCTCTCTGGTTACATGGAACTCTCATGGCACTCTCTCTGGTTACATGGAACTCCCATGGCACTCTCTCTGGTTACATGGAACTCCCATAGCACTCTCTCTGGTTACATGGAACTCCCATGGCACTCTCTCTGGTTACATGGAGCTCTCATGGCACTCTCTCTGGTTACATGAAGCTCTAATGGCACTCTCTCTGGTTACATGGAGCTCTCATGGCACTATCTCTGGTTACATGGAACTCTCATGACACTCTCTCTGGTTACATGGAGTTCTCATGACACTCTCTGGTTACACAACAGAGAAAAAAGTAATTTGGAGATATGGAGGAGGGTGAGAACACTGGATAGGATATTTTTATGTTAAGAATTTATACATGAAAGGAATTTTTTTCCTATTATACCCCAGCTTAGCGTATTTTTAGGGGATCATTACTTGGATAGTGTTGTAGATCTGTAAGGTGAATCTGTGGAACTTGCACTTGCTTTTAAACTTCTTTTACTGCCTGAACAAGAAAACTTTTCTGATGGGGACACCTCTGTGCTGTTCCTTCACTCCTGAAAAATTTCTCACTTCCTCTTCATTCTTTGGGACAAAAAGTGAAGAAAAATCTCCCCAATGGAAGGCGAATAGAAAAAAAAAAACATCTGGCAGGTTTTAACCCTTCCTTAACCTATTAAAAAATGAAAAATAAAAAGTTTGGGCTGTATATCGATGTTATTGCAGCTTTATGTTAAAGACGGAGTTCAGTTCCCCGTCTATAACGATGAGTTTTTCTTTAATATCTTTATCCCTCCACAGAATCTAAGAAATCGCAGGGCGGTAGAGCCGTATGTTATCCTTCCACATTCCCATCCAAAATTAAAGTGTTATTACACGTCAGAGGGACCTTCAGCATTGATCAGGGAAGAGTCCGAGACATCTAAATTCAAACCGGCAAAGTAATCTCCGATCACAGCAAATGAAAGAAAAATGAAAAGTGACAGAATGAATCGTTTTTATTGCGCCTCGGAAAGGAGCTTTATCAATTTACGGCAAACACTGCGAGTTCCGTTTGTGTTTCCACATCCCCACCACTCCGGAAAACGGCCGTAATTCCTAATAAAATGTTATTGTTTTTATACCAGTGGAAAAAAAAAAGAGCCTAAAAAGCAGCGCGATTGATGCTTCGCCTGAAAAGTTGTACTTTATATTTTATAAAGCGCGGAGTGGGTGTACTCTACCGAGGATTATGCAGAAAACATAAAATATAAAAGGAAATGATTGAGAGGTGTAAATCTAAATATTTATGTGTTTATAGGAAATTCTGCAGGACAAAATGACAGATACACAGTGAGGAAGAGAGAGAGACAGAGAGGGGGGAGAGGGAGAGGGAGAGAGAGGGGGGAGAGAGGGGGGGAGAGGGGAGAGAGAGGGGGGAGAGGGGAGAGAGAGGGGGGAGAGAGGGGGGGAGAGGGGAGAGAGAGGGGGAGAGGGGAGGGAAGAGGGGGGAGAGGGGAGAGAGAGGGCGAGAGGGGAGAGAGAGGGGGAGAGGGGAGAGAGAGGGGGAGAGGGAGAGCGGAGAGAGAGGGGGGAGAGGTGAGAGAAGGAGAGATGGGGAGGGACAATAGGGGGAGGGGGAGGGAGAGTGGGTAGTCAAGGAGAAAGGGTGAGGGAGATGTGGGTGGGCGAGACGAGAAGGAGAGAGGGGGAGGCAGAATGGGGGGGGGAGAGAAGGAGAAAGGGGGGAGGGAGAATGGGGGGGGATAGGGAGATTGAGAAGGAGAGAAGGGGGAGAATAGGGGGGAGGGAGAGGGAGAGTGGGTAGTCAAGGAGAAAGGGGGAGGGAGATGTGGGTGGGCGAGACGATAAGGAGAGAGGGGGAGGCAGAATAGGGGGGGGGGGAGAGAAGGAGAAAGGGGGAGGGAAAATAGGGGAGAGAGAAGGAGAAAGGGAGAGGTAAAATAGGGGAGAGAGAAGGAGAGAAGGGTGGAAGGAGAATAGGGGGCGAGAGGGGGGAGAGAGGGGAGAGGGAGAGAGAAAGAGGGGGAAGAGAGAATAAGGGGGGAGAAGGAGAATGAGGGGGAAGGAAGAATAGGGGGGAGAGGGAAAATGGAGAGAGAAGTAGAGAGGGAGGGTAGGGGGAAGGGAGAAAATTGGGGAAGGAGAGAGAGGGGGAGGGTGAATAGTGGGGGAGAGGGAGAAGGGGAAAATAATAGGGAGAGGGAGAGAGGAGGGAGAAGGACAGAGAGAGGAGAAAGGGAGAATTAGGGGGGAGAGAAGGAGAGAGGGGGAGGAAGAATGGGGGGGGAGAGAGAGAGGGAGTGAGGGAGAGGGTCAAGAATGGTGGAGGGAGAAGGAGAGAAAGGGGGAGGGAGAATGGGGGGGAGAGGAGGAGAGGATGGAGAAGGAGAGAGAGGGGGAGGAAGAATAAGGGGGAGAGAAGGCGAGTGGGGGAGGGAGAATAGGGCGGATGGGGGGAGTGAAGGAAAGAGAAGGGAGGGAGAATAGGGGGAGAGGGAGAATAGGGGAGAAAGGGAAGGAAAGGAGAGAGGGGGAGGAAGAATAGGGGGGAGAGGGGGAGGGAGAATAGGGGTAAGAGGGGGAGAATGGGGGGAAGGAGAGAGAGGGGGAGAGAGAATATGGGAAGAGAGAGAAGGAGAGCGGGGGTAAGGAAAATAGGGGGGGGAGAGGGGTGGTGGGAGAGAGAAGGGAGAAGGAGAGAGAGGGGAAAAGGGAGAATAGGGGGGGCAGAGGGGGGGGAGAAAGGAAGAATAGGGGGGAGAGGGAGAGAGAAGGAGGGGGAGGAGAGAGAGGAAGGAGGGAGAATAAGGAGAGAGAGAAGGAGAAAGGGGAGTTAGGAAAATAGGGGAGAGAAAAGAAGAGGGAGGGTAGGAGAGAGGAGGGAGAAGGATAGAGAGGGGAAGGTAGAAAAAAGGAAGAGAGAAGGAGAGATGGGGGGGGTAAGGAAAAAAGAAAGGGGAAAGAGGAGAAGAAAATGGGGGTAGAAAAAGAGATGGAAGGAGAGAAGGTAAAAAAATGAGAAAAAAGCAGGAGCAGGAGAAAAAAGGGGCAAATGGGGAGAGAGGAGAAGAAAGAGGGTGGGCAAAAAGAAGAGAGGGATAGGTAAAGTGTGTGAGAAAAAAGAGATGGGAGATACAGAAGGAAAGAAAGAGGGTAACAGACAAAGAGAGAGAAGGGGGAGATGGTGAAAACGATGGATAGAAAAAGGGTGAAAGGAGAGGGGGAGAAGAAAGGGTAAGAGAGGAAAGAGAAGGAAAGATGCACCCGAGGGTTCTTAATGAGCTCAGCCAGGTGATTGCCAGACCGTTATTCTTGATCTTTAAGGATAGTTTACAGACGGGTATGGTGCCAGCTGATTGGAAAAAAGCCA
The DNA here is from genome assembly GCF_965119305.1 of Pelophylax lessonae. Lineage (NCBI taxonomy): Eukaryota > Metazoa > Chordata > Amphibia > Anura > Ranidae > Pelophylax > Pelophylax lessonae. The sequence goes on along the minus strand of NC_138772.1, from coordinate 3,205,645 downwards.
ACGTGGTACCAATATTTAAAAAGGGGCCGAGATATATCCCGGGTAACTATAGGCCGGTCAGCCTAACCTCAGTAGTCTGCAAGATTTTGGAGGGGATGTTAAGGGACCACATACAAGACTTTAGTAATGAAAACGGTATTATAAGTAGTAATCAGCATGGATTCATGAAAAATCGTTCGTGCCAAACCAATCTATTAACCTTCTACGATGAAGTGAGCAGCCACCTAGATAAAGGTAAGCCTGTGGATGTGGTGTATCTGGATAAAGGTAAGCCTGTGGATGTGGTGTATCTGGACTTTGCAAAGGCCTTTGACACCGTTCCCCACAAACGCTTACTGTACAAACTAAGGAAGGTAGGTATGGACCATAAGGTGAGTACCTGGATAGAGAACTGGCTCCAGAGGAGAGTCCAGAGGGTGGTGATTAATGGGGAGTACTCGGATTGGGCGGGTGTGGAAAGTGGGGTCCCCCAGGGTTCTGTCCTGGGGCCAATCCTGTTTAATTTATTCATAAATGATCTAGAGGAGGGCATATCTAGTACAATCTCAGTATTTGCGGATGATACTAAACTAGGCATGCCAATATCTTCTATGCAGGATGTGAAAACCTTACAAGCGGACCTGAACAAAATAACGGGGTGGGCAACTACATGGCAGATGAGGTTTAATGTTGAAAAATGTAAAGTAATGCACTTGGGGGCCAGAAACCAGAAAGCAAGCTACTCACTAGGGGGGGAACCTCTGGGTGAGTCTAGGATGGAAAAGGACCTGGTAGACAACAGGCTTGGCAGTGGCATGCAATGCCAAGCAGCCGCAAGCAAAGCCAACAGAATACTGGGATGTATAAAAAAAAAAGGGGATTCACTCCAGAAATAAAGAGATTATTCTCCCGCTCTACAAGACTCTGGTCCGGCCACATCTGGAGTATGCTGTCCAGTTCTGGGCACCGGTCCTCAGAAAGGATGTGCTGGAACTGGAGAAAGTCCAGGAAAGACTACAAGCACTGAACTTATTCTCTCTGGAGAAGAGACGATTGAGGGGGGATATGATATCAATGTACAAATACTGTACTGGTGACCCGAGCATAAGGAACAAACTATTCAGAGAAAGGAGATACAATAAGACACGTGGCCACTCACCTTAAAGTGCGTAAGGGGTTCTTCACTGTAAGAGCGGTAAGGATGTGGAATTCTCTTCCACAAGCAGTGATATCAGCAGGGAGCATTGATAGTTTCAAAAAACTATTAGATGGACACCTTAAAGACCACAACATACAGGGGTATACAATGTACAACATACAGGGATATACAATGTACAACATACAGGGGTATACAATGTACAACATACAGGGGTATACAATGTACAACATACAGGGGTATACAATGTACGGTTAAAAGCAAACACACACACACATCATAGGTTGAACTGGATGGACTGATGTCTTTTTTCAACCTCACTAACTATGTAACTATGTAACTATGAGAATAAAGTAGATGAGAAGGAGAGATAAGGGGGAGAAAGAGCGAGGGGAAGAAAGTGAAAAAGGAGAGGAAGGTAGTGAAGGTAGAGTGGGAGAATAAAGGGGAAGAAAAGAAGCTGATGAAAGCAAGGGGTGGATAGAAGAGGAGAGAAGGAAAAACAAAAGTAGACAATGGAAGAGAAAGGGGAGATGGTGAAAATGAAGGAGAAAAAAGGGTGAAAGAGAGGGGGAGAAGAAAGGGTAAGAGAGGAAAGTGAATAGGAAAGAAGAAAGAGGGTAGAAGAGAAGGAGAGAGGGGAGTAGAGAAGGGGGGAGAAGGACAGAGGGGGCAGAAGGGAGGAGACAAAAGTAGAGGGGGGGAGAAAAGGAGAGAGAAGGCAGAAGAAAGAGTGAGAGAGGGAGAGGCAGTGGGAAAAGAGAAGGTGAGAGGGTTAAAGAAAAGATGAGAGAAGGGGGCAAAGAGAGAAAGGGGGGAGGAAAGAAGGAGATAAGGGAAGAAAAGAAGAATAGGAGAGAAGGTGGAAAAGGAGAGAAAGTGGCAAAATTAGATTTGGGGAGAGAAGAGGAGAGAGAGTAGAAGACAAAACGAGATAATGGGGAGAAAGTAGAGAAGAAAGACTGAAAAAGTTTGAAAGGAGAAGGGGAAAAGAAAGGGTGAGATGTGACGGGAGTCACTTTCTTTGGGGGGCCTGTGGAACCCAGCTTACCTTAGAGAGGTTGGGAAATCCCTGTCTCAGGTCCCTAGGCCCCTCCTATGTGTAAGTCACCCTGTGTCTATTAGGGACACAGGGTGGCCAAGGAAATGATGGACTTAATGGACACAGAATATGGTTTGGATTACTCAAATGGGACAGTAATAATTATCAACAATATATCTCAAGAACTATGAAGATTTAATCCCACTTTACACTGTGAGACCTATAGACTGTTGTAGACTGTTGCCATGAAGTCTGTAACTGACGTACAGACTGATACTGGGGTCTCTTGCCATTGTCTGTATATGTATAAATTAAGCTGCGCTAACAATTGAAACAGTCCATGTGAATGTCCATAGATGAAAGGAAAAAATGATGACCCTTGTGCAGGTACCGCTTACCAGATTCCAATCATTAAAGAGCCAAAAGAGTAGAGGCAGGGTCTTCAAATATGGAACACAGCAGGCTTCATAGGGCTCCAATAAGAGTCTCCTCAATGGTATATGAATAAAAAGGAGAAAAACAACACCATAGTGTAAACCAGTAACAAAAGTGGATAAAAAATGCGTTGTGACTTGTGCAGGTACCGCTTACCAGAAGTAGCAGATATTGTAGCCAAAATGATGGGAACCGAATCCGCAGACCTCAGAAAGGAGCAAACCCGTACCGTGGTGATGCAAATATCCAAGGATACGTTTATACAAAGAGGAAAAAAAAGGCAAACGCCATAGCGTAAAACCATAAAACAACTAGTGATGACACCCAAATAGTGATAACTAAAAATCCAATATTGGTGAATAGTGACAGCCACCACCAAAAAGGGTAGGATCCCCTTATTGACTGAACCAAGAAGATTGATCAAGTAGTGAGATAAGCCGCTTACCAGATGGACTAGAAGATAGACATATAATAGAACCTAGAGGGCACCAGTGAGGATGGGTACTCTTACCAGCTCCAGGTATTGTATGAGCGGGGGTTCAAAGTGACGCTGGCCAACACTCCTGATAGCGCTCATCAACCAGGCTCAGGGAGGGATGCAGGTTACCCGAGAAATGAGGAGGGGAGAGCCATAGCATAAAAAAAAAAAAATATTGCACTTACAAATATCAGACGACAAAGAACGTAGATGAGAGGGGTTGGAGGGAGGTAACAGCCGCCGGCCGGACGGCTCCGCTCGCCCGTCCTTCACAGCAAGTAGGTAGGTGTGACGTCAGCACGCCGTGACCTGACTAGTTTCATCAGAGATGATTTTTTCAAAGGTACGGGCGGCGTGCTGACGCCACCTATAAATACAGTTGAATCGATGACCGGAAGTTCCTTTTCGGCCATTTTTGTTATGGTAACAAAAAACCGGAAATGCACGTCATAAACCGGAAGAGGATATGAGGTACATTGCCCAAATGTAAACAAATAATAATAGTGGAGCTCCACATCCAAGGGATCAGAAAATACATCAACACGAACCGGAAGTCCACTACGAGATCCGGACCTCAGCGCCGAGACTCCATAACAGCCCCAGATGGCGGAATTAACAAAATTGCCATCTCATCGGCCAGCAGTAAAATAAATTAAATATAAAATGATATTGTAACTGAATAATTAAAACCAAATATTGTAGGGTATTCCGGTCATGGATTCCTATATGGAATTCAGTACAAATAAAAAGACTAAAATCACTAAAATAAATAAATTACAAAATAAATACATTGCAACATATTAGACATAGTGCCTAAAAAAATGCATAAAAAACACCTGTGCTGAACGTATTGTCCCCTGAAAAGAAACTAAAAATTCGCCAACCAAAAAGTTGAGAATGGTGATTATAAGATTTCATTGAAAATCCTAATCAACTCAAGAGTTATCGATGAATGCGTTGATCTCTGTATCAACATTCAAGCCAAATGGTGTATATGTTTTTACCCTATAGATCCAGGCCATCTCAAGGCGGGAGATACCCCTCTTATGAGGTTCACCCCGCCAGTGTGGAGTAAACTTGTCTATTCCCAAAAATAATGTATTCTTAGGATCACTGTTATGGGCCTGGGCATAATGTTTCGATACCGAATGTTTCGGAAATGATTTACGAATATTGGCCACATGTTCATTGAGTCTGACATTCATAGGGCGTTTGGTTCTACCTATGTATTGATAGCCACAAGGGCATTGGAGCAAATAAACAACTCCCTTGGTAGTGCACGAAATGAAAGGCTCAATGTCATGTGACTTGCCAGTACTATGTGAGGTAAAAGTTTTGGTATTCCGTTTCCGTATTGAATTCAAAGAACATATCTGGCACCTATTACATTTATAGTAACCAGTGAGCTGGTCTAAGAAAGTACTCCTGGGTTTGGGGGGTTCCAGCACGTTGGGGGCCAGACTATGTCTTAAGGATAGTGCACCCTTAAAGACAACCCTAGGTTTCTCAGGTAGGGTTGTGCCAAGGACAGTGTCATTATTTAAAATATGCCAGTGACGGCGTATTAAGTTTTTAATGACCATGTGCTGGCTGGAGAAGGTGGTAATAAAGGGAGCAGCGGGCACATTGGAAACTGTATTGTCTTCCACCTCCCGTGGTTTCAAGAGTAAAGCTCTGGAGAAATTCATGATCATATCCCTTCTCAAGAAATCTCTTGGTTAGGACCTCCGACTGAGAAAGAAAATCCTGATGACTGGAACAATTCCTCCTGATGCGGAGATATTGCCCCTTTGGCACAGCCTTTAGCCAAGGGTCATGGTGACAGCTGTCGACGGGAATGTATGAATTTCTGTCCGTCGATTTAAAGTAGGTAGAAGTGAAAAAACAGTTATCCCTCACAGTTATGGTAATGTCAAGAAAGTTAATAGTAGATTGACTACATTCATAATTAAGTTGGATCCCTCTTGAGTTGGAATTCAACATCTCCATAAAAGCTATTAGGTCACGATGATGACCATCCCAGAGGAGGAGGACATCATCTATGTACCTAGCCCACAACCTCAACTGAGGCCTATGGTGGGCATAGATGACGTCCTCCTCCCACTGTGCCATAAAAAGGTTGGCAAGGGAGGGGGTGTACTTAGCCCCCATTGCCACGCCTGTCGTCTGGCGATAAAACATCCCATCAAACCAAAAATAGTTATGATGGGTGGCGAATTCCAAAAGCCTCATAATGAGTGAGATCTGTTGGTCAGGTATAGAGGAGTCCCTGTCTAGAAACATTCCCACTGCATTAAGACCCAAATGATGTGGGATGACGGTATACAGTGAAGACACGTCCGCTGTTACCATCCATAGGTTAGCAGTGGGAGTCAATCCAGACAATAAATTAAGGACATGTGTAGTGTCCTTAATATACGATGGGGTCTTTTGGACCAGGGGCTGCAAATAAGAGTCAATATACTTCCCCACCCGGGACGTCACAGAGTCTATACCACTGACGATGGGACGACCCGGGGGGGAAGTCAGACTCTTATGCAGTTTAGGGAGACAATATATCACCGGAGTCCGAGGACATCTCGGGATAAGATAAGCCTTCTCCTTTTTGTTGAGTATGCCTCTCTGGTAACCATCTTCAACAATGCTTACCAACTCCTTTTTGTATTTGATCTTAGGGTCGGAGGGCAGTGTAACATAAGTCTGACCATCACTCAGTAATCTATACATTTCTGCCATATAGTTGTCCCTATCCAGGACCGCTATCCCACCGCCTTTGTCGGCAGGCCTAATCACCAAGTTTTTATTATTACATAGGGAATCTGTATAATAAGGTGTTCTGTGTTCATATTTAGGATAATGTGTAATTTTGTATTTTGTTACAAACTTTGTTGCCTGGCAGTCTTGTCATCCCAGCTGGTTTAATTGCGCTGAGTTAATTAGCATGTGAATGATAACCTTGTCTAGATGGGATTAACCATGAATCAGCTGTACCTCGTTATCTAACCATTGTGTGATGTTTTGGGTAAATATTGGGGTTATTGTTCATGTAGTGACTGACATACTTCTCAAGTGTATAAAACTTCTGTTTCTTGTTCAATAAAGAAGTTGATTTTTTTTTCAGACACATACAAGCTAAGTTCAGGCTAGTTTTGTATGTAGGGCGGCTGGAATATCTGTCTGTGTTCCAGACTGGAGGAGGCTGTATACTGACAGAGGCCAACAAACACAGTGTGGGTCAGAGGTTCTGTTACAGTGAGAAATGAAAAAGGATGAGAGAAGGAGAGAGGGGGAGAGGGTAGGAAAGAAGGAGAGAGAATGGGGAGAAAGGAGAGCAGGAGATGAAGGGGGTAGAGATGGGAGCAAAGAGAGGGGAGAGAGTGGACAAAAAGAAGAAAGAGGTATATGAAGCAGGTGATATTTTGCGTACCACTGGCTGACTACTCCTTTCGATGACTCCTCAGTGTCTCTAGAGGTGGCCTCTAGATCATATGGGATCTTATGAGGCCCTCAGTCGCTTGGTATATAGAAGTTTAAAATGTATTGTCCTACCTCCTCTATGCACTCCGTTATTAAGCATGGCATGTGGTGCATGGTGTAGACCCATGGCTGGCTCTGGTCAGTTTTCTCCCCATATCCCATTGTGGAGAAACCCAAATTTGCCACAATTCTATGACTACCCTGACCCAGTGTTATGACATTGGCAGCATGAAAATCATTGGTGAATAAAGTAGTCCCTTTTTACCAAGCCGCTTACTCGAGTAGAGGGGCCTTCACCATGTGTGTGGGGAGAATGGTTCACATCTACTACTACAGTTTATGATTGAGTTTGTGTTCTTATTGCTCATATCCTGATATTTGTAACAAGAAGGGCTTTTTTTCAGCGGGAATGCGGGGGAACGCAGTTTGGCACCTCCAGGGGGTGCTGGAAGGTCTACAGATGCTGGCTGCTGGGGGATCTATTGTTGCTGGAAGGGATCTATTTTTGCATGGGAATCAATTGTTGCTGGTGGAGGATCTTTTGATACTGGGGGTTAATTGTTGCTGGAAGGGATCTACTGTTTAGGGAGGGATCTACTGTTGCTGGCTGCTAGAGAGTCTATTGATGCTGGCTGCTGTGAGATCTTTTGCTGCTGCTGGGGGTCTACTGCTGCTGGGGGGGGGGTCTATTGCTGCTGGCTGTGGGGGATCTATTTTATTGCTTTTCTTGTTATCATACCCAAATTCCATACATTCCAATACAAATTTATACTTGGCTCTATATTCTCTATAAGAGGCTGTACTGGAAGCTGGGTAGGGGTGGAACTAAGGGTCAGTGCTCAGAGGTCGGTAGGGGTAGAACCGAGGGTCAGTGCTCAGAGGTCGGTAGGGGTAGAACCAAGGGTCAGTGCTCGGAGGTGGGTAGCGGTAGAACCAAGGGTTAGTGTTCGGAGGTGGGTAGGGGTAGAACCAAGGGTCAGTGCTTGGAGGTCGGTAGGGGTAGAACCAAGGGTCAGTGCTCGGAGGTCGGTAGGGGTAGAACCAAGGGTCAGTGCTCGGAGGTCGGTAGCGGTAGAACCAAGGGTTAGTGTTCGGAGGTGGGTAGAAGTAGAACCAAGGGTCAGTGCTCAGAGGTCGGTAGAGGTAGAGCCAAGGGTTAGTGTTCGGAGGTGGGAAGAGGTAGAACCAAGGGTTAGTGCTTAGAGGTCGGTAGGGGTAGAACCAAGGGTCAGTGCTCAGAGGTCGGTAGGGGTAGAACCAAGGGTTAGTGTTCGGAGGTGGGTAGGGGTAGAACCAAGGGTTAGTGTTCAGAGGTGGGTAGAAGTAGAACCAAGGGTCAGTGCTCAGAGGTCGGTAGAGATAGAGCCAAGGGTTAGTGTTCGGAGGTGGGAAGAGGTAGAACCAAGGGTTAGTGCTCAGAGGTCGGTAGGGGTAGAACCAAGGGTCAGTGCTCAGAGGTCGGTAGGGGTAGAACCAAGGGTTAGTGTTCGGAGGTGGGTAGGGGTAGAACCAAGGGTTAGTGTTCAGAGGTGGGTAGAGGTAGAACCAAGGGTCAGTGCTCGGAGGTTGGTATGGGTAGAACCAAGGGTCAGTGCTCGGAGGTTGGTATGGGTAGAACCAAGGGTCAGTGCTCGGAGGTCGGTAGAGGTAGAACCAAGGGTTAGTGTTCGGAGGTGGGTAGGGGGGGGGCGGAGACACAAAGTAACTTAGAAGGGGAAGTTCCTGCACCTATTCTCTGAGAAAAAAGCCCTGGTAACAACCATGTGTACTGGTCTCACCAGAAGATGCTCTGGGTTTTTTTGGGCTCCTGGGGGATGGGTGGGGTTAATTAGAGATGTTTACAAGTGTATTAGTAATTCATTTAATTCACGTTGATGTATTATGGTGGATGTCTCTCTGGGGTGTTGTTTCCTGGTGGGGGAACTCGGAAATCTCTTAGTATTCTTGCAATAATGGAACGGCATGGATGGCACCTCACTGGTCTTGACACCTACTCTCCTCCTTATAGAGAGTTTATAATGTGCATCATGGATGAGGTGGCAAGATGGCTGCTTAGAACAAAGATGGCTTGAAGTATTAATCTCCTGTCTTTCTTCTTTTCATGTCTATGCAACAAAAAATCCCCTCCTTGGAGAATGAGGAACACTCTGAGATATCATTCTCTGGATATCATGATCACAAGATAATAATATCTTTGATGAAAAATCCCTTCCAAAAATTGCAAACACCGAAATATTGACTTTTAACTCTGAGCTTGCCGAAGCTTATACTAACTTTTGATTGGTCAAATAATATCTTGATACAACCTACTTTTCATACGTCATATTGTATATTTAATCTCAAACACAGAATAATAAATTCAGATCACTGATTCAAACTACTGACTCTGGTTGATCTCTATGTAGCTACACATCTGATTTGGTATCACTGACTAATAGGTGTCAGGTATTTGTACCTGAGAGGAAAAGATTTCACAACAATGGACGAGGCAAAAGTTTATCTGTTTTTTGCTGTGCTGTACGTTTTTTCCAATGACTGCATTTTTTCTTGTACTGTTGCATATTTTTTTTTGTGTTAACCAGTTCCTGCTTGGCCTAATAGCTATAATAGAATGACATCTGGTAAGGCCTGTAATGGAACCGCGACCCACGCTGTGTTTGTGGGCTTCCATCAATATACGGCTTCCTTCAGTCTTGAACATAGATATCAAATATTCCAGGCCCCCCCATACAAAGCTGGCCGACAACTTAGCTTATTCTGGAACCTTCTGTTTTATTGAACAGTCACACAGTTTATATAAAGCATGGACATCCCCCTACTGATCAGATTACCCCATCAGGTCAGGGGTTGCCTGATTACATTATCGTATGCAGATGAAATTGTATACAGATATAGAATTAACCTGAACTAATTATCTAGCCATCTGGACAGAAACAATATGTGAGTTCATTAACAATTAACAATGGGACAGACAGGCTTAACAGAATCCACACCACACCTCAATACACAGACAATAGGAAGAGACCACCAGTGACAGATTGTCTGTCTCTGACATTGAAGTACAATACACATTATCATAAGTGTAAATACAGAGCCCATTTGAAGCAATCCAAACCATATTCTCAGTGTCCATTAAGTATCTGTCTTTCACTCCCAGTGATGGTGAGCCCTGTCACAAGGCCTTTCGTGCCTCCCAGTGGACGTCATAAGACGTATGCATGCCCGCGGGATGGCACAGCACGGTGATCAGTGGTGAGCTTTTTCCCTCAGACACAGCACATCACCAATCAGGGTAAAGAGCTGATGATGCAGGCTCTTTACCATGTGATCAGCTGTGTCCAATCACAGCTGATCACATGTAAACAAGTGCCAGTTATCGGCATTTACTTTCCTCTGTCAGTGTCTGAGGAAAACTGGATACCTGGCTTTCCAGTTACAGAGGACATTTACACTGACCATCAGGGCACAGGTCATCAGTGCAGCCTCATTAGTAAAGCATATCAGTGTCAATCTGTGCAGCGTATTACTGCCACCTATGAGTGCCCATCAGTGCTGTCTTATCAGTGCAGTTTCATCAGTGCCCATTAGTGCTGCCTCAGTGCCCATCAGTGCCGCCTCATCAGTGTCCCTCAATGCCCATCAGTGCAGCCTCATCAGTGTCCATCAGTGCCCATCAGTTCAGCCTTATCAGTGCCCATTAGTGCGGCCCCATTAGTGCCACCTCATCAGTTTCCCTCAATGTCCATCAGGGCTGCCTCATCAGTGCCGCCTCATCAGTGCCCATCAGTGCTGCCTCATCAGTTTCCATCAATGCAGACTATCAGTGCGGAGGAGTGTCCAGTATTGAAGTTGCTAAACGGTGCTCAATTGGTACTAAGGAGCCCAAAGTGTGCCCAGAAAATACCCCCCACACCATTACACCACCACCACCAGCCTGAACCATTACCCCCCTCCTCCCCCACACCATTACACCACCAGCCTGAACCATTACCCCCCCCTCCTCCCCCACACCATTACACCACCAGCCTGAACTGTTACCCCCCCCCCCCCACTCACCATTACACCACCACCACCAGCCTGAACCATTACCCCCCTCCTCCCCCACACCATTACACCACCAGCCTGAACCATTACCCCCCCCCCCCTCCTCCCCCACACCATTACACCACCAGCCTGAACTGTTACCCCCCCCCCCCCCACTCACCATTATACCACCACCACCAGCCTGAACCATTACCCCCTCCTCCCACCCCCACACCATTACACCACCACCAGCCTGAACCGAGATAGATAGATAGATAGATAGATAGATAGATAGATAGATAGATAGATAGATAGATAGATAGATAGATAGATAGATAGATAGATAGATAGATAGATAGATAGATAGATAGATAGATAGATAGATAGATAGATAGATAGATAGATAGATAGATGGATGGGTAGATAGATAGATAGATGGATGGGTAGATAGATAGATAGATAGATAGATAGATAGATAGATAGATAGATAGATAGATAGATAGATAGATAGATAGATAGATAGATAGATAGATAGATAGATAGATAGATAGATAGATAGATAGATAGATAGATAGATAGATAGATAGATAGATAGATGGATGGATGGATAGATAGACGGATTGACACAATGTAGTATATTTTGTGTATATGTAAACAATGAGATCTCCTGACAGACTTCTTTATTAACTTCCCCAATCTCCTGACAGCGGATTTTATTTACGCCTTGTCATCCATAGACACTTTATTGCCCTTTATTAGAAGATGCCTTAAAACCGAACATCTTTACAGTCCTTGTAAAAAATACGCCGCGCATTAAAAATTTACGAGCGTCAGCTTAAGCGGCTTAAATACATATTTTGAAGAGATTTATCTATATTCATATAAAGTAAACAATTTGCGGAGCGATATATATCAGAAAGTTGGGTTCTGAGCCCCGGGAGTCGGAGCCGAGTTGGGTTTTGTCGGCGGCGGTGGTGCAGGGCCAGCCGCTGTGTGTTTGCCGACTTTTGCCGGGATTACGGTTTAATCATGTAAAGCGATTCATGACCCTGCAGAGCAAATATTAATTGCAATAAAAGCCAATCCCCCCCCCCCCCCCAACTCCCCGCTGGAGGAACTCAAGGAACTCGAACTGGCGGAAATGCGTAGAAGGGTCCAGCTGGGCTGCACAAAAATCCTTCATTGTTCTTTCCTGATTAAAGGTAATTATAGACTTTTAACGGGCTTTTTAAATATACGTGCGGATATTTTAGCGTGATTAACCACTTCAGCCCCAGAAGGATTTGTCCCCTTAATGACCAGGCAATTTTTTGCGAATGGACAATTTGCGCGGTCGTGCAACGCTGTACCCAAATAAAACTGATGACCTTCTTTTCCCACAAATAGAGCTTTCTTTGGTGGTATTTGATCACCTCTGCGATGTTTATTTATTGAGCTATAAAAAAAAAAAAAAGCTACAATTCTGAAAAAAAAAACAATATTTTTCACTTTCTGCTATATAACATTCTCCAAAAAAAAAATTTAAAAATCTATTTTTTTCATTATTTTAGGCCAATTTGTTTTCTGCTACATATTTTTTGTAAAAAAAAATCACAATAAGCGTATTTTGATTGGTTTGCGCAAAAGTTATCGCGTCTACAAACTACGAGAAAGATTTATGTCATTTGTTTCATTAGTCATGGATCAGGGTTGCCATCATCCCTTTGAATTGTATAGAAATGTTGCAGTAAACCTCATTATGGGATTTTTACACAGCAACCAATATATCAAACAAGCTGACGATCGGCCCTGTTATGGGGTTCCAAGATTTTTAGGATAATCAGTCGGTTTGCTCTCTATCGTTGATAACTCAGCTTACTTACCTTTCCCTCATTTATACCGAACTGCATTAGTCCTGATGACCATGGTCACGGGGGTTAGAAAACAATGTGAAATCAAAGTTTTCATTGGTAAAGCCAAAACGGGGAGCATTTTCAGTTCACACGACGCCATGACAGGGCTGCCACCGACACATCCTAGTGCCTAACCTGTGCCCAAACATGGGGGGCAATACCTCCCCACATGTCTGGGTTTGGAGATCAAGGAACCCCCCGCATAAACTGAACTCACCCCGAGCCCGACCAGAACAGTCAAAGGCAATTGAACACTGCTCCACTGCTACAGAGGAGCCACAAACTACATTTCCTTCAACTATTAGCAACCTTGTTAGGAGGGTTCTACAGAAAGTACCAACACACAGGTCCTAAAAGTGCCCATTAGTCCTGATGACCATGGTCACGGGTTTAGAAAACAATAAGAAATCAAAATTTTTTATTGGTAAAGCCAAAACGGGGAGCATTTTCAGTTCACACAACGCCATGACAGGGCTGCTACCGACACATCCTAGTGCCTAACCTGTGCCCAAACATGGGGGGCAATACCTCCCCACATGTATGAGTTTGGAGATCGAGGAACCCCCGCATAAACTGAACTTACCCCGAGCTCGACCAGCCTGGAGAGGCTAATTCATGCACCACCCCGATACCGGGAAAAGGGGGGCTTAGTTCCCTACCTAAATAGGTAGGGCTTTGTGTGTCGGGATGAGTTTTCTAGCGCCACCTTGTGAAGAAAAATGAGACAACAATCAGGGAAAACTGACTTACAAAGAATCATATGAAACCAGAGATGTATAGTAACGAAGTAGAACTACTTAAGTACTGTACTTAAGTACCGAAATGCGGTATCTGTACTTTCCTAGAGTAGAATTTTTTTCTCCTACTTCTACTTTTACTTCACTACATTTTTTCGATGATTTCGATACTTCTACTCAAGTATTTTTTTTTTGTGCTGCATAGTTACTCGTTACTTTTAAAAAAATTACCACTGCCCGAACAGTAGATGGCAGGTTACATAAAGCTCAAAACATGTGTATTATCAGCGCATACGAAAATAAAGTCTGTGTATAATAAAAGCTGCTATACCAAATCTTTCCAATAAAAAGAAAATATAAAACAAACAAATAAATTGTGCTACAGCGCTTAAAGTGCATCAAGAAACTACTAACAAACACAACTTGGCTGTGCGAATAAAGTGCCTGTGCAGTCGATATAATATCATCGTTGCCCCCAGTGCCCTGCCCACACTCCACACAGTATCAAAAATAAAGTGACATGAATGTGCTAAAGCCTAAATGCAGTAAAAATAATTATTCCCACAATGTAACAGTAAATTCAATTCATATAAAATATGACAATAAATCACAATAAAATAAGTTATGAAATAAGTTAGGTCAGGTGCGTGCAACAAGTTGAAGTGTGTAAACCTATCTATAATGAAAAGTCCATAAATGAATTCCAGTGTGCAAATCTAAAGTGTCACTTCACTTGTCAGATGCTTCCACCTCCTTCAGTGCTCGAGTGACCGACCAACACACTTAATGGTGGTGGCACTGGTGGATAGCGTCTGGGTGGCACTGTGGCACTGGCACTGACTGCACTGGTTCAAAAAGCCATATATATTTAATTATTTCAATTCTCAATCTCATTGGTCCTCTCCTCATAAGATATTAATAACTTAAGATTAGGTGATGAACTTCTTGGCGGCCCTGGCAGGATGACGGGGACACCCGCCACTTCTGGAGCCGAGCCGCTGTGATTCCCCAACATGTGACAAAGTGACAGCCAGGAGATCTAGTGGCTAGTAGTGCTCAACAATACCGCTTTTATATATAAAAATGAAATAAAATATACTGACTCACAATTTAGTAGTAGTAGTAGTAGGTAGCGTGTAGCAGTAGGCAGCACAACTCAATTCAATCAATCCCACAGCCTCGCTCGTGCCGCGGCCCGTGGAATCACTGTCATGATCATCAAGTTAAGACCGCACAGGAGGAGCCGTGCTGCCGTCTCCCCGCTCGAGGTCTCTGCCTCTAGAAGTGTTGTGTGTCACTCAGACTCCACCCCTTAGGGCCCTTACTGAGAGGAGTTGTGACGCGGGCGGCCGGACGCGGGAGCAGGACTCGGAGCATTTTTTACGTTATCTCATCTTCTTCTCTCTGTGAGTGAGGTGGACCGTGGAGAGGGCCTAATCCTTGCCATGGCAAATGTGCCATTTGAGAATCAAATAATCAATATAAAATATTAATATATTATATACACACGGGTCATGGGTGGCTTTTTTGAACCAAGAAGAGTGAGACTGACGGCTATGATGATTATCCGACCATCCATGGTCCATGGACCATAAGTGTTGTGTTGTGGTGCGGCCTGTGCTTCCTGCGGCCTGCCTCTGCCTGTGCGGCTGTGCCCGCACTGCAGTGACCACTGGCAGTGGCACTTGACTTGAGCAAAGCAAATGAGCACTACTAGTGTGAAGGACAGGTGGTAGAAGCATGTTCTGACAAGTTCTTATAATGAAAATAATATAGACAGCTTTTTGAACCAGTGCAGTGCCAGTGCCACTAAGGTGAGAGGTAGAGAGAGAGGCTATCCAGTCCACCACTTTACTTGAGCAGATGACAGAAGAAAGGTGGAAGCATCTGACAGCAAGTGACAGCACTTCTTAGATTGCACACTGCAATTCAGTTATGGACTTTTCGTTATAAAGTTTAGTTTACACACTTAAACTTTCACCTAACTTATTCACAATCACAACTTATTTTATTGTGGTATTGTCATATATTTTATATGAATTAAATTTACATTGTGGGAATAATTTGCACTGCATTTAGCACAGACATGTCACTTTATTTTTGATACTGTGGGCGATGTTTTTGAATACAAGAAGAATATATATAATTGCAGGCACTTTATTAGCATTTTTAGCACAGCCACTTTGTTAGTAGTTTTTGATGCATTTTTCACTTTAAGCGTTGTAGGTTTGATGAAGCTGACCTGGCACATCATCATCAATTGAGCAAATCAAATCAAACCGCAATTAAGAAGACTGCGCATGCTCCTGTTCTGCCTTTTGATCAGCTGAAAAGATGGACGAACCAAAAACACCAACTTCCACCCCTGGCCCTTCAACTTCAAGTGATCTGCCTGGCTGTGAGAGTGAGGAAGCTCAGGAAGGAGACCACCCCTGGCTTTAAAAGGGGAAGGGAGGGACTTTATCTGTTTTTTGTTTACAAAAAGTTACAGCCTAAGGAATTGTGATTGTCCTTTAGGTTAATCATTTGAATAAATCATTTGAAATAATAAAAAAACAATATGATGTTCAAACTTTTGACTTCTTTCTTTAATAACTACATAACACAGTACTTGTACTTCTACTTTCAGTACTTGAGTAGAAATTTTTTTTCAAAACTACTGGTACTTTTTACTTTTAGTACTTAAGTAGCAAATTTTTTGAAAAAACTACTTGCAATACTTAAGTAAAAAAAATGTTGAATACTTTAGTACTTCTACTTAAGTAACTTTTTCTGCGAGCACTTCCACTTCTACTTAAGTCACTTTTTGATTGAGCACTTGTACTTTTACTCAAGTAGAAATTTCGAGTACTTTATACAAGTCTGTATGAAACCAAATACAATAATACACATAGTATCATATTTAAACAATACCCAGCCAAATAATGAACTCATTTTGACTAAACGAATGCACAGCACAAATTGCGATATACAACAAATAAAGTGACTATTCCCAAAAAAGATGATTAATATGGGTGATTGATAAATCTCAATGTGCAATATTCCAAATAAATAAATAACTTCACCCTAATTGGAATCATAAAGTGCTACAATAATGTGAAAATTAAGTGCAAGTATGATCTGCGTGATATAATAAAACAAAAATACCAAACTATAAGAGCCGGTTCACACTGAGGCGACACGACTTCGGGGGGCGACCTGTGAAGTCACGTGACCGCTGTGCACCGTGACTTCGGCACGACTTGCAGGGACTTCACATAATGTAAGCCAATGCAAGTCGCTCCGAGGTCACTCCAAAGTAGTACAGGACCCTTTTTCTAAGTCGGAGCGACTTGTGTTGCTCCTATTAGAACGGGTCCTGTACTACTCAATGGACCGTGACTTGTCAGGCTGACAAGACGCCTGACAAGTCGCAGCAGTGTGAATGGGCTCTCAGTCAATACATCTGCAATAGTGCATATATAATGAATAAATAAAGTCACAGAATATATAAATAAATTATTGAATTAAGTCCCAAAGAAGTCCAATTCCTTAAGCAAGTGGCCAGTGAAAAGTGCAAAGTGCTTAGGTGCTCCTTAATATACAAATTGGTAAAAATCCGTGCCAAAAGATAAGGTGCAATGGTGCGAGGGTCCATTCCCCATGGATACTACCACTTACCAGACTCCCTGTACCCCTTAGCAATATTGCATATGGGTCAAACCCGCTTAGTCCGGTGTGGGATGGGGTCTTCCTGCAGATGAAAGCAAATGGCTTGCTGCTGACACATGCTTGTCCCATGCTTATTGGCCTATTGAGGGAAGATTGGCATTGGAGTCCACAGAACCAGCCCTTAAAGCAAAGACCCCATCCCACACCGGACTAAGTGCGTTTGTCCCATATGCAATATTGCTAAGGGGTCCTGGGAGTCTGGTAAGTGGTAGTATCCATGGGGAGTAGACCCTCGCACCATTGCACCTTATCTTTTGGCACGGATTGTCACCACTTTGTATATTAAGGAGCACCTAAGCACTTTGCACGTTTCACTGGCCACTTGCTTAAGGAATTGGACTTCTTTGGGGCTTAATTCAATAATTTATTTACATATTCAGGGACTTTATTTATTCATTATATATGCACTATTGCAGATGTATTGACTTAGACTCCATTCACACTAGCGCGACTTGTCAGGCGACTTGGTCGCCTGACAAGTCGCGGTGGGTCGCCCGCCATTGAATAGTACAGGACCCGTTCTAATAGGAGCGACACAAGTCACTCCGACTTAGAAAAAGGGTCCTGTACTACTTTGGGGCGACCTGGAGGCGGCTTGCATTGACTTCAATCATATGAAGTACGTGCAAGTCGCGCCGAGGTCGCCCCAGCAAGTCGTGTCGCTCCTGTCTGAATGGGGTCTTATAGTTTGGTATTTTTGTTTTATTATATCACGCAGATCATACTTGCACTTCATTTTCACATTATTGTAGCACTTTATGATTCCAATTAGGGTGAAGTTATTCATTTATTTGGAATATTGAACATTGAGATTTATCAATCACCCATATTAATCATCTTTTTGGCACTAATCACTTTATTTTGTTGTATATCGCAATTTGCGCTGTGCATTAGTTTAGTAAATACGAGTATTTTTGAACAGCAGCATTGTGTATTGAGGGTAGTAATTCCGCATCCATAGCGCAGTATTACCAGACATATTTTTAATAAACTCATCTTGTCATTGTGGTACGAATGACTTCTTTTTGTCTCTTCTCCTATTTCCACTTTATGGGAAGTCAGCCAATGAGGGATTGAGAAAAAGGTTTATAAGAAACCCTTTGGATGTCATTTCTTAAACTGGACCTTATTCCCCATCCTTAGATGTCAGAGGGATCGGTCACAATAAACCGGTGAAGACAAAAGAAGAAAGAACCATTAAGGAAAGAATTTCATTAGATCCCGCATTGGCTGCAGTCAGACCTCATCTGATCCCTCTAAAATATCTCTTCCTCCTTTCCATCCGTCTTGTCTGAGCTGAATCCTTCCAAGAAGGGTCTATAACTCTCTTCCTCATTCATGCCTGGGGGAACTGTCACTTTTAAACAGCTAATCCAGCGCATTTCAAGCTGTAACAATTTCTGTCTGTGTCATTCCTATTGATATTTTTTAAACATTAAGCCTCATGTGCCTCATTATTTAAGAATTTTTCTTTTTCTAATAAAATTTATATTTTATGCTAATACATTGTTTGATATATTGGTTGCCGTGTAAAAGTCCCATAATGAGGTTTACTGCCACATTTTTATACTGTTCTGGAAACAACTGTATAGGGCAGTGGTCTCCAAACTGCGGCCTGGGGGCCAGATGTGGCCCTTTGCTTGCCTTTATCCGGCTCTTTTCTCCCATTAACACCCAACAATAGGGCACCGTTTTTCTCATTAACAACAAAAATGGGGCACCATTTCTCCCATTTACACCAACAATGGGGCACCATTTCTCCCATTTACACCAACAATGGGGCACCATTTCTCCCATTTGCACCAACAATGGGGCACCATTTCTCCCATTTACACCAACAATGGGGCACCATTTCTCCCATTTACACCAACAATGGGGCACCATTTCTCCCATTTACACCAACAATGGGGCACCATTTCTCCCATTTACACCAACAATGGGGCACCATTTCTCCCATTTGCACCAACAATGGGGCACCATTTCTCCCATTTACACCAAATATGGGGCACCATTTCTCCCATTTACACCAACAATGGGGGTACCATTTCTCCCATTTCCACCAACAATGGGCCACCATTTCACCCATTTGCACCAACAATGGGGCACCATTTCACCCATTTGCACCAACAATGGGGCACCATTTCTCCCATTTGCACCAACAATAGGGCACTATTTTTCCCATTTCCACCAGCAATGGGGGTACCATTTCTCCCATTTGCACCAACAATGGGGCACCATTTCTCCAATTTGCACCAACAATGGGGCACTATTTCTCCCTGCTTGCCTTTATCCGGCCCTTTTCTTCCATTAACACCCAACAATATGGCACCGTTTTTCTTATTAACAACAAAAATGGGGCACCATTTTTCCCATTTCCACCAACAATGGGGCACCATTTTTCCCATTTACACCAACAATGGGGCACTATTTCTCCCTGGGGGCCAGATGTGGCCCTTTGCTTGCCTTTATCCGGCCCTTTTCTCCCATTAACACCCAACAATAGGGCACCGTTTTTCTCATTAACAACAAAAATGGGGCACCATTTCTCCCATTTACACCAACAATGGGGCACCATTTCTCCCATTTACACCAACAATGGGGCACCATTTCTCCCATTTACACCAACAATGGGGCACCATTTCTCCCATTTACACCAACAATGGGGCACCATTTCTCCCATTTGCACCAACAATGGGGCACCATTTCTCCCATTTACACCAAATATGGGGCACCATTTCTCCCATTTACACCAACAATGGGGGTACCATTTCTCCCATTTCCACCAACAATGGGCCACCATTTCACCCATTTGCACCAACAATGGGGCACCATTTCACCCATTTGCACCAACAATGGGGCACCATTTCTCCCATTTGCACCAACAATAGGGCACTATTTTTCCCATTTCCACCAGCAATGGGGGTACCATTTCTCCCATTGGCACCAACAATGGGGCACCATTTCTCCAATTTGCACCAACAATGGGGCACTATTTCTCCCTGCTTGCCTTTATCCGGCCCTTTTCTTCCATTAACACCCAACAATATGGCACCGTTTTTCTTATTAACAACAAAAATGGGGCACCATTTTTCCCATTTCCACCAACAATGGGGCACCATTTTTCCCATTTACACCAACAATGGGGCACTATTTCTCCCTGGGGGCCAGATGTGGCCCTTTGCTTGCCTTTATCCGGCCCATTTCTCCCATTAACACCCAACGATAGGGCACTGTTTCTCTCATTAACACACAACAATAAGGCACCGTTTTTCTTATTAACAACAAAAATGGGGCACCATTTTTCCCATTTCCACCAACAATGGGGCACCATTTTTCCCATTTACACCAACAATGGGGCACCATTTCTCCCATTTGCACCAACAAAGGGGCACCATTTCTCCAATTTGCACCAACAATGGGGCACTATTTCTACCTGGGGGCCAGATGTGGCCCTTTGCTTGCCTTTATTCAGCCCTTTTCTCCCATTAACACCCAACAATATGGCACCGTTTTTCTCATTAACAACAAAAATGGGGCACCATTTTTCCCATTTACACCAACAATGGAGCACCATTTCTCCCATTTGCACCAACAATGGGGCACCATTTCTCCCATTTGCACCAACAATGGGGCACCATTTTTCCCATTTACACCAACAATGGGGGTACCATTTCTCCAATTTGCACCAACAATGGGGCACTATTTCTCCCTGGGGGCCAGATGTGGCCCTTTGCTTGCCTTTATTCAGCCCTTTTCTCCCATTAACACCCAACAATATGGCACCGTTTTTCTCATTAACAACAAAAATGGGGCACTATTCCTCCCGCTGACACCAACAATGGGGCACCATTTCTCCCATTTCCACCAACAATGGGGCACTATTTTTCCCATTTCCACCAGCAATGGGGTACATTTCTCCCATTTACACCCACAATGGGGCACCATTCCTCCCAAGGAAACCAAGATGAGGTTCCTCCACCCAATACCAAGTATGATGCTTACTCCCACTGATGCAAGGACATTTCCACTCCCATTGGCCACAGTCCAACCCCCCTAAAGATTGAAGGACAAAAAACAGGCCCTTTGTTAAGAAAGTTTGGAGACCCTTAGTCTAGGGGGAGGTTTCCCCTTTTTAAGGATATCACTTCCTGTTATTTCTCTGGAACAGGAAGTGAAGGGAAATATTTCCAAAGAGACGCAGGCAGAACAAAAAAAAAAAAACTGAAGTGAAATCAAAAAGCAAAAAAAAAAAAAGAAAAAAACCTGTAAAATAACATTGTAAATACATTTTAATGAATACATCTTAATGCATTATGTATATATTTATGACCACATGGGAAGCATCTCTTTGTATTTTAAAGGTTATATTTTCGGGGCGAGGGGGTGTAAAGTCTTTAATGAGCATGTACAGATCAACTTTAAAATTTAATGAATATTTGCATATGCAAATAGATGGACATGAACCCCCACAGACGCGCACAAGCCAAGCCCATAACTACGTGCACCCGCATACCAAGCAGAGACGAGAGCCCCTATGACCTATTTATATAATTTACACAGCGAAGTCGCAGCGCCTTGTGGAATTTACATAGGTAGATGTTGCCCTGACAACTTGGCTTCTTTGTGACCCTCAAGGCGCAGGGATGTCCAGGCTTGCTGCAGGCAGATGCTTCAATGTCCCCGCCATCTGTTCCGATTACATCTCCTTCGCTCCGTTTTTATCCGTGACGCTTTTCTTTTCTATTGTTCTAGTCCTTGAAGAGCATTTAAAACTGACTTGACTTAAAGTTTTCTTATTCCTGTGGACAAACCCATGTCTAGGTGTTTAAATTTTTTTTCAAATTCGGCCGATCCTCTTACGTCAAACCCTATAAAGAAATGAGTTGCAGTATTACGCCCCTGCACCAGCACCGCCCTTTATATCCTCCTCCAGCCAATGCTTCTCTGAGTTTCAGCATCATTAAACCCACTTCCTATGAGCCCAGGTTGTCATGGACCTGTTCCTTGTAGGCGTGTCATATCACTGGCATTGGCTCACAGGGGAATGCTGCAGAGAAAGTGATCACATGACTACATCTGTGCATTGTTGAGCACTGCCCACCTCTGCGGAAAAGGATCCTGCATGTCACATGACTGGACAGAAGATTCCCAGATTTAAAGAAGAAGTTTCACTTCTATTTTTATTAATGCGTTCTGTTCCCCAAGGGGCAGTATTTTGTCCCATCTTCCTATGTGTTGTCTAAGGCTAGCTGTGAGGTTGGACAAGTGCCCCCCAAAGCAACTTGTCCCCATGTTGATGGGGACAGGGGCCTCTTCCCGACAACCCTGAGCTGTGGTTGTGGGGGAATGTGGTTGTGACATTTTGTGATGTCAGAAGGGGGCGAAACCACCGGGTGACGTAACTCGGTGGCCCAGCCCCTTGCCTATAACAGAGCTGTGAAAGCTGAAGAGCCGAATAGGGTGGAAGCGTTTTTGAATTTTTTTCTATTTTTCGGGTCCGCCGGGCGTCGTGATTGACGATGGATTTACATCGTTAATAAAGGACTTGTCAAAATCTGTGTTCTGTGGTTTTTACTTTTTTATACTTTTTTGGTGAATGGGTAGCACTATTATGTACCCGATACCCATTCACATGGGGAGGGGGGGTGGGATCTTGGGGCCCCCTTGTTAAAGGGAGCTTTCAGATTCCAATAAGCCCCCCACCCACAGACCCCCACAACTATAGCCCAGGGTTGCTGGGAAGAGGCCCTTGTCCCCATCAACATGGGGACAAGGTGCTTTGGGGTGCACTCCAAAGCACCCTCCCCATGTTGAGGGCAAGAGGCCTGGTATGGTTCAGGAGGGGGGAGCGCTCACTCGCCCCTCCCCCTTTCCTGGCCCGCCAGGCTGCATGCTCGGGTAAGGGTCTGGTCTGGATTTTGGGGGGACCCCACGCCGTTTTTTTTTTTTAATTTTGGTGTGGGGTTCCCCTTAAAATCCATACCAAACCCGAAGGGCCTGGTATTGACTGGGGGGGGGGACCCTAGGCCGTTTTTTTATATTTTTTTTATCTGTATTGCCAGGAGCCGACAATACATTACAGCCTCAAGCAAGTTTAAATGACATTTTTTCCTTTAGAAGTGTCAATATTGCTGCAGCAGGCTCCATACATCGTACAGATGCGCCACTTTGCAGGCACATTAAGGGGACCCCCCAGGCACGATATGTGAAGGAATTTTTCATTTTTATTGTTTCACTTTAAGCATCATTAAAAAAAAAAAATTTGCATTGATACATGTCCTCTAGTACCCGGGTCCCCATACACATTTTATGGCAATAACTTACCATATGAGGACTTTTGATTTTTCATGTTCATGTCCCATAGACTTTAATAGAGTTCGCATGTTCTCTAGAACGTTTTCCCTATTCGAGATGTTCTGGTGCAGAGTGAACAGGGGGGTGTTCGACCCATCACTATTGGAGACCACTGCCCTAGACAATTGTTACCAGAACAGTTGACACCCATTGGAAAATGCTCCTTCTTTTGGTTTTACAAATGAAAATTTGGATTTTTTCATCGGTTTCTAACCCCGTGACCACGGTCATCAGGACTAATTGGAGACTTTTAGGACCTCTTTTTAGTACTTTCTGTAGCACCCTCCTATCCAGTATGCTAATAGTTAAGGGAGAATGTTAGGACCTGTTTGTAAGCAGGGGTTAGTATTTCACATCGGTTTCTAACCTGTGACCACGGTCATTAGGACTAATAGAGGGTGTTTAGACCTGTTTGTAGGCAGGGATTAGTCCCCCTTTAAGTAAAGTCCCCCCCCCTAGATGGGTATGGTGAGTGAAGTTAGTTTGGCTCTTTGTATTCAAGGATTGAAGCAGGGGCAGACTGGCAACTTTCGGCCCAGGGGGCAAGTACAAACCAGAGGCCCATGGTGCAGTGACTTGGCCCCCCTCCCACTTTCCGTCACCCCCCCCCCCTCCCACTCTCCCAATCCTCTTCATGACCCCCATTCCAAGCTGAAGCCCTGCTCCAGATACTTTCTACTTACCGGCTGAATCTGGGTTCCCGACCTGGCCAGCAGGGGGCAGTTTGGGAGAGCTGGGACAGCTCGGTCAGGGCTGGCCTGGGCAGAAGAGTCTCCAGTGGGGCATGGAACCGGCCTCTGCTCTGACACAGTTTACACCATCCATGCTGGGGAGGGGGAGGCCTGCGCTCTGTCCTTGTCTTCAACCCGCACTCAGTAGACAGGGGTCCTAAATCTCACCAGTGTGGACACAAACTAAAATTAAAAGCCTGACAATGCTTTCCCACTCCGCCCAAAACTTAACAAAAAAAAAAGTTTGGACTTTAGGTACACTTACATTACTTTATTTTCCTTTGGCCCCTGCCAATACTGGTGTTGGAGTTGGGTCCCCTCATGACATTAGCGCAGTAACTCATGGACCGGGCTTTTGACAGGCACTTCAGTTGTAATTAAGCTCATCAGTTCCAGACATCAGTCCATCTTGGGTCATCTTGACATCAAAACTATTGGACGGGATGACCAGTGTTAATAAAGTTTACACTCATTGGGGGATGCACTGGATGCCTTTGGCTGCCATTGTGCTTTTGCTGGGTGTCCAGTGCATCCCTATACCTTTAAGGAGGGGTGGGCTCCCTCCAGGCATACCTGCCCTTAATCTAATCATTATTATACAGTACATGTGCTCCAACACAGGAGACTCTCAAAATTATAATATTAAGACTGGAATGCCGTGATGTGGTCGCTGCAGCTTATGCATATTTATGAAAATGTGTGCAAATTAAACCCTCTGTTTTTAACGTGAACTGGCCGGGACAAATCAGTTTGTTGTATGTTTTTTGACATGTGTCTCCCTTCCATGTGCTCCTTGCTGCAAAGGCCAGTTATAGGTTGGGTTGGTTGCCATTTAGTTAAGCATTCCTTCCACCCACCTTTAATGGAAGTCTCCTACAACCTTAAGATTGAAGGCAACTGTGTAATGGCTGCCTTTAGCTGGTCACTGGTATTCTTGGCCTAGCCTAACCCCTGCCCCTCCTCCTCCAAACCTTTCCATCCTCTCCTTCCTTCTTCTCCCTAAAATCCCTTTTTTTTTCACCCTCTCCTTATAGGCCCACCCCCTTCCCTCTTTCTATTCTTGTTTCCATCTCTACTGTCTTCTATTCCTTTGTTCATCTTTCTCCTTTTTCTGATCTTTAGTTTATTTTGACCTTTTATGACCCTGGTGCCCAATCTGTGCCCGAGGGCTGAATGCGTGTGGCCCTTTGGTATATGATGTGCAACCCTCTGACCTCACCAGTCTGTAGTGGGAACATTGATGAGGGTAATAGCATTGATCTCTACTAGCCTCATGTCAGACTCTCTGACCCTCATTTCCTCTATTAGATCCTCACTCTCTGACCCTCATTTCCTCTATTAGGTCCTCACTCTCTGACCCTCATTTCCTCTATTAGGTCCTCACTCTCTGACCTCATTTCCTCTATTAGGTCCTCACTCTCTGACCCTCATTTCCTCTATTAGATCCTCACTCTCTGACCCTCATTTCCTCTATTAGGTTCTCACTCTCTGACTGTCATTTCCTCTATTAGGTCCTCACTCTCTGACCCTCATTTCCTCTATTAGGTCCTCACTCTCTGACCCTCATTTCCTCTATTAGGTCCTCACTCTCTGACCCTCATTTCCTCTATTAGGTCCTCACTCTCTGAACCTCATTTCCTCTATTAGGCCCTCACTCTCTGACCCTCATTTCCTCTATTAGTTCCTCGCTCTCTGACCCTCATTTCCTCTATTAGGCCCTCACTCTCTGACCCTCATTTTCTCTATTAGGTCCTCGCTCCCTGACCCTCATTTCCTCTATTAGGTCCTCATTCTCTGACCCTCATTTCCTCTATTAGGTCCTCACTCTCTGACCCTCATTTCCTCTATTAGGTCCTCACTCTCTGACCCTCATTTCCTCTATTAGGTCCTCACTCTCTGACCCTCATTTCCTCTATTAGGCCCTCACTCTCTGACCCTCATTTTACTCTATTAGGTCCTCACTCTCTGACCCTCATTTCCTCTATTAGGTCCTCACTCTCTGACCCTCATTTTACTCTATTAGGTCCTCACTCTCTGACCCTCATTTCCTCTATTAAGTCCTCACTCTCTGACCCTCATTTCCTCTAGTAGGTCCCCACTCTCTGACCCTCATTTTACTCTATTAGGTCCTCACTCTCTGACCCTTATTTCCTCTATTAGGTCCTCACTCTCTGACCCTCATTTCCTCTATTAGGTCCTCACTCCCTGACCCTCATTTCTTCTATTAGGTCCTCATTCTCTGACCCTCATTTCCTCTATTAGGTCCTCACTCCCTGACCCTCATTTCCTCTATTAGATCCACACTCTCTGACCCTCATTTCCTCTATTAGATCCACACTCTCTGACCCTCATTTCCTCTATTAGGTCCTCACTCTCTGACCCTCATTTCCTCTATTAGGTCCTCACTCTCTGACCCTAATTTCCTCTATTAGGTCCTCACTCCCTGACCCTCATTTCCTCTATTAGATCCACACTCTCTGACCCTCATTTCCTCTATTAGATCCACACTCTCTGACCCTCATTTCCTCTATTAGGGCCTCACTCTCTGACCCTCATTTCCTCTATTAGGTCCTCACTCTCTGACCCTCATTTCCTCTATTAGGTCCTCACTCTCTGACCCTCATTTCCTCTATTAGGTCCTCACTCCCTGACCCTCATTTCCTCTATTAGATCCACACTCTCTGACCCTCATTTCCTCTATTAGATCCACACTCTCTGACCCTCATTTCCTCTATTAGGTCCTCACTCTCTGACCCTCATTTCCTTTATTAGGTCCTCACTCTCTGACCCTCATTTCCTCTATTAGGTCCTCACTCCCTGACCCTCATTTCCTCTATTAGGTCCTCACTCTCTGACCCTCATTTCCTCTATTAGGTCCTCACTCTCTGACCCTCATTTCCTCTATTAGGTCCTCACTCTCTGACCCTCATTTCCTCTATTAGGTCCTCCCTCTCTGACCCTCATTTCCTCTATTAGATCCACACTCTCTGACCCTCATTTCCTCTATTAGATCTGCAGTCACTGACCTCTCCAGCATTACAAATATTAAACATTATGCGTGGCCCTTGGGTGATGTCAGGGGTCACATTTGAGGCCCCCTTTAGCTCATAACGTAACAAGCACTGGTCTGTGATGTTGGGAAGAGCACATGAAGGTACATATGGTACAGGGACATTGCACCGGCAGTCATTGTTAAATCAAATTTGATGTATACCCACTCTTCACAGTTTGGGCTTTAACTACTTCTCCTTTTATCTGCCTTACAGATGTCTGAATAGTAAAGAATCTCTACCAAAGGCCACAAGTCTAGCATACCTTATCGGAACGGCCCCAAGGGGCACATACCCCCCCTGCTGTAGCGTCTTAAGGTAATTGATTTGTAGCACTGGAACCCTGTGGTTATCCTACTGACACTGTTTATCCAATAGAGTCACTGTGGTTTTTATTTCCTGCTTGTAGGCAGGTGCAGTCTGTCATTCTCACTGCAGATGGCGCTCAACTTTAGCAGTAATACAGAGGGAGAGGAAGTCATGAGGAACAGGATTTCCTGAATCACTGGGGCAGTGATCCGATTGGATGTTGGCCTTCCATGTGACTCTGGTGGCCATCTTAGATGTGACAGAGTCTATTTAAGACCCCAGTCCCTGGGTTTGGCGTGCTTTATGTGAATGGGTAGAGTAGGGAAAGGTACCCTGTCTGTTCGGGTCAGTGTTAGTGATAGGGAAAGGTTCCTGACAAGGAGGGAAAGCATAGGGTTGCATCTCTCTGGATACCCTCCTAATTGGGCAGGAGATGGCCTACCGCATTCTGTCCCCTCTCAACAGATGGTGTCAGTTTGGCTGGAACACGCTTCTTCACATTATTGGAGATTGTGAGTGTGCCCGGCTGGGTAGCTGTCCCACCGGGTCCATTGTGAACTGTTGCTGCATTACTTCAATACAGGTTTTATATTGCACCTGACTGTGTGAATTCTTGCCACTGCACCGTGCTGCACCCCACGTACATGCAGACCAACCCTCGCCCAACCTACCCATCCTCTACTTCCCTCTTCAACCTAAAATTCAATTTTCCCTTCCCTCATGTAGCACCCTCCTAGATAGGTGCTAGGTAAAAGCATTTGTTTGCTTCATCTGCTTATCAGGGGAGCCTGATCAGTAGTTCTGCCTGTTGCATGTGTCCATGTGTGATTCACTTGGTCTGAGGGAGTGTCCCCACTGTATCCAATAGGGGAGCCTGTTGGACAGTGGAGGAAACCCAGCCAGTGATACACAGGCTTTTGTAGCTGTCCCAGTGGGCGTGCACAACAGTGGTGCATCCTGGGATTGGTCATAAAAGCCAAGGTCACATGTGACAGGGCGTCTTTGGGCGGGAAGCCAGGTCCCAGGAGGAGGGTGACGGCTGTCTCTCCTCCTGTCAGTGTGGAAAGTGGTCACAGGCGGTCGGCCTAGTGAACCAGAAGTGTGGTGCTGAGCCAGGAGGTCCAGGTGATACTGACTGGGAGCAGGTGGCAGAGCAAAATGAGGAAAAACAGTGTCCGTGAGTACCAGGGAGCTTGCCAGGGGTCTGCCCAGGAAGGGGACCACTCTGGTGAGAGTCAGTGGACAGGAGCCAGCACACACGGCAAGTTAGAAAGGGGGTGCCAAGTTAGACTATGAAGAGTAATCTAAAACAGAGTTCATTGTCTTTATCTTCACTTCTGTGGCAAGGTGAAGCAGTGGCCTTGCCGCATACACTACAGCTAGATGTCCTCAGGATTGTGCATAGTTCATAAGTTGGAGTATCCCACTCATCCCTTATCCCATCCAAGTTCTAAAATAAAATACAAAAAAAAACAAATCCCCTGGACTGTTCATTGTCTGAGCCAAGGAATTAAAGGGATAAGTTTTAATAGACTGTTGCTATGGGTAACCAGGGGAATCCACACTCAGCAGCTCCCTAGGGGGCAGTGCTGCACTCATATTCCACCCCCCTTTGCACTTCCTTTCCTTTTTTGTCATCTCTTCCCTTTTCTATACCATCCTATGTTCATCTTCTTTTTTTGACCTTTCGTTTCCTTTGATCTTCCACGATGTTGAGAAGATCACATGAAGGTCCATATGGTACAGGAACGTTGCACCGCCAACGATTGTTAACCCACGCTTTATGTAAACCCACGCTTGCCTGTCACAGCGTGGGTTAATCGATTACTTTTCATCTGCATTGTATTGATGGTAATCAAACATTTACTGCACAGCACCTTCTATAATGTATTGTACGTACAGAAAAAAAAAAACACAAACAGTAAGAATGCTTTGAAAAGAAAGAAACAATGAACTTAGTATCAAAAGGAACTTTTAATTCATATAAAAATAACATAATGCATAATGGAGCAGGTAGAGCAACAGCCTGGCACACAGCCTTGGGCGCTCTGCGGGGAGGGGCATTACCAGGGGCCAGCGGTTCTACAGATGGCCGATCAGAGACTGATAGGGACTGTGGAGCGCAGGATATGATCGGCCATCCGCAGAACCGCTCGCTCAGTTACTGTCCCCTCCTGCAGAGTGCTCAAGGCTATGTACTAAGCTGTTGTTTCACCCACTATATGTGAGGGAATTTCTATTTGAATAAAGAAAAATAAAACCTTTTGATAGAGCTTTCCGCGATATCTCTGTACAGCTTCAGCTGCTACACACCTAATGTCGTAATGCCCAGGAAAAGTGTGAGAGAAAGACTTAGTGGTCATAGAAACAGGACTGACATTACAAATTACGGGTCCCCGTACAGCCCCTACCCTCATAGTGAAAAATAAACTGTATGAATTCCAACATCACAGGACAAGATAAATTGCGGGTGGACCCACGCATTACGGGATTGGTTTGGAATGTGGACAGGACGCTGCATAGGTAGCAGAACGAGGGGTAAACCAGAGACAGTTGGACAGCCTAACCATGAATGACCACAATGGCCTGGCTGGTCATGAATGGCCATAGGGGACATGATAGCCATGAATTACTATGGGGATAAGGTTGGCCATGAATGGCCACAGGAGACAGGCTGGCAATGACTAGCCACAGGGGAGATGCTGGTCATGAATGACCATGGAAGAGAAGATGGTCATTAATCACTATGGGAGATATACTGGCCATGGGGACAGGATAGCCATGAATGGCCATGGGGCTCAAACTAGCCATGAATGGCCACAGTCGACAGACTAATCATGAATGGCCATGGGGGACACAATGGCCATTAATCATTTTGGGGATCAGGTTGGCCATGAATGGCCATAGGGGACATGATAGCCATGAATTACTATGGGGATCAGGTTGGCCATGAATGGCCACAGGAGACAGGCTGGCAATGACTAGCCACAGGGGAGATGCTGGTCATGAATGACCATGGAAGAGAAGATGGTCATTAATCACTATGGGAGATATACTGGCCATGGGGACAGGATAGCCATGAATGGCCATGGGGCTCAAACTAGCCATGAATGGCCACAGTCGACAGACTAATCATGAATGGCCATGGGGGACACAATGGCCATTAATCATTTTGGGGATCAGGTTGGCCATGAATGGCCACAGGGGACAGGCTGGCAATGACTAGCCACAGGGGAGATGCTGGTCATGAATGGCCATGGGAGAGAAGATGACCATTATTCACTATGGGAGATAGATTGGCCATGAATGGCCAAGGGAGACAGGCTGGCCATGAAGGGTCATAGGAGACAGGGTAGCAATACATGGCCATGATGGACAGGCTAGCGATTAATTGCCATGGGGCATGAACTAGCCATGAATGGCCACGGGGGACAGGCCAGCCATGAATGGCCATGGGGACAGGTCGGCATTGAATGGATCACATTGTTGCTGATGGTTTGGCCTATCAGATTTAGCCCCCCTGCTAAACCTGATAGGGCCTGGGAGAGAAGATGGTCATTAATCACTATGGGAGATAGACTAGCCATGAATGGCCATGGGGACAGGATAGCCATGAATGGCCATGGGGCTCAAATTAGCCATGAATGGCCACAGTCGACAGACTGGTCATGATGAATGGCCATAGGGGACACAATGGCCATTAATCATTTTGGGGGTCAGGTTGGCCATGAATGGCCACAGGGGAGAGGCTGGCAATGACTAGCCACATGGGACAGGCTGGTCATGAATGGCTATGGGAGAGAAGATGACCATTAATCACTATGGTAGATAGATTGGCCATGAATGGCCATGGGAGACAGGCTGGCCATGAATGGTCATAGGAGACAGGGTAGCAATACATGCCCATGATGGACAGGCTAGCGATTAATTGCCATGGGGCTTGAACTAGTCATGAATGGCCACGGGGGACAGGCCCGCCATGAATGGCCATGGGGACAGGTTAGCATTGAATGGGTCACATTGTTGCTGATGGTTTAGCCCCCCTGCTGACCTGATAGGGTCGGGTCTGGGCCTGGTACAGGAGTACCAGCAGCCCTGCATAGGAAAACACTGCTCTAACACTTAGTTGTGACAGTTCCATGACTTCTGGTCGGACACAACAAGATGAATCTGGCCAGCCAAAGCCTCATTAACCTGCAACATTTCAGCATGAGTGATCACATCGAATGCTACAAAGTCCACCCTATGGTGCTTCTCAAAGCAAAGCAGGGGAAGCCTTGAAACCATTGACCTGGGAGGCCAATACAACAAATGAACCCTTTCATGAGTGGAATAGATTTCCGTGGAAAGAAAGTGCACCATGGTGCTGCAGTGATTGGTGGCCATAAGGAAAGGTGCAGGTTTCCGAGTGGACAAGGTAGGAGACACATCTCCTCATCTTCCATGGTTGGTTTTCTTTGCGGCTTTTGGCATTTGCTCACATGTCATCCAAGAGCTGCTAAGGAAGTCCTGCTGGAAGATTTTCCTTTGCCAGATGCTGTGATCTGAATAGGGAGCAAGGTAACCAAATAATGCCCACTATAAGTAAGTGGCTACCTAACTGATTTCTGAATGGTCAAATATTTGTATCTGTACACATGGGACCCCCATTACCCCCTCAACACCAAACCTACCAGTACACAGGGGCCCCTCCATCATACCCCCTGTACAACATGGTATCCCACTCCCTGTCCCACTGCCCCCTTCCCGTGACCAAATGGACGGGCCGCCCCTGCCCACCTATCTGTACACAGGGGCCCCCATTACCCCCTCAACACCCAACCTACCAGTACACAGGGGCCCCTCCATCATACCCCCTGTACAACATGGTATCCCACTCCCTGTCCCACTGCCCCCTTCCCGTGACCAAATGGACAGGCCGCCCCTGCCCACCTATCTGTACACAGGGGCCCCCATTACCCCCTCAACACCCAACCTACCAGTACACAGGGGCCCCTCCATCATACCCCCTGTACAACATGGTATCCCACTCCCTGTCCAACTGCCCCCTTCCCGTGACCAAATGGACGGGCCGCCCCTGCCCACCTATCTGTACACAGAGGCCCCCATTACCCCCTCAACACCCAACCTACCAGTACACAGGGGGCCCCTTCATCATACCCCCTGAACAACATGGTATCCCACTCCCTGTCCCACTGCCCCCTTCCTGTGACCAAATGGACGGGCCGCCCCTGCCCACCTATCTGTACACAGGGGCCCCCATTACCCCCTCAACACCCAACCTACCAGTACAAAGGGGCCCCTCAATCATACCCCCTGTACAACATGGTATCCCACTCCCTGTCCCGCTGCCCCCTTCCCGTGACCAAACATTTTTAGCTGACTCCTAGATTCAAAGCAAATTTGTCAAGCCCTGGTGTAAAGGCAGGCGTCCCAATACTTTTGGTCATATACGTAGTGTGTGTGAACCCAGCCTTAGCCTACTTCATACACAATAAAAAATGAAGAGTTTAGACTTGCGATACGCGTTAACTATACATGGCAAAATCCGAAATCCCAGGCAGAAGGTGGGAAGAGGTGAAGTTGGGTATTAAATTTAAAAAAGCTGAATTGTAGATTTGTGAGTGTCGGCTAATCGTCGATTCCCTTTCATCCTCGCACAATGTGGGGATGATAGCCGTTCCATCGCGCGTTCCGTGGTGTTTTTTCCAGCAAGCGGAAGGGAAATGAAGTTTCGTTAATGTGCGGTGCGGAGCAGATGGTCCGTGTGTTGATGGAAGATAAACACTTTGTTTTGGTGAAGAATAAGCCGAGATTCCCGGGTGACTCAAACTGTTTTCTTTCCCCGGAATCCGGACTTAATTGTCTTTTTTTTCCAGCTTTTCTCTCTTATGAAATTTCAGATTCTGTTGTAATTCACATTTATTGTCTAAACCTGTGACAGACTTCACTAGAAAGGGAAAGAAATGGGCTAAATTTACGACTGGGCGAGAAAAAAAATTGTCACGTTAATCAAATGATCGCAGCGCGTCGGGGAAGATGTGGGGTTTTCTTGTCAATGGCGCTCATGGGGCGAATTTCACACAATTTATCCCTTTCCCTGCCAGGGCCGTATTTGCATTTTTTGGAAAACATTAAAAAAATAATTTTATCTCTAAGAATAAAACCCTCAAACATGATATATTTTCTGGAATCGGACACCCCAGAGCCCTGGGGCCCAACCTGCACCCTGATTGGCGCATGCGGCCCTTTAGCACTGTTTGTGCGGCACTCGGGTCTCCTGCAGACTCTAATCTGTGTCTCTCTATTGCCCTGTTATAGTAGAGAATTCTAGCAGTCTCATGTTCTATACCTACAGTCTATGACTGCCTCCTGAAACATATTCCCCATATCCAACAACTCTTATAACATGTTCACAGTCTCTGACCATCTCTTGCATTAGATCCACAGTCTCTGACCATCTCTTATATTAGGCACACAGTCTCTGACCATCTCTGGTATTAGTTTCGCAGTCTGTGGCCATCTCTTGTATTAGGTCCACAGTCTCTGTCCATCTCTTGTATTAGGTCTGCAGTCTCTGACCATCTTTGGTATTAGGTCCACAGTTTCTGTCCATCTCTTGTATTAGGCACACAGTCTCTGACCACCTCTTATATTAGGTCCACAGTCTCTGACCAACTCTTGTATTAGGTCTGCAGTCTCTGACCATCTTTGGTATTAGGTCCACAGTTTCTGTCCATCTCTTGTATTAGGTCTGCAGTCTCTGACCATCTTTGGTATTAGGTCCACAGTTTCTGTCCATCTCTTGTATTAGGTCTGCAGTCTCTGACCATCTTTGGTATTAGGTCCACAGTCTCTGTCCATCTCTTGTATTAGGTCTGCAGTCTCTGACCATCTTTGGTATTAGGTCCACAGTTTCTGTCCATCTCTTGTATTAGGCACACAGTCTCTGACCAACTCTTGTATTAGGCACACAGTCTCTGTCCATCTTTGGTATTATTTTCGCAGTCTCTAACCATCTCGGGTATTATTTTTGTAATCTCTGGCCATCTCTTGTATTAGGTTCACAGTCTCTGACCTTCTCTTGTATTAGGTTCACAGTCTCTGACCATCTCTTGTATTAGGTCTGCAGTCTCTGACCATCTCTGGTATTATTTTCACAGCCTCTGGCCATCTCTTGCATTAGGTTCACAGTCTCTGACCATTTCTTGTATTAAGTTCACAGCCTCTAGCCATCTCTTGTATAAGGTCCACAGTCTCTGGCCATCTCTTGCATTAGGTCTACATTCTCTAACCATCTCTGGTATTAGATCCGCAGTCTCTGTCCATCTTTGGTATTATTTTTGCAGTCTCTGACCATCTCTGGTATTATTTTTGTAGTCTCTGGCCATCTCTTGTATTAGGTTCACAGTCTCTGACCATCTCTTGTATTAGGTTCACAGTCTCTGACCATCTCTTGTATTAGGTTCACAGTCTCTGACCATCTCTTGTATTAGGTCTGCAGTCTTTGACCATCTCTGGTATTATTTTCGCAGTCTCTGGCCATCTCTTGCATTAGGTTCACAGTCTCTGACCATTTCTTGTATTAAGTTTGCAGCCTCTAGCCA
Organism: Pelophylax lessonae; assembly: GCF_965119305.1. Taxonomy (NCBI): domain Eukaryota; kingdom Metazoa; phylum Chordata; class Amphibia; order Anura; family Ranidae; genus Pelophylax; species Pelophylax lessonae. The sequence continues at coordinate 3,170,664 of NC_138772.1, read as the reverse complement.
TCTCTTGCATTAGGTTCACAGTCTCTGACCATCTCTTGTATAAGGTCTACAGTCTCTGGCCATCTCTTGTATAAGGTCTACAGTCTCTGGCCATCTCTTGCATTAGGTCTACAGTCTCTAACCATCTCTGGTATTAGATCCGCAGTCTCTGACCATCTTTGGTATTATACCTGCAGCCTCTGACCAACTCTTGTGTCATGTCCACAGTCTCTGACCATCTCTTGTTTTAGGTCCACAGTCTCTGACCATCTCTTGTTTTAGGTCCACAGTCTCTGACCATCTCTGGTATTAGGTTTACAGTCTCTGGCCATTGCTTGTATTAGGTCCACAGTCTCTGACCATCTCTGGTATTAGGTCCACAGTCTCTGACCATCTCTTGTATAGGTCCACAGTGTCTGACCAATAGGGATGTGCCGTGCGTTCGACTCGAACATCAGCTGTTTGTGTGTTCACTGAACAGACAAACAAATGGGGCACTTGGCGGGAAATTCAAACGCAGATGAGCGCCCCATAATGCACTGCGCTCTTGCAGTGCATTGATTGCTGATGATTGGCCAAATCATGCACCTGACCTGTATGCTTTAGCCAATCACAGCACAATGTACTGTGAGAGCCATTAATGGCCAAAGGCAAAGTGCCTTTGGCCAATCATGGCTCAGGGGCTAAGTCCACACCCCACACTATGGCGTCACTCCGGTCCTCCAAGGACATAGAGATGAGATGAGGTCATCTTTTGATTGCTCATCTCTATGGTCTGCCGCCAGTGCCGGATCGGTTCCCAGAGCTACCGATCGTCCAGGTAAGTCCCAACACCACTGGAAAGTTGCAGGAGGTGGGGGGATGACCCCTCCCGCTGCTTCAGCAGCAAATACGCCGCTCGCACTTTTATCAGAAATATCAGCGCTTAAGGAAATGTAATGTCAAAGTCATGGCATATTTTCCCAGTTAGGTGGTCGCAAGTGGCTTCTCAGCTCTGATGAGTCACATACATTTGTATCTGAGGTCTGTAAGTTTGGCAATGGGAGTGGGGAATTGTACTGGAAGGATCAATGAGTTGGTGGGGGGGGGGGGGGTAACAAAAAATTAGTGCCGGGAAGGGGATTTGGGAGAAGGGGAAGATGATTTGTGTTGGGTGAGGTTATGTTTGTGTGGGAGGGGATATTTGGGAGGGAGACAACAATTTGTGCTGGAAGGGGGGATTTAAGTGGTTGACAAAAAATGTGTATTGGGGGTTCAGGAGACCAGGGAGACCAGGGAGAGCAGCAGAAGAACCATCAGGAATAATTACAGGGGTAGCAGAGGAACCAACAGGAGAGTTCACAGTACAGCAGAGATACCAACAGGAGATGTCACAGGAACAGCAGAGGAACCAACAGGAACAATTACAGGGGCAGCAAAGGAACCAACAGGAGACGTCACAGGAACAGCAGAGGAACCAACAGAAGATGTCAAAGGAACAGCAGAAGAACCAACTAACAGGAGCTGTCACAGGAACAGCAGCGGAACCAACAGTAGACATTATAGGGACAGCAGAGAAACCAACAGGAGCCTTCAGACAGCAGAGGAACCAACAGGTGACGTCATAGGGACAGCAGAGAAACCAACAGGAGCTTTCACAGGAACAGCAGAGGAGCCAGCAGGACAATTACAGAAAAAGCAGATGAACCAACAGGAGACATCACTGGAACAGCAAATGAACCAACAGGAGACGTCACAGGAACAATTACAGGAACAGCAGAGGAACAAACAGGAACAATTACAGGAACAGCAGGGGAAGCAGCAGGAACAATTACAGGAACAGCTGAGGAACCAACAGGAGACGTCACAGGAACAGCAGAGGAACCAACAGGAAACTTTACAGGGACAGCTGAGGAACCAACAGGAACAAATACGAGGACAGCAGAGGAACCAACAGGAGACATCCCAGGGACAGCAGAGGAACCAACAGGAACAGTTGCGGGCACAGCAGAGGAACCAACAGGAGACGTCACAGGAACAATTACAAGAACAGCAGGGGAACCAGCAGGAATTATTACAGGAACAGCTGAGGAACCAACAGGAGACGTCACAGAAACAGCAGAGGAACCAACAGGAGACATCACAGGGACAGCAGAAGCACCAACAGGAGACTTTACAGGGACAGAGGAGGAACCAAAAGAAACAAATACGAGGACAGCAGAGGAACCAACAGGAACAAATACGAGGACAGCAGAGGAACCAACAGGAACAATTAGGTGAACAGCAGGAGAACCAACAATAACAATTACAGGGACAGCAGAGGAACCAACAAGAGACATCTTAGGGACAGCAGAGAAACCAACAGGAAACTTATGGGTACGGCAGAGGAACCAACTGGAGACATGACAGGGAAAGCCGAGGAACCAACAGGAATAATTACAGGGACAGCAGAGGAATCAACAGGAGACGTCACAAGAACAGCAGAGGAAGCAGCAGGAGATGTCACGGAACAGCAGAGGAACCAACAAGAATAATTACAGGAACAGCAGAGGAACTAACAGGAAATGTCAAAGGAACAGCAGAGGAACCAACAGGAGATATCACAGGAACAGCAGAGGAACCAGCAGGACACATCCCAGGGACAGCAGAGGAACCAACAGGTACAATTACAGAAACAGCAGAGGAACCAACAATAACAATTACAGGGACAGCAGAGAAACTAACAGGAGATGTCACAGGAACAGTAGAGGAACCAATAGGAGACATCACAGGGACAGCAGAGGAACCAATAGGAGACGTCACCGGGATAGCAGAGGAACCAACAGGAACAATTACAGAAACAGCAGAGGAACCAACAATAACAATTACAGGGACAGCAGAGAAACTAACAGGAGATGTCACAGGAACAGCAGAGGAACCAACAGGAGACGCCACATGAACAGCAGAGGAACCAACAGGAGACATCACAGGGACAGCAGAGGAACCAACCGGAACTATTACAGGGACAGCAGAGGAACCAACATAACAATTACAGGGACAGCAGAGGAACCATCAAGACACGTTACCGGGACAGCAGAGGAACTAACAGGAACAAATAAAGGGACAGCAGATTAACCTAAAAGGGACATCAGAGAAACCAGCAGGAACAATTACAGGAACAGCAGAAGAACCAACAGGAAAAGTCACATGGGCAGCAGGGGAACCAATAGGAGGGTGTCCAATCAGGAAGAAGGATGCGAAACTCCTAAACCAATGACCAAGATACAACCAACTGCCTAGTATATACCTGACTTCAATATGAATGAACACCCCGAAGTCTGAGATTGGATTGGTGAATCCTCAGCAGGTATGTTCATTACACAAGGGAGGTGACTGAGTGCTGCACATGATACAATTATTAGTTATTTATTAGTACTGCAAATCCAGCATTGCTCCCATGTAACCCGGCCATGCTCTAAGATAAGACCATGGGCAGCCATACAGGTCATGCATAGCTAAGGCCAACTATGCAATGAACTTTGTATCCCTAAAATGACCTCAATTGGTTAGATTGCTTCAATCGCGTTACATTATCATCAGTATTCCCCTGACATATGACAGGTTAGGATTCTTTCATCCCGCCCACTCCGCCATCCACCATATCATTATCTTGCCTCCATTAACGTTCACCGTCATATTCAGTGGATCATTCAGTCCCATTAAACCTCTCATGCATGATAAATGCAGGCGGCATACCTGAGAATCCGCTAATATTGCTACACATGTCAGTGGTGTAAGTTGTACTTAATAGTACGGTGAAGCCGTGACAATGACATGGAGGTAATATCAGCTTAATGCATCTTTATTCCTCGCCGAACCCGAAACCTCATTTCTCTAAAAGAAAACACAGCAATATTATGGCATCAGAAGCCAGCGATTCTCATCTAAAGTAAACATACTTTATATACTCTAAATTGCTAAAATGATGTGATCTTCCCTTCAAATAATGGCGTTCAGGTGTCTCCAGTAAAGGGTCCTGGTAATCCTCCATCATACAAAGACCCCGTAGACAATTGTGCTCTTCCTACCTTTGTAGTAACAGTTTGGAGAAGACCCTTTTCTGTTTTGGACAATTTCATGCTCCCAACTTTGTGGGAGGAGTTTGGGGATGGCCCCTTCCTGTTCCAACATGACTGCGCACCAGTGCACAAAGCAAGGTCCATGGATGAGCAACTTTTGGGTGGAGGAACATGACTGGCCTGCACAACTCTACCCCATAACCCCCCCCCCCCCCACCAAATGATTTGGACCAGTGCACAAAGCAAGGTCCATAAAGACATGGATGAGCGAGTTTGGGGTGGAGGAACTTGACTGGCCTGCACAGAGTCCTGACCTCAGCCCCACAGAACACCTTTGGGATGAATTAGAGCAGAGACTGCCAGCCAGGCCTTCTCATACTACAGTACCTGACCTCACAAATGCACTTCTGGAAGAATGGTCAAACATTCCCATAGACACTCCTAATCCTTGTGGACGTCCTTCCCAGAAGAGGTGAAGCTGTTATAGCTGCAAAGGGTGGAGCCAACTCAATATTGAACCCTACGGACTAAGACTGGGATGCCATTAAAGGTCATGTGTGTGTAAAGGCAGTACAGTGTATACACATAAACTGTTGAACTCTGTTTTTTATCCACTTTACCACCGGAGGATTTTGCTGTCTTACATCCAGGCTACTTTTCGGCACTGTGCAACTTTAACTGACAATTGCGCGGTCATGCAACGCCGTACCCAAACGAAATTTACGTCCTTTTTTTCCCACTAACAGAGCTTTCTTTTGGTGGTATTTGATCACCTGTGCGATTTTTACTTTTTGTGCTATAAACAAAAAAAGAATGACAATTTTGAAAAAATAACAATATTTTTCACGTTTTTATATGAAATTCCCCACCAAAAAAATATAAAAATCAAAATTTTTTATCATTTTTGGCCATTTGTTTTCTGCTACATATTTTTGGTAAAAAAAAATCGCAATAAGCGTATTTTGATTGGTTTGCGCAAAAGTTATTGCGTTTACTAAGGGAAAGATTTCTGTCGCTTTTGGTGTTTTTTTTTTAACGAGTAATGGCGGCGATCTGCGATTTTTTTTGCGGGACTGCGACATTGCGGCGGACAGATCGGACCCTTGACTGACATTTTTAACACTTTTGGGGGTACCAGTGACATTACTACAGTAATCATACCTCCCAACCGTCCCGGATTCCGCGGGACTGTCCCGCAATTTGGCGGGAGTCCCGCGGTCCCGGGAGCCGGGCTGAAGTCCCGGAAAATGTGGCCGGCCATCTCTTCTCCCCCCTCCTCCTCCCAGCTCCGCCTCCCTGCCTCTCTCAGCGCCGCTGCGCCGGCCGCGATCGCTGCAGCGGGGGACAATCAGAGGAACATGTCAGGGGAAGATAACTCTTCCAGAGAGTAGACAGATGCAGATCGCAGAGACCTCAACTCCCGGGTCCCGCTGCACCCGCCCGCAGGTCCTGCTGCTCGGCACTACCTGTAATCATCATCATGTGTCAGGGGAAGATAACTCCGCGGACGCCTGACACAGTCTGTAGTTAATGCTGCAGCGGGCTGTCTTCACTCCTGTACTTTTTAACTACCATCTGTGTCAGGCGGCCGCGGAGTTATCTTCCCCTGACACATGATGATGATTACAGGAAGTGCCGAGCAGCAGGACCTGCGGGCGGGTGCAGCGGGACCCGGGAGTTGAGGTCTCTGCGATCTGCATCTGTCTACTCTCTGGATCTCCCTGTCTCCCGAGAGGTTAGTGTCCTTTTTGGAACTCCCTACCTCTTGCTGTGATGCGAGGGGGGGTTGTAAATGGAGCTGGGGTGAATGGATGTACCTGGGGAGGGATTTAACCGGGGGGGAGGGACCTGGGGGAGGGATTTAGCCGGTGGGTTGTATGGAGCTTGGGTGGGCATTTGGGGTGGATGGATGGAGGGATTTAACCAGGGGAGGGGGCTGTATGGAACTGGGGTGGGGATGGATGGAGGGATTTAACCAGGGGGGGGGCTGTATGGAACTGGGGTGGATGTAGCTGGGGGGGGTTGTTTGGAGCTGGGGTGGATGGATGGATGGATGGATGGAGGGATTTAACCAGGGGGGGGGCTGTATGGAACTGGGGTGGATGTAGCTGGGGGGGGGGTTGTTTGGAGCTGGGGTGGATGGAGGGATTTAACCAGGGGGGGGCTGTATGGAACTGGGGTGGATGTAGCTGGGGGGGTTTGTTTGGAGCTGGGGTGGATGGATGGATGGATGGATGGAGGGATTTAACCAGGGGGGGGCTGTATGGAACTGGGGTGGATGTAGCTGGGGGGGGGGTGGATGGACCTGGGGGAGGGATTTAGCCAGGGGGGTGTATGGAGCTTGGGTGGGCGATGTAGCTGGGGGGGTTGTATGGACCTGGGGGGATGGATGGACCTAGGGGAGGGATTTAGCCGGGGGGGGTGGATGTAGCTGGGGGGGTGGATGGACCGGGGGAGATGTGTGGAGCTGGGGTGGGCATTTGGGGTGGATAGAGCTGGGGGAGGGATGTAGCTGGGGGGGGTGGATGGACCTGGGGGAGGTATTTAACCGGGGGGGTGTATGGAGCTGGGGTGGATGTAGCTGGGGGGTGTATGGACTTGGGGGATGGATCGACCTAGCCAGGGGGGTGTATGGAGCTTGGGTGGGCATTTGGGGAGGATGTAGCTGGGGGGGTGGATGGACGGACCTAGGGGAGGGATTTAGCCGGGAGGGTGTATGGAGCTGGGGTGGGCATTTGGGGTGGATGTAGCTGGGGGAGGGATGTAGCTGGGGGGGTGGATGGACCGGGGGGGATGTGTGGAGCTGGGTTGGGCATTTGGGGTGGATAGAGCTGGGGGAGGGATGTAGCTGGGGGGGTGGATGGACCTGGGAAGGTATTTAGCCAGGGGGGGTGTATGGAGCTGGGGTGGGCATTTGGGGTGTATGGAGCTGGGGGTAGATGGAGCTTTGTTGGGTATTTGGGGTATATGGAGCTGGGGTGGGTGTTTGGGATGGATAGAGCTGGGATGGCAGGTTAGGAAGGGGGTGAATGTAGCTGGAGGGGGGTGGAATGAGCTGACGGAGGGATGTAGCTAGGGGAGGGGTGTATGGAGCTTGGGGTGGGCATTTGGGGTGTATGGAGCTGGGGTGGGCATTTGCAGTGGATGGAGCTGGGGGGGTGGATGGAGCTGGGGGGGTGTAGGGAGCAGGGGTGGGCATTTGGTGTGTATGGAGCTGGGGGGTAGATGGAGCTTTGTTGGGCATTTGGGGTATATGGAGCTGGGGTGGGTGTTTGGGATGGATAGATCTGGGACGGGAGGTTGGTAAGGGGGTGAATGTAGCTGGGGGGGGTGGATGGAGTTTGGGGAGGGATGTATGGACCTGGGGTGGGCATTTGGGGTGGATGGAGCTGGGGGGGTGGATGGAGCTGGGGGAGGGGGTGTATGGAGCTGGGGTGGGCATTTGGGGTGGATGGAGCTGAGGGGTGTAGGGAGCTGGGGTGGGCATTTGGTGTGTATGGAGCTGGGGGTAGATGGTGCTTTGTTGGGCATTTGGGGTATATGGAGCTGGGGTGGGTGTTTGGGATGGATAGAGCTGGGATGGGAGGCTGGGAAGGGGGTGAATGTAGCTGAGGGGGGGGTGTAGCTGGGGGAGGGATGGAGCTAGGGGGGTGTATGGAGCTTGGGGGGGTTATGGAGCTGGGGTGGGCATTTGGGGTGTATAGAGCCGATGAGGGGGTGGATGGAGCTGGGGTGGGCATTTGGGGTGTATAGAGCTGGGGGGTGGATGGAGCTGGGGTGGGCATTTGGGGTGTATAGAGCTGGGGGGTGGATGGAGCTGGGATGGGCATGGGGGGGTGGAGCTGGGATGGGCATTTGGGGTGGATAGAGCTGGGGGGTGGATGAAGCTGGGATGGGCATTTGGGGTGGATGGAGCTGGGATGGGCATGGGGGGGTGGAGCTGGGATGGGCATTTGGGGTGGATAGAGCTGGGGGGGGGTGGATGGTGCAGAGTCCTACCCCTGCATTCTGTACATTACACTCCTGTCCCCTGTGCTCTGCACATTACATACTCCTGTCTCCTGCATTCTGTACATTACATACTCCTGTCTCCTGCATTCTGCACATTACATACTCCTGTCTCCTGCATTCTGCACATTACATACTCCTGTCTCCTGCATTCTGCACATTACATACTCCTGTCTCCTGCATTCTGTACATTACACACTCCTGTCTCCTGCATTCTGTACATTACATACTCCTGTCTCCTGCATTCTATACATTACATACTCCTCCATTCTGCACATTACATACTCCTGTCTCCTGCATTCTGTACATTACATACTCCTGTCTCCTGCATTCTGCACATTACATACTCCTGTCTCCTGCATTCTATACATTACATACTCCTGTCTCCTGCATTCTGTACATTACATACTCCTGTCTCCTGCATTCTATACATTACATACTCCTGTCTCCTGCATTCTGTACATTACATACTCCTGTCTCCTGCATTCTATACATTACATACTCCTGTCTCCTGCATTCTGCACATTACATACTCCTGTCTCCTGCATTCTGTACATTACATACGCCTGTCTCCTGCATTCTGCACATTACATACTCCTGTCTCCTGCATTCTATACATTACATACTTCTGTCTCCTGCATTCTGCACATTACATACTCCTGTCTCCTGCATTCTGCACATTACATACTCCTGTCTCCTGCATTCTATACATTACATACTTCTGTCTCCTGCATTCTGCACATTACATACTCCTGTCTCCTGCATTCTATACATTACATACTCCTGTCTCCTGCATTCTGTACATTACATACTCCTGTCTCCTGCATTCTATACATTACATACTCCTGTCTCCTGCATTCTATACATTACATACTCCTGTCTCCTGCATTCTGCACATTACATACTCCTGTCTCCTGCATTCTGTACATTACATACTCCTGTCTCCTGCATTCTATACATTACATACTTCTGTCTCCTGCATTCTGCACATTACATACTCCTGTCTCCTGCATTCTGCACATTACATACTCCTGTCTCCTGCATTCTGTACATTACATACTCCTGTCTCCTGCATTCTATACATTACATACTCCTGTCTCCTGCATTCTATACATTACATACTCCTGTCTCCTGCATTTTGTACATTACACTCTCCTGCACTATATACACAATACTGTACATTATATACTTCTTACCAAAAGTCTTCATTGTCCCAACAGTTGCTGGTTGCTATGCAGTCTCTGACAATTTTAATGAAGTTCTTCTTTAAGGTAGGCTGAGCAATCAAAGCTTATTTTATGAGTACTAGGAAGTCTGGGTTTTGTTTACCCTATCCCTTAAGCTCCTCCCACTGCTACGCAATTGGCCACACCCACAATTTGCTAAGCGCGCCGCAGGTTGTATTCCTCATTTAGTGTCCCTCATTGCGAAGTTCAAAAGTTGGGAGGTATGCAGTAATCAGTGCTATAAATATGCACTGTTACTGCAAAAATGACACTGGCAGGGAAGGGGTTAACTTTATTGGAGAGGGAGGGGTTAATGTATGCCTGGTGCTTACTGACGTGTGTGGGGGGAGGTGACTGAGTGACACAAGGACAGATCGCAGGTTGAGCTATGCTGAACCCTGCAATCTGACCCTGCCTGTCACTTAGGAGATCCGCCCGCTCTGTTTACACAAGTGGGTGGATCTCCAGACTCGATTCCCCGACGATCGGGGAAGAGCAGCGGCGATCGCCGCCTCTCCTCCCCTGGCCCGACTCCCGCTGTGACTGAATACAGCGGGAGCGAGCCTCCGGCGGCGCACATGCATCGCCGAGAAGGGGGAGTGTCTGGCGGCGTAGGTCTACATCGTCAGACCTACAAGAACCACTGTGCCGTAGTAGAGCTCTAGTGAGCAGCGGTAAAGTGGTTAAAATGCTAGTTGCCTTGTTGTCATACCGATCCAAAATACTGTGACATGGGACGGGGTATCTGGGATTGTCACTGATGTGCATGGTACATTGGGGATTAAAGGAGATAAGCCCTGGGCACAAAGTGGGGAGTTGGTACACTTGGCCATTAGTACCAGCAAATGTGACCGGGACCTCAGGAACGGGGATAAGTCGGCTAGTTTCTCTAACTAAGCTGCTTAGAAGAAATAAGCTTGGAGAAAAAGGCTCCAAGGAGGCTATTTTGATCACTTTATATTCACCTTCCCTACCGACTTTAATGCATTTCAAAAGTTTGAAATTTTGCTAAAAACCACTAATGTATGCTAAAGTGGTTCTAAAGGCAGAAGGGTTTTTATCCTAATCCATTCTGTGCATTCACAAGGGTAACAGAGTGAGCAACAAGAGAAGTAGAACAGGAGGAACAGTAGAGAAACTAATAGAAGAAGTCATGGAGGCAGCTGAAGAACCCATAGGTGAAGTCATAGAGGCAACAAAGGAACCAAAAGGATAAGTCATGGGGCAGTAGAGGAACCCTTTGGAGAAGTCATAGAGACAGCTGACGAAACCATAGGTGAAGTCACAGGGGCAACAAAGGAACCAAAAGGATAAGTCATGGGGCAGTAGAGGAACCCTTTGGAGAAGTCATAGAGACAGCTGACGAAACCATAGGTGAAGTCACAGGGGCAGTAACAGAACCGATAGTAGAAGTCAAAGGAACAGTGAACCAATATAACCAATAAAATAAGGCACATGGGAAGAAGAGGAATTAATAGAACAAGCCACAGGGGCAACAGAGGGACCAATAGGAGAAGTCAAAGGGTAGCCAAGGAATTAATAGGAGAAGTCATATAGGCAGCAGAGAAACCAATAAAAGAAGTCACATGGGCAGCAGAGGAACCCTTTGGAGAAGTCATGGGACAGTAATGGAACCAATAGAAGAAGTCACAAGGCCAGTAAAGGGACCAATGGGAGAAATCACAGGAGCGGCACAGAAACCAAAGGGGAAGTCACTCACAAGAGCATTAAAGGAACTAATCGTTGAAGGCGGGGGGGGGGGGAGGAATTAATAGAAGAGGTCACAGGGGCAGCAGAGGGACCAATAGGGGAAGCCAAAGGGCAACAGAGTAATTAATAGAAGTCATGGAGGTGGCAGAGGAACAAAAATGAAAAGTCAAAGTGGGAGCAGGGGAACCAATAGGGGAAGTCATAGGGGCAGCAGGGAAACCAATCGAAGAAGTCATAGGGACAGCAAAGCAATTATTAAGAGAAGTCATAGGAGCAGCAAAGAAACCATTAAAAGAAGTCACAAGGGCAACAAAGAAACCAAAAGTATAAGTCATGGGGCAGTAGAGGAACCCTTTGGAGAAGTCACAGGGACAGTAACAGAACTAATAGGAGAAGTCACAAGGTCAGTAGAAGGACCAATAGGAGAAATTATGGGGGCAGCAGAAAAATCAAAAGAGAAGTCACAGGAGCATTAAAGGAACCAACAGATAAAGGCAGAGTGGCAGAAGAGGAATTAATAGAATAGGTCACAGGGGCAGCAAAGGGACTAACAGGGGGAATCAAAGAGCAGCAAAGGAATTATTAGGAGAAGTCATAGAGGCAGCAGAGAAGCCAAAATGAAAAGTCACAATGGCAGCAGGGGAGCCAATAGGGGAAGTCATAAGGGCAGCAGGGAAACCAATAAGAGAAGTCACAGGCGCAGCAGAGGAACCAATAAGCAAAGTCAAAGGGGCAGCAGAGGAACCAATAGGGGAAGTCAAAGAGCAGCAGAGTAATAATAGAAGTCATAGAGGCAGCAGAGGAGCAAAAATGAAAAGTCATAAAAGCAGCAGAGGAACCAATAGTGGAAGTCATAGGGGCAGCAGGAAACCAATCGAAGAAGTCACAGAAATCTATAAGAGAAGTCATAGGGGCAGCAGAGAAACCAATAAAACAAGTCACAGGGGTAACAAAGGAACCAAAAGGATAAGTCATGGGGAAGTAGCGGAACCCTTTGGAGAAGTCACAGGGGCAGTAACAGAACTAATAAGAGAAGTCACAACATCAGTAGAAGGACCAATAGGAGAAATCAGGGGGGCAGCAGAGAAACCAAAAGAGAAGTCACAGGAGCATTAAAGGAACCAACAGATAAAGGCAGAGTGGCAGAAGAGGAAATAATAGAATAGGTCACAGGGGCAGCAAAGGGACCAACATGGGAAGTCAAAGGGCAACAGCAGAATCAATAGGAGAAGTCATAGAGGCAGCAGAGAAGCCAAAATGAAAAGTCACAATGGCAGCAGGGGAACCAATAGGGGAAGTCATAGGGGCAGCAGGGAAACCAATAAGAGAAGTCACAGGGGCAGCAGAGGAACCAATAGGGGAAGTCAAAGGGCAGCAGAGTAATAATAGAAGCCACAGAGGCGGCAGAGGAACAAAAATAAAAAGTCACAAGGGCAGCAGAGGAACCAATAGGGGAAGTCATATGGGCAGCAGGAAACCAATAAAAAGAGTCACAGGGGGACCAAAGGAACCAAAAGGATAAGTCATGGGTAGTGATGTCGCGAACATAAAATTTAATGTTCGCGAGCGGCGAACGCGAACTTCCGCAAATGTTCGCGAACCGCCGAACATTGCGAACCGCCATAGACTTCAATAGGCAGGCGAATTTTAAAACCCACAGGGACTCTTTCTGGCCACAATAGTGATGGAAAAGTTGTTTCAAGGGGACTAACACCTGGACTGTGGCATGCCGGAGGGGGAACCATGGCAAAACTCCCATGGAAAATGACGTAGTTGACGCAGAGTCGGGTTTTAATCCATAAAGGGCATAAATCACCTAACATTACTAAGTTGTTTGGAATAACGTGCTTTAAAACATCCAGTGTGTGAATACGATCAGGTATGATGTTGTATCGATCAGGTAGTGTAAGGGTTACGCCTGCTTCACAGTGACAGACCAAACTCCCCGTTTAACGCACCGCAAACAACCACAAACAGACCAGAACCGACCAAAATGGGACAGAAACTGGGCTTTAAGGGTTAGGGTTAGGTTTAGTGTTAGGGGATAGGGTTAGGGTTATGGTGAGATACTTAGGGTTAGAGTTAGTAACCCTACCCCTACCCCTCTAACTCTAACCCTAAGCACTAAAAATAACCCTAACCTTAGCCCTGACCCTAACCCTAGCCCTAACCCTAATTCTAATTTTTTTCTGGTTCTGGACATGCTACAGAGCTGAAACTTCACAGGTACAATTTTTAGACCCCCCAGACACCAAATCACACAAAAAAAAGTTCTTAAAAATTGTCATTTTTGATAGAGAGACAATTATTGGAAAAATTAAAAAAAATATATATATATTTCTTTGGATTTAGTATCGGGGGGGTCTAAAAAGTGTACCTGTGAAGTTTCAGCTCTGTAGCATGTCCAGAACCAGAAAAAAAAATTACAAATTAGGGCTAGGGTTAGGGCTAGGGTTAGGGCTAGGGTTAGGGCTAGGGGGTTAAGTTTAAGGTTAGAGGGTTAGGGTTAGGATTAGGGTTAGGGTTAGGTTTAGGGTTAGGGTTATTTTTATGGCTAGGCTTAGAGGGTTAGGGTTAAGGTTAGAGGGTTAGGGTTAGGTTTAGTGTTAGGGGCTAGGGTTAGGGTTACGGTGAGATACTTAGGGTTAGAGTTAGTAGCCCTAACCCTACCCCTCTAACTCTAACCCTCTAACCCTAAGCACTAAAAATAACCCTAACCTTAGCCCTAACCCTAGCCCTAACCCTAATTCTAATTTTTTATCTGGTTCTGGACATGCTACAGAGCTGAAACTTCACATGTACACTCTTTAGACCCCCAGACAATAATTGGCTCTCTATCAAAAATGACAATTTTTAAGAACTTTTTTTTTGTGTGTGATTTAGTGTCTGGGGGGTCTAAAAAGTGTACCTGTGAAATTTCAGCTCTGTAGCATGTCCAGAACCAGAAAAAAAGATCATTTTTCAGTAGAGCAGGGATGGTGGGAACCCCTTTTACACCTATATGATCTTTTTTTTTCTGGTTCTGGACATGCTACAGAGCTGAAACTTCACAGGTACACTTTTTAGACCCCCCAGACACTAAATCCAAAGATTTTTTTTATTTTATTTTAATTTTTCCAATAATTGGCTCTCTATCTAAAATGACGATTTTTAAGAACTTTTTTTGTGTGATTTAGTGTCTGGGGGGTCTAAAAAGTGTCCCTGTGAAGTTTCAGCTCTGTAGCATGTCCAGAACCAGAAAAAAAGATAATTTTTCAGTAGAGCAGGGATGGTGGGACCCTCCTTTTACACCTATATGATCTTTTTTTTCTGGTTCTGGACATGCTACAGAGCTGAAACTTCACAGGTACACTTTTTAGACCCCCCCCCCCCAACACTAATCCCAAAAAAGTCATGCCTGCCTCCAAAAATGCCTGATAAATATATAGAAAAAAAAATAAAAGCAGACTGATATACCAGCCCTAAAAAGGGCTTTTTGGGGTGCTGTCAGGATGCTGTCCTTACAGCAGGAGTGGACACAGAACACTGGCCTAGCTAATGATTTCCCTATCAATTCAGCAGCAACAGCAGCACTCTCCCTGCTCTAACTAACACTGCAGCTTCAGAATGAATCTAAGATGGATGCTGCCCTGTAGAGGAACCCTTTGGAGAAGTCACAGGGGCAGTAACAGGACTAATAGGAGAAGTCACAAGGTCAGTAGAAGGACCAATAGAAGAAATCAGGGGGGCAGCAGAGAAACCAAAAGAGAAGTCACAGAAACATTAAAGGAACCAACAGATAAAGGCAGAGTGGCAGAAGAGGAAATATTAGAATAGGTCACAGGGGCAGAAGAGGGACCAATAGGGGAAGCCAAAGGGCAGCAGAGTAATTAATAGAAGTCATGGAGGTGGCAGAGGAACAAAAATGAAAAGTCAAAGTGGCAGCAGGGGAACCAATAGGGGAAGTCATAGGGGCAGCAGGGAAACCAATCGAAGAAGTCACAAGGACAGCAAAGAAATTATTAAGAGAAGTCATAGGAGCAGCAGAGAAACCATTAAAAGAAGTCACAGGGGCAACAAAGAAACCAAAAGTATAAGTCATGGGGCAGTAGAGGAACCCTTTGGAGAAGTCACAGGGACAGTAACAGAACTAATAGGAGAAATGACAAGGTCAGTAGAAGGACCAATAGGAGAAATTACGGGGGCAGCAGAGAAACCAAAAGAGAAGTCACAGGAGCTTTAAAGGAACCAACAGATAAAGGCAGAGTGGCAGAAGAGGAATTAATAGAAAAGGTCACAGGAGCAGCAAAGGGACGAACAGGGGAAATAAAAGGGCAGCAGAGGAAGTAATAGCAGAAGTCATAGAGGACGCAGAGAAACCAAAATGAAAAGTCACAATGGTAGCAGGGGAACCAATAGGGGAAGTCACAATGGCAGCAGGGGAACCAATAGGGGAAGTCACAATGGCAGCAGGGGAACCAATAGGGGAAGTCATGGGGGCATCAGGAAAACCAGCAAGAGAAGTCACAGGGGCAGCAGAGGAACCAATAAGCAAAGTCATAGGGGCAGCAGAGGAACCAATAGGGGAAGTCAAAGGGCAGCAGAGTAATAATAGAAGTCATAGAAGCGGCAGAGGAACAAAAATGAAAAGTCACAGGGGCAGCAGGGGAACCAATAGTGGAAGTCATAGGGGCAGCAGAAAACCAATCAAAGAAGTCACAGGGACAGCAAAGAAATTAATAAGAGAAGTCACAGGGGCAGCAGAGGAACCAATAAGCAAAGTCAAAGGGGCAGCAGAGGAACCAATAGGGGAAGTCAAAGGGCAGCAGAGTAATAATAGAAGTCATAGAGGCGGCAGAGGAACAAAAATGAAAAGTCACAGGGGCAGCAGGGGAACCAATAGTGGAAGTCATAGGGGCAGCAGGAAACCAGGGACATCACAGCAGGGACATCACAGAAATCTATAAGAGAAGTCATAGAGGCAGCAGAGAAACCAATAAAACAAGTCACAGGGGCAACAAAGGAACCAAAAGGATAAGTCATGGGGAAGTAGCGGAAACCTTTGGAGAAGTCACAGGGGCAGTAACAGAACTAATAAGAGAAGTCACAACATCAGTAGAAGGACCAATAGGAGAAATCAGGGGGGCAGCAGAGAAACCAAAAGAGAAGTCACAGGAGCATTAAAGGAACCAACAGATGAAGGCAGAGTGGCAGAAGAGGAAATAATAGAATAGGTCACAGGGGCAGCAAAGGGACCAACATGGGAAGTCAAAGGGCAACAGCAGAATCAATAGGAGAAGTCATAGAGGCAGCAGAGAAACCAAAATGAAAAGTCACAATGGCAGCAGGGGAACCAATAGGGGAAGTCATAGGGGCAGCAGGGAAACCAATAAGAGAAGTCACAGGGGCAGCAGAGGAACCAATAGAGGAAGTCAAAGGGCAGCAGAGTAATAACAGAAGCCACAGAGGCGGCAGAGGAACAAAAATAAAAAGTCACAAGGGCAGCAGAGGGACCAATAGGGGAAGTCATATGGGCAGCCGGAAACCAATAAAAAGAGTCACAGGGGGAACAAAGGAACCAAAAGGATAAGTCATGGGGCAGTAGAGGAACTCTTTGGAGAAGTCACAGGGGCAGTAACAGAACTAATAGGAGAAGTCTCAACGTCAGTAGAAGGACCAATAGGAGAAATCATGGGGGCAGCAGAGAAACCAAAAGAGAAGTCACAGGAGCATTAACGAAACCAACAGATAAAGGCAGAGTGGCAGAAGAGGAAATAATAGAATAGGTCACAGGGGCAGCAAAGGGAACAACAGGGGAAATCAAAGGGCAGCAGAGGAATTAATAGGAGAAGTCATAGAGGCAGCAGAGAAACCAAAATGAAAAGTCACAATGGCAGCAGGGGAACCAATAGGGGAAGTCATAGGGACAGCAGGGAAACCAATAAGAGAAGTCACAGGGGCAGCAGAGTAACCAATAGGGGAAGTCAAAGGGCAGCAGAGTAATAATAGAAGTCATAGAGGCAGCAGAGGAACAAAAATTAAAAGTCACAAGAGCAGCAGAGGAACCAATCGCAGAGGTCACGGGGCAGTAGAGGAACCAATAGGAGAAGTCATAGGAGAGACAGAGGAACCAATATGTTGGGGATATCTAACTGTCAGAGTCTAGAGGGACATAGGGAGTTAAGTCTGCATGGAGTTGGTCCTTGTAATCTGTATGTACGTTGATAAATATCCATCTGCAGGGAAATTCATCGTTCACATCAGACGGGCGTTTCCCTTTACCATGCGGTCATCGCACCATTTACATTCATATTTTGCACTCTGTTATTTTCTTTCTTTTCACAAGTTTTCGGAAAGGCCACACAGATTTATTCCATAACTGTGTTGAAAAAAAATCCCCCCAGATTCCAGCTTAAAAGATTACAGAGGAAAAAAAAACTGAAAACAATATCCTTCAACACGTCTGCGGCACAACGGTTTGCGTGTTTTGTAGATTGTATCCAATTACACACAGCGAGGGTGCGCAGGGAAAGGAACGGCGCGGACAATACACCGTAACTGCTTTCAGAACAAGTCTTTCAAATCGTTCTTTTGTATCATGTTCTCTGTATCCGGATAGACTGGTGCGGACTCAAATATTCCTTGTCATGCAGCGTGGGAGGCCGTCCAGATTAGGAAGGCCGCGTATTTAATCATGTACACTCACAACGGCATCCGAGTCCTTCTTGCCAAGCTTGAAATCTCCTGATATCCCTCACAAGCTGAAAATGGATGGAAGCCCCCAGCTACAATGACACCGCGCATCAACAAAACTCAACTGGGCTCGCCATTAGAAACATTAAGAAAGACAACGCTGATTATGGAGAATATCCGTCATGGACTCCGCTCTACACTATCCACTGCCAACCACCAAACCGGGAAAATACAACGTTAAATACCGGGGGTTGTGGCTGCAGCTAGATGCCATAACCCTGGTATAATTTTTTCCCTCAGGCGCCGATCTTTCTAATAAAAGTGCTCTGAGCGGTGGGTCACATTTAGAGACAGTTGGAGGGGTCGGAGGTGGTTCCTGGGCTTACCTGGCGGATTGGGAAGCCTGAAAACCAATCCGACACTGGTGGTGACTAGGCATAGAGATGAGCAAAGGAAAGATGGCCTCCTTTTATCTCTATGCCCTATGAGGACCCGAGTGATGTCATGATGTCACCTCCAGTTCCAGCCAATGTAAACAAGGCCATTTTTTTAATGTTTTTCCTCTTTTGCTTTTGACCACTTGCCAACCAGCCGGGGCCTATATACAGCGGCAGGTTGGCAGGTTCCCACCAATCGCCATACCTGTACGGCGGGAGCGCACCTGGGGGGCAGTGGGAGGGGTTGGACTTGGTTCCTGGGCTTACCTGGTGGATTGGGAAGCCCGAAAACCGATCCAGCACTGGCGGCGACTAAGCATAGAGATGAGCAAAGGAAAGATGGCCTCCTTTTATCTCTATGCCCTAGGAGGACCCGAGTGATGTCATGATGTCACCTCTGGTTCCAGCCAATGTAAACAAGGCCATTTTTTTTAATGTTTTTCCTCTTTTGTTTTTGACCACTTGCCGACCAGCCGGCGCCTATATACGGCGGCAGGTTGGCAGGTTCCCACGAATTGCTGTACCTGTATGGTGGGAGCGATCCTGGGGGGCAGTGGGAGGGGTCGGGCGTGGTTCCTGGGCTTACCTGGTGGATCGGGAAGCCCGAAAACCGATCCAGCACTGGCAGTGGCTAGGCATAGAGATGAGCAAAGGAAAGATTGCCTCCTTTTATCTCTATGCCCTAGGAGGACCTGAGCGATGTCATGACGTCACATTCGGTTCCAGGCAATGTAAACAGGGCCATTTTTTTCCCCCTCTTTTGCTTTAAACCACTTGCCGACCAGCCAGCGCCTATATACGGTGGCAGATTGACAGTTTCCCGCGAATCAACGTAACTGTACGGCGGGAGCCATCCTGAGGGTGCGCGCGCGTGCCGGCCGCCCCCATTCGCCACAGGGGAAGCTAATGCACGGGGCAGGCAGCTGCGATTGCTTTCCGGGCACCTGCGATCGCTCCCTGTGGAGAGAGAACAGCGGTCTGCTGATATAAACACAGCAGACCGTTGTTCTCTCAGTAATCATCACTGAGCTCCTACTATTTAGGAGCACAGGTCTCTGTGTTGATTCTATAAGCCCATCCCCCATACAATTAGAAAACACCCCCTAGGCTAGTGATGGCAAAAGTTGGCACCCCAGATGTTTTGGAACCACATTTCTAATGATGCTCAAATACACTGCAGAGTTCATGAGAGTATCATGGGAAATGTAGTTCCAAGATATCTGTGTCTATGTCATACATAACACAATGTATAGAGTGCAGGGGTTAGGGGTATACACAGCAGACTGCAGCAGTCAGTCAGGACAATACAAAGTACAATATGGTGTACAGAGTGCAACAGTAAGGAATATCTATCAAATGGCCCTTTTCCCTTATTTTCACCTGTCCTGGGGTAACAAAATACAGTATCTCACAAAAGTAAGTACACCCCTCACACTTTTGTAAATATTTTATTCTATCTTTTCATGTGACAACACTGAAGAAATGACACTTTGCTACAATGTAAAGTAGTGAGTGTACAGCTTGTATAACAGTGTAAATTTACTGTCCCCTCAAAATAACTCAACACACAGCCATTAATGTCTAAACTGCTGGCAACAAAAGTGAGTACACCCCTAAGTGACAATGTACAAATTGGGCCCAAAGTGTAAATATTTTATGTGTGGAGGTTTGTTTGGGGTCGTTATGTTGGAATATTGCCCTGCGGCCCAGTCTCTGAAGGGAGGGGATCATGCTCTGCTTCAGTATGTCACAGTACATGTTGGCATTCATGGTTCCCTCAATGAACTGTAGATCCCCAGTGTCGGCAGCACTCATGCAGCCCCAGACCATGACACTCCCACCACCATGCCTGACTGTAGGAAGACACACTTGTCTTTGTACTCCTCACCTGGTTGCCGCCACACACGCCTGACACCATCTGAACCAAATAAGTTTATCTTGGTCTCATCAGACCACAGGAGATGGTTCCAGTAATCCATGTCCTTAGTCTGCTTGTCTTCAGCAAACTGTTTGTGGGCTTTCTTGTCCATCATCTTTAGAAGAGGCTTCCTTCTGGGATGACAGCCATGCAGACCAATTTGATGCAGTGTGCGGCGTATGGTCTGAGCACTGACAGGCCGACCCCCCACCCCTTCAACCTCTGCAGCAATGCTGGCAGCACTCATACGTCTATTTCCCAAAGACAACCTCTGGATATGACGCTGAGCACGGCACTCAACTTCTTTGGTGGACCATGGTGAGGCCTGTTCTGAGAGGAACCTGTCCTGTTAAACCACTGTATGGTCTTAGCCACCGTGCTGCAGCTCAATTTCAGGGTCTTGGCAATCTTCTTATAGCCTAGGCCATCTTTATGTAGAGCAACGATTCTTTTTTCAGATCCTCAGAGAGTTCTTTGCCATGAGGTGCCATGTTGAACTTCCAGTGACCAGTATGAGAGAGTGAGAGCGATAACACCAAATTTAACACACCTGCCCCCCATTCCCACCTGAGACCTTGTAACACTAACGAGTCACATGACACCGGGGAGGGAAAATGGCTAATTGGGCCCAATTTGGACATTGTCACTTAGGGGTGTACTCACTTTTGTTGCCAGCGGTTTAGACATTAATGGCTGTGTGTTGAGTTATTTTGAGGGGACTGCAAATTTACACTGTTATACAAGCTGTACACTCACTACTTTATATTGTAGCAAAGTGTCATTTCTTCAGTGTTGTCACATGAAAAGATAGAATAAAATATTTACAGAAATGTGAGGGGTGTACTTACTTTGTGAGATACTGTATGTACACACTGCTCAAAAAAAAAAGGAACACTTTAAAAAACACATGAGATGTGAATGGGGAAAAATATCATGCTGGATATATATGTAATGTAATAGTAATGTATTAGTAATGCGTTAGGATCTATACTGGTATGGACTGGGTAATGTGTTAGGATCTATACTGGTATGGACTGGGTAATGTGTTAGGATCTATACTGGTATGGACTGGATAATGTGTTAGGATCTATACTGGTTTGGACTGGGTAATGTGTTAGGGTCAATACTGGTATGGACTGGGTAATGTGTTAGGATCTATACTGGTATGGACTGGGTAATGTGTTAGAATCTATACTGGTATGGACTGGGTAATGTGTTAAGATCTATACTGGTATGGACTGGGTAATGTGTTAGGATCTGTACTGGAATAGACTGGGTAATGTGTAAGGATCTATACCGGTATGGACTGGGTAATGTGTTAGGATCTATACTGGTATGGACTGGGTAATGTGTAAGGATCTATACTGGTATAGACTGGGTAATGTGTTAGTAGGATCTGTACTAGTATGGACTGGGTAATGTGTTAAGATCTATACTGATATGGACTGGGTAATGTGTTAGGATCTATACTGGTATAGACTGGGTAATGTGTTAGGATCTATACTGGTATGGACTGGGCAATGTGTTAGGATCTATACTGGTATAGACTGGGTAATGTGTAAGGATCTATACTGGTATGGACTGGGTAATGTGTTAGGATCTATACTGGTATAGACTGGGTAATTTGTTAGGATCTATACTGGTATGGACTGGGTAATGTGTTAGGATCTATACTGGTATGGACTGGGTAATGTGTTAGGATCTATACTGGTATGGACTGGGTAATGTGTTAGGATCTATACTAGTATGGACTGGGTAATGTGTTAGGATCTATACTGGTATGGACTGTCATTTCTTCAGTGTTGTCACATGAAAAGATAGAATAAAATATTTACAAAAATGTGAGGGGTGCACTCACTTTTGTGAGATACTGTATGTACATCACCCTGCCTGCCCCTCCCACCAGCCGTGATCTGCCTGCATTGCTTAGAGAAGCAGAAAGACCCAGTGATGACATCACCAGGTCTAAAATAAAAAGCGTAATGACAAAGGGACAGATTTAGTTAAAGATGGAGATACCGGGAAAGGAAAAACATGAGCAGATTAAACCTCAGCATTAAATTTGGGTTTGTCTGTTGAATTGAGATACTTTTTTTTTTTTTTGGAAGTACAAAGAAGTCGCCGGCCGCTTGTCTTGATCAGCTGCCTCACCGTGACAAAATAAAAGGAGAATCCTCCAAATTACAAGCGTCTCGCGGAAGTCTCACAGCGCTAATAAAATTCCTTTAATCTGGCCGGCTATAGATTCCCACATAAAAATGTAAAGCAAATCTATAATTAGAATCTGCATTCTTTATTCTGTTTTTGTGTCCCATGATTCTTGTTGTAACCGGCTTATTGTTTCTGCCATAAAAATGAAATTGCCGGGATATTTTATCATACGGACTTCAAAGACAATTTCATTAACCGCTGTGAACGCTGTCTCTTTATTCTGAGAGAGGAAGGAAAAAAAAAAGAAACATTGTTTCAAAGAACGTCTGACTTTTTATAGTTCTTATTAAGGAGAAGCGGATTTGTCCCCCGTAAGCAGAACTTGTGTTCAATCCCGCGCTTTTTCATGGCGAGCGCACGATTCGCCTGCGCTGGCCAATCATCTCTATTGTGAACGGAACTTCCAGAGCCTGTGTCAGTGACCCCTCCCCCTCCCCCACCCACTTCCTGCCCAGGATAATTCTCAGCTTTCGGCATTGTCACACTTTGTTGCGCGGTCATGCAACACTGTATCCAAATATAATTTTCTTTTTTGTTTTCTTCACACAAATAGAACTTTCTTTTGGTGGTATTTAATCACTTGCCGACCGCTCACGTTGCTGCTACTGCAGCAGAGCCGCTCACCTGGGTACGCCAGAAAACCTCCTTCTCTTGGCGGCGCGCGCGCCGCCGGAGGCTCGCTCCTGCTGAATTCAGACACAGCGGGAGTCGGGCCAGGGGAGGAGAGGCGGTGATCACTGTCTCTCTTCCCCATCGGGGATCGAGTGAGGAAATCCACCCGCTTGTGTAAACAAAGCAGGCGGATCTTCTCTGTCACAGGCAGGGACAGATCACAGGATTCAGCATAGCTCAACCTGCGATCTCTGTCCCTGTGTCACACAACCCCCTCCCCCCACACACGCCAGTAAGCATGAGGCATACATTTAACCCCTTGATCACCAACAGTGTTAACCCCTAGGGCAGTGATGGTGAACCTTGGCACATCAGATGGTTTGGACCTACATTTCCCATGATGCTCAACTACACTGCAGATTGCATGGGCATCATGGGAAAAGTAGTTCCAAAACATCTGATGTGCCAAGGTTCACCATCACTGACCTAGGCTCACACTTAACCCTTTGATCGCCCCTGGGTTAACCCCTTCCCTGCCAGTGTCATTAATACAGTAACAGTGCATATTTTTAGCACTGATTACTGCAGTAATGTCACTGGTCCCCCCAAAAGTGTCAAAAATGTCAGTTAGGGGTCCGATCTGTCCGCCGCAATGTCGCAGTCCTGCTAAAAATCGCAGATCGCCACCATTACTAGTTAAAAAAAAATAAACAATAAAAATGACAAATCTTTCCCGTAGTTAGTAAACACGACAACTTTTGCGCAAACCAATCAAAATACGCTTATTGTGATTTTTTTTTACCAAAAATATGTAGCAGAAAACAAATTGGCCTAAAATGTTAAAAAAATTTTGATTTGTAAATTTTTTTTGGGAATGTTATATAGCAGAATGTGAAAAATATTGTTTTTTTTTTTTCAAAATTGTAGCTCTTTTTTTCAAAAATTAAAAATCGCAGAGGTGATCAAATACCACCAAAAGAAAGCTCTGTTTGTGGGAAAAAAAGGACGTCAATTTTGTTTAGGTGCAGCATCACACGACCGCGCAATTGTCCGTTAAAGTAACGCAGTGCCGAATCGCAAAATATGGCCTGGTCAGGAAGGGGTTAAAATCTTCTGGTCTTAAAGTGGTTAAAAATACACTCATTGAGAATTTTTTTGTCAAAGACATGGAGCTAAATACATTTTGGCCTAAATATATGACAAAAATTTAATATATTGGATATTTTTTAACTGTCAAAGTAGAAAATGTAAATTTTTCGCAAAATTTTCGCTCTTTTTTTATTAATATCGCAAGAAATGAAAAGCACAGAGGTGATCAAATACCACCAAAAGAAAGCTCTGTTTGTGGGGGAAAAAAGGACTTAAATTTTGTTTGGGTACGGCATTGCATGACCGCGCAATTGTCAGTTAAAGTCGCACAGCGCCAAGTTGAAAAAAGTGGCCTGGACGTTAAGCAGGAAAATCCTCCGGTCTTAAAGTGGTTAATCACCACTGGGGTTTTATTTTATGTTACAAATGAAATAAGACCAAAATTTTATTTATTTGTTACAAAATGTTGCTAATAAGTAATTTTTCTTCATAAATTTTGACTGAAATTTATACGGCTACAAGCTATGGAACCAATCATTGATCACACCTGATGTACTGGTGGCGGATCTTGTTTCTTGAGGCACTAAAATGATAGGAAAGTACAAAAAAAACCCAAAATGACCCCTTTTTTGGAAAGTAGACCTTCCGAGGTATTTAGCCACTTCTTGACCGGAAGGATTTTCCCCCTTAACCACTTCAGCCCCGGAAAAGATTTTACCCCCTTCCTGACCAGGCCCTATTTTGCGATTCGGATAAGAAAAGCAGCGCTATCCAAGGTTAGTATAATGGAAACTAGGAGAACAGCCCATGAAAGAAAGTCATGTTTATTTAAAAAATATATATATATATGAATTGATGGAAATTCATGAAAAACATTCCAAACCGGTATCCTATCCAGGCTGAAGCCGCTGGTGGTGGGCGGTAAACGACCTGCAGAACCACTAGATGAAGGGTCCAATATCATGATAGAATGAAGAGAGCCCCAGCTGGATGGTAACACCTGGGGGCCTGGGAAGCGATGGACCAGCCGGTGTACAAATGAGGGACACCTCCTGCAGTGCAGAGCGGAGCCGAGCAGAGTGGGATCGCCTGGAACGACGACACCGGAAGTCAAAACCAGCTTGGTACGCACGTGGGAACAGGTTGCCATGACTATTTTGCAATTCGGCACTGCGTTACTTTAACGTGACGCTGTACCCAAACGAAATTTACTTCCTTTTTTCCCCAAAAATAGAGCTTTCCTTTGGTGGTATTTGATCACCTGTGCGATTTTTATTTTTTGCGCTATAAACAAAAAAAGAGCGACAATTCTGAAAAAAAAAAAATATTTTTCACATTCTGCTATATGACATTCCCAAAAAAGTGTAAAAATCAACATTTTTCATCATTTTAGGCCAATTTGTATTATGCTACATATGTTTGGTGAAAAAAAAAAATCCCAATAAGTGTATTTTGATTGGTTTGCGCAAAAGTTATCACGTCTACAAACTAAGGGAAAGATTTATGTAATTTTTATTTATTTATTTATTTTTACTAGTAATGGCGGCAATCTGCGATTTTTAGAAGGACTGCGACATTGCGGCAGACAGATCGGACCCCTAACTGACATTTTTGACAGTTTTGGGGAGACCAGTGACATCACTACAGTAATCAGTGCTAGAAATATGCACTGTCACTGTACTAATGACACTGGCAGGGAAGGGGTTAACCCAGGGGCGATCAAAGGGTTAAGTGTGAGCTTAGGCCAGTGATGGGGAACCTTGGCACCCCAGATGTTTTGGAACTATATTTCCCATGATGCTCATGCACTCTGCAGTGTAGTTGAGCATCATGGGAAATATAGTTCCAAAACATCTGATGTGCCAACATTCGCCATCACTGGCCTAAGCTCACACTTAACCCTTTGATCGCCCCTGGGTTAACCCCTTCCCTGCCAGTGTCATTAGTACAGTGACAGTGCATATTTCTAGCACTGATTACTGTAGTGATGTCACTGGTCCCCCCAAAACTGTCAAAAATGTCAGTTAGGGGTCAGATCTGTCTGCCGCAATGTCGCAGTCCTGCTAAAAATCGCAGATTGCCGCCATTACTAGTAAAAAAAATAAATAAATAAAAGGCTTGTGAAATTATCATAGAGACCTGTGTTCCTATATAGAAGGCGCTCTGTGATCATTCCAAAGAGAAGAACGGTCAGCTGTGATTACAACATCCGACCGTCCTTCTCTCTCAGCGGCGGCAATCGCTCGCCCCCCCCCCAGTACCCCTACGTCGATTTGCACAGCCGAGCTAGCCTGCCACAGTATATATGCGGAGGGCAGTCGGTAAGTGGTTAATCCCCACTAAGGTTTTTATTTTTTGTCCTACAAATGAAATAAGACCAAAAATTTTATTTTTTTATTTGTTATAAAATGTTGCTAATAATAAGTAATTGTTCTTCATAAATTTTGACCAAAATGTATACAGCTACAAGCTATGGTACCAATCATTGAAAATTGATCACGCCTGATGTACTGACGGCCGATCTCGTTTCTTGAGGCACTAAATGCCAGAAAGTACAAAAAAAAAAAAAAAAAACAAATGACCCCTTTTTGGAAAGTAGACCGTCCGAGGTAATTAATAAGCAGCACGGCAAGATTTTGAAATTGTCATTTTTTTTTCCAAAATTCTTTATTGCTATCATTTTTTTTTTCCACACAAATAGAGTTTTCTTTTGGAGGTATTTAATCATATTAAAAAAAAAAAATATATATATGCATTTTTCTTTGTTTCTGTTTTAAAATTTGAAAATAAATAATCTTTCTTCATAAATTTAGGTCAAAATATATTTTGCTTACATTTTGTGAAAATAACCCAAATCAGTGTATATCCACATAACGTCTGCTCACGTTGCTGCTACTGCAGCAACGTGGCTCGTTATTGTCTAGCGACGTAGTACTACGTCGCTAGTCTCCTCCCCCTGTAGGCGGCACTCGCGCGCCACCGGAGGCACGCTCCTGCTGTGTTCAGTCACAGCGGGAGTCGGGCCAGGGGAGGAGCGGTGGCGATCGCCGCTGCTCTTCCCCGATCGTCGGGGAATCTAGTTTGGAGATCCGCCCGCCTGTGTAAACAGAGGGGGCGGATCTCCTAAGTGACAGGGAGTGACAGATCACAGTGTTCAGCATAGCTCAACCTGTGATCTGTCCCTGGCTCACTCAGTCACCTCCCCCCCACACACGTCAGTAGGCACCAGGCATACATTAACCCCTCCCTCTCCAATAAAATTAACCCCTTATAGCACTGATTACTGCAGTAATGTCACTGGTACCCCCAAAAGGTGTCAAAAATGTCAGTCAAGGGTCCGATCTGTCCGCCGCAATGTCGCAGTCCCGTAAAAAGAAATCGCAGATCGCCGCCATTACTCGTTAAAAAAAAAAACACCAAAAATGACAAAAATCTTTCCCTTAGTTAGTAAACGAAATAACTTTTGCGCAAACCAATCAAAATAAACTTATTGTGTTTTTTTTTACCAAACATAGGTAGCAGAAAACAAATTGGCCAAAAATGTAAAAAAAATTTGATTTTTCCATTTTTTTGGGGGGAATTTCATATAAAAAAATGTGAAAAATATTGTTATTTTTTCAAAATAAACGCTCTTTTTTTGTTTATAGCACAAAAAGTAAAAATCGCACAGGAGATCAAATACCACCAAAAGAAAGCTCTGTTTGTGGGGAAAAAAGGACGTAAATTTTCTTTGGGTACGGCGTCGCACGACCGCGCAATTGTCCGTTAAAGTCGCACAATGCCGAATCGCAAAAAGTGGCCTGGACGTAAGACAGCAAAATCCTCCGATGGTAACACAAACTATGGGATGTTTATCAGAAAATTCATCTGATTAATCCTGATGTACTGACAGCCAATCTCATTTCTTGAGGCCCAAAAATACCAGGAAAGTACAAATACCCTCCAACTGACCCATTTTTGGAAAGTAGATGTTTAGTAAGAGGCATGGCAAGTTTTTTGAAGTTGAAATTTTTTGCCACAATTTTTGGGAAAATTAAGAAATTAAGAAAACAGAAATGTTTACATGCTGTCACCAGTGCAGTACAGCGTTATCAAATTGCCTGGTGTGGTGGTGATCAGGGACACTGACTGGTGATGGTATGTAAAGAAAAAAAAAAAAAAAAGCATTTTAATCATTTTAATTTGTTTTTACTTTTTATTAAGTTTTTATTTTATTTTACAATTTATTTTTCTAAAACAATGTGCCCAGGGCAATATTGTACTACTTTGGGGAAGTGATCAGGATTTTTGTTTTTGTACACATTATGATTGCTTACAGCAGTGAATTTCATTTCATTGGTATAAGCAAGCAACTAGTTCATTCAGTGTCTTTGTTGTGATTAGTAGGGATGGGTTCACTTCTTTGACCACCAATGTAATGAGGGCCACACATTGACCATCAGTGTAAGAAGAGCATGTTACTGAACTCCAATGTAGGATGGCGCTACATTGCCTACCATTGTAAGCGGGGGCAGTTTACTGACAACCAATATTAGAAGTGGACTTCACTGACCACCAATGTAAGATGCTACTTCACTGAGCACCAATGTAACAGGGACACTACAATGGCCACCAATGTAAGAGGGGTGCTTCACTGGGAACCGGTGTAATGGGAACACTTTAATAAACACCAATGGAAGAGGAGCACTTCACTCACTACTAATGTAATGGGGACTCTACAATGACCATCAGTGTAACTTCACTTACATGTAACTTCACTGATAGGGCACTTCACTGGGAACCAGTGTAATAGGGACACTTCAATGACCACAAATGTAAGAGGGGCACTTCACTGACCACTAATGTAATGGGGACTCTACAATGGCCACCAATGTAAGAGGGGCACTTCACTGACCACTAATGTAATGGGGACTCTACAATGGCCACCAATGTAAGAGGGGAACTTCACTAACCACTAATGTAATGGGGACTCTACAATGGCCACCAGTGTAAGAGGGGAACTTCACTGACCACTAATGTAATGGGGACTCTACAATGGCCACCAATGTAAGAGGGGAACTTCAATGACCACTAATGTAGTGGGGACTCTACAATGGCCACCAGTGTAAGAGGGGCACTTCACTGACCAGCAATGTAATGGGGACTCTACAATGACCACCAATGTAAGAGGGGCACTTCACTGACCACCAGGGCAGCAATCAGAAATTTTGGGGCCCCTTACACAGCTTTAGGCCTGGGCTCCTCCGGGTCTGACAACAACATTCCCAAGGCCCCGCCCTCTGGCGGTCCCACCGAATCTGCCCTCTGGCCATCCCACTGAGTCCTTCAGTGCACCCACTTTTATTTTAACACTCTTGCAACTTAATATATGAAAATGAATTAAATCCAGCAAAAAGACATCCCCATATATTCAGCAAAGAGACATCCCAATTCAGCAAAGAGACATCCCAATTCAGCAAAGAGACAGCCTCATATATTCAGCAAAAAGACAGCCCAATCCAACAAAAAGACATCCCAATCAAGCAAAGAGACGACCTCATATATTCAGCAAAGTGACAGCCCAATCCAGCAAAGAGACATCCCTTCCACTGCATCAGCTTACTCTGCGGCCAACCTGCTTAAGCAATTGCTAGTTACTACAGCAGCAACAACTTGATCTTGTTGGTTGGGCTTGGGCGGCCGGGCCCCTTGGATCGCCTGGGCCCCCTACATGTGTATGGGCTGTCCCCACCCTGATGGCAGCCCTGCTGACCACTAATGTAATGGGGACTCTACAATGACCACCAATGTAAGAGGGGAACTTCACTGACCACTAATGTAATGGGGACTCTACAATGACCACCAGTGTAAGAGGGGAACTTCACTGACCACTAATGTAATGGGGACTCTACAATGACCACCAATGTAAGAGGGGAACTTCACTGACCACCATTGTAAGAGGAGCACTTCACTGACCACTAATGTAATGGGGACTCTACAGTGACCACCAATGTAAGAGGGGCACTTCACTGACCACTAATGTAATGGGGTCTCTACAATGACCACCAATGTAAAAGGGGAACTTCACTGACCACTAATGTAATGGGGACTCTACAATGGCCACCAATGTAAGAGGGGAACTTCACTGACCAGCAATGTAAGAGAAGTACTTCACTGACCGCCATTGTAAGTAAGAGGAGCACTTCACTGACCAGCAATATAAGAGGAGAACTTCACTGACCAACAATATAAGAGGAGCACTTCACTGACCAGCAATATAAGAGGAGAACTTCACTGACCAACAATATAAGAGGAGAACTTCACTGACCACCATTCAGACAGGTTTGCGGTGGATTGAGGTAGTAGGTGAATGAGTAGAAGGTAAGTTCATGGTACATACGGCTAGTGAAGTTACATAAGTGAACCTGTCTGCCCAGTATTTTGTTAATCACAGTTCCAGTTTTATTTCCATGTCTTCTTCTTCCAGGCTAATTGGAATAACTCACAGAACTGTTGAAGCCTCTTGACTCCCATAATAAGACCACGTACAAGGTCGCAGATGTTTGTTGCAGAGAAAATAATATGCTAATACAGTAAACATTATTCAGTGGAATCGCCGCACTTTGCTGAAAGCGGCACGGGTGCTTATATACGTTTAATGGACGGGATAGAATGTGCTGCCATCGTCCTTCTGCAAAAGTCAAACTTATCTCCACTTACCAGTTACTGCAATAAAGCAAAACTGTTTCATAATGGCCTCAATGCCTTCTACGTGGCACAAAGACAATAAGTCAGCTTTTGTACCATACAGATTTGTTCAATAATACAAGGAGCCAGGGGCTTAAAAAAATAGCCATAGGAGACCATGTGGCTGCTATGGGGCCTAGAATAGGAGGGGGGCCCCAACTGGGAGACCATTGGGGAAAATTAAACTTTGAGGTTTCCAGTTTCAGTATAGAAGGGCTAAAGTCAGATCTCAGGATCATTGCTAGTTACATGTTCCCCCTGCAGTACAAAAAAAATCCAGATTTCTCCTATAGCAGCCCTGTCGTCAGAGGTTTCCAGTAAATTTAGCTTTCCTGGGTAGTAATCTGCTCAGGCCAGTTTATCCAATAGGCTAAAGTTGCTAGTTGCTGTTCCCTGCTGCTGCCACTGGGTGTCACTGGCAATAGTCATAGGGCATTAACAATTTTGAGCTGATGAGCACTGATGTCTCTTCTGGCAACCACTAGTAGATTCATGGCCAGTGGTGCATGCTGAGGGAGGCTATAAATGTCTGGGGTGTGGCCTGGTGAACTCTCTTCCCCCAGGCTGTGGCCTGGGAAGGGTGTGCAATGGTTTATGCTGAGTAGGCCAGTATTGTTGGGGCCAAGCTCAGAGTCCTCATGCTGTCCTGCCTGGTTGAGGAAGGTATAGCACCCAGAGTCAGAGCGTAGAAGTCCTGCTTGAGAGGGATTTGTGTCTGCCCTCAGAGTATTCTGACACTCCCTTGAAAAGAGAAAGTCTGGAGCCCTGTTGAGACCTGTACCCTAACCCTCTCCCGTGAGTCGAAGCAATAAAACTTGAGAGAAGGAGTAAAGTGACGAGCGACCATCATTGTCGTGACTCTCTCCACTGCAATGTCAACCTTTTCCCTATGCTGGAAGCAAGTTGTCTTCTACCCCAGCCATGAGGGGCACTACACTTCTCCGCTGAAAGCATGTAGCCCCCGTTCACCCCCTGAAGGCAACAGAACAGTTTGCAGACTGCTAAAACTACTGTCAATGCAGAAAAAGAAACTTTAAGCAAGTCCGGCACTCTGTATTCACTGTAAAGCAGTAGCAGAACACAAATCCCCTGGATGGACCACCAGACTTCCTGTGAAGTCCAAGCTACAGATACTCTTCCTAAAGCCGAAGTTCACCCCTGGTGCTCTGATCTTGTTTCCAGCTTCACTCCTCCAGGGAAAACCCTCCAACCAAACAGTGCAAGCTTTCATACCCCAAACTCAGTCCTTCCTCGAGGAAATGTGTCCTCCCCAGGAAGAAGACCTGGGGGGTCAGAGAACGAACCTACACTACACTCACGTCCTCCCCAATAAAAGTCTGGGAGGCCAGAAACCTTCCAGAAGGCTCCATAAAATATGTATACCCTTTCCCAACATGCACTACTGGCAGAAAAAAACTGCCTAATGACTGGCCAGGGAGATAAAATTATTCATAATTCAGGCTTTTGGATCTTCTTACACTATTGGCAGGGACATTCCCCAGAAGCAGGCAGAAGCAAAACAATAACCTGAACACCCACAGAAAGCAAAACTATCAATCCAGGCTACAGCTCAGCAGAACTAAATTTAGAATAGGTCGAAATTTAGGGCGGGGTCCCTACCAGGGGGCAGGGGGGCAATTGCCCCCCGGGCTGCTCTGATGTCTTGTTAAAAGGCCGCAGCATTTCTGCCACAGACGTGCCTAAAGGATTCCTGGTGAAGAGAAGTAAAAAGTCCCCACCGCTGACCTACTGAGTGCGGGATGAAGACAAGGACAGAGCGCACCCCCCCCCCCCCCCCCAGCATAGGTGGTGTAAACTGTGTCTGAGCAGAGGCCGGTTTCATGCCCCACTGGAGAATCTCCTACCCCAGGCAGCCCCGACTGAGCTGTCCCAGCTCCCCCCAACTGCCCCCTGCTGGCCAGGTTGGGAACCCCGATTCAGCCAGTGAGTAGAGAGTACCTGGAGCAGGGCTTCAGCCTGGAATGGGAGTGAGGAGGAGGATGGGAAGAGGAAGAGTGGGAAGGGGGCCGAGTTGCTGCACCATGGGCATCTGGTCTGTACTTGCCTCCTGGGCTTAAAGTTGCCAGTCTGCCCCTGGTCCCTACACACAGTCACCAGCTAGTCACCAAAACTAAGTCTAAACTGCTTCAACAATTTCAATGAAATGGTGAGCCTGTACATATCAAAGGGAAGTAATAGGTGCCCACATCCATATAGGCATCTTAATTAAAGAGGGAAAGGACAGAGCTTGTTGTCCCTCAAAGGGGATAGGGGAAAACCCAAAGGGTAATTGGGCTTTCTCTGTACCTTTGGTTCAGAAATCTCATAGCAAGAAAAATTTTTTGTAAAAACATACAAAATGTATTAGGTACAGAATTTTTTTAAAAGAACAAGGACATATAGTCCAACAATGGTTTATTAAACAAAAAGGTTAGTGTAACACAAGGCCAGGGGTGTTGCTAGGTAGGAAAAATACCAGGGGCTTGAGCACGAAGGTAAATTTGATCCCACGACGTCCCTTTCCAACATCAGAAGGGGGCGTGAAGATCAGCGACAGGGTGCTTTGCCTGGCGCTGGATTAAAGGTGAGTGTTACACCAATTAGAGCATTTTGATGGGGCGACACCTCTGGACCCCTTTACATTACACAGTGTGTTGTACAGGGTGCAAGGTTCAGGAGGGCCTTGTACAGGGTGCAAGGTTCAGGAATGTGTTGTACGGGGTGCAAGGTTCTGAAGTGCGTTGTACAAGGTGCAAGGTTCGGGAGTGCGTTGTACAGAGTGCAAGGTTCAGGATTGAGTTGTACAGGGTGCAAGGTTCTGGAGTGCGTTGTACTGAGTGCAAGGTTCAGAAGTGCGTTGTACGGGGTGCACGGTTCAGGAGTGTGTTGTACAGGGTGCAAGGTTCAGGAGTGCGTTATACTGGGTGCAAGGTTCAGGAATGCGTTGTATGGGCTGCAAGGTTCTGGGGTGCGTTGTACGGGGTGCAAGGTTCAGGAGTGTGTTGTACAGGATGCAAGGTTCAAGAGTGCATTGTACTGGGTTCAAGGTTCAGGAATGCGTTGTACGGGGTGCAAGGTTCAGGAGTGCGTTGTACAGGGCGAGAGGTTCGGGAGTGCGTTGTATAGGGCGTAAGGTTCAGGAGTGCTTTGTACAGGATGCAAGGTTCAGGAATGTGTTTTACGGGGTGCAAGGTTCAGGAATGCATTGTACAGGGTGCAAGGTTCAGGAATGTGTTGTACGGGGGGCAAGGTTCAGGAATGCATTGTACAGGGTGCAAGGTTCAGGAATGTGTTTTACGGGGTGCAAGGTTCAGGAATGCAATGTACAGGGTGCAAGGTTCAGGAATGTGTTGTACGGGGTGCAAGGTTCAGGAATGCATTGTACAGGGTGTAAGGTTCAGGAATGTGTTTTACGGGGTGCAAGGTTCAGGAATGCATTGTACAGGGTGCAAGGTTCAGGAATGTGTTTTAGGGGGTGCAAGGTTCAGGAATGCATTGTACAGGGTGCAAGATTCAGGAATGTGTTTTACGGGGTGCAAGGTTCAGGAATGCATTGTACAGGGTGCAAGGTTCAGGAATGCATTGTACAGGGTGCAAGGTTCAGGAATGTGTTGTACGGGGTGCAATGTTCAGGAATGCATTGTACAGGGTGCAAGGTTCAGGAATGCATTGTACAGGGTGCAAGGTTCAGGAATGTGTTGTATGGAGTGCAAGGTTCAGGAATGCGTTGTACGGGGTGCAAGGTTCAGGAATTAGTTAAACTGCAAAGACACCAATTAGTTAAACATTGCACACTTATCTTTAAATCTTGATTAGCAGCACACAGGAGCCGAGGGAAGAATGGCGTCATCACAGCAGTCTATCCAACACAGCCAGTGATTGGTGGGCAAGCTGGGGGCGGCCGTAATGAGAGTAATTGCAGCTGTCATATTTAAGGACTGATGTCATGGATGGGTGGGGCTGATCTGCGGGGCTCCACCTCTTTGTCCAGTGCATAGACAAACAGCCGGCATAAGCAGTGTGTATACATTGCTGGCTGGGGAGAAAGGTGGCAGGGGGCGGGACCAATTGTAACTACTGTATATGCATCCACAGCGGTGTATAATTCAGGTTTATTACATACCGCTGTGGATGCATATACAGTAGTTACAATGCATTTCTGAACCTTTCACCCTGTACAACGCATTCCTGAGCCTTGCACCCCGTACATCGCACTCCCAAGCCCCCCTCTGTGTGTCTATGAGACACACAGAGCACAGCTCGACCCTGCTCCCTTCTCACTGGCTGTGATTGACAGCAGCCAGGGCCAATGAGGAGGCAGAGACCTGGGAGAGCTTCTGCTTTCATGCACAGTGCTAGATGAAGATCGGGCTCAGGTGGGCAGGGCCGCTGATAAGGCAGTACAGACAGCCCTCCTGTTCTGGGCCCGGGCACCATCAGTTCAAAAAAGGGGGGCCCAGGCACCGGCTGAGCAGGAGGGCCGACTGTCTTATTGCAGCCACCATTCCTCTTCTGCCTTCCCCTGCAGCACTGCCAGCTTCTCTTCCTCTTTTTCCCTCCAGCTGCACTAGGGGATTGGTCCTAGCATATACTCCCCTTCCATCTGTTTTCCCGGCCCCCCGTTTGCCCTTCTCCCCCGCAGAACCTCCCTGGTAGCTGCTGGGGGCACAAAGAGAGATACTTCAGTATAGAGAGTGGGGGAAGGGGCCAATAAATATGTCATTTACCGGCTGCTTCCTTTCCTGAATGAACACAGCGAGCGATTGGTATCAATCACTCCTGTGTCTACTATGCTTCAGTTTGTGAATGAGCAGGATGCCTATTCATTAACCTGTGCTGCTGAGGCTGCAAAGAAAGGGACTGATAATTCTATGTCCTCAAGTCACTTTCAGCCAGGGGGGGGGGGGGGCTGTCAGGTTGGTTGTATTGGGTCCCGTGATTTCTAACAGCAGCCCTGCAAGTGAGAATTAGGGGGACTGAAGGGGGATGCTGCACACTGAAGGTTTTTTACCTTCAGTCATAGAATGCATAAAGGTAAAAAAACCTTTCGCCTTTTGAACCATTTTAAGGGCCCATTTACACCAGATGCAGTGGGGTGCATTTCTGACTGCAGTTCATCTGCATAGATAGTCTAAAATGCAGGTTATCCTATGTCTATAGTTCACACTATTGCAGTGCAGTGAAAAAAAGTACAGCAAGCTGCATTTTTCCGCACGTGCAAATGCACAGAAACGAGTGTGAATTGCATCTAAGTACACAAAAATGCACCGCGACACAGTGCAAGTAAGAGAATGTCCTCAATGAAAATGCAAGCTTAGTCGCAACGCTCGCAGGGAAGGGAACCGGAAGACAGGGGCTGGCATCTGCCGAGCACAGAGCGAGAGGACAGCGGGAGGACAGCGGGGGAGGACGGCAGGGGATCGCAGGGAAGAGAACTGGAAGACAGGTGCTGGCATCTGCCGAGCACAGAGCGAGAGGACAGCGGGAGGACAGCGGGGGAGGACAGCAGAGGATCGCAGGGAAGGGAAATTGAAGACAGGTCCTGGCATCTGCCGAGCGGAGGAGGACGGCGGGGGATCGCAGGGAAGGGAACTGGAAGACAGGTGCCGGCATCTGCCGAGCACAGAGCGAGAGGACAGCGGGAGGACAGCGAGGGAGGGCGGCGGGGGATCGCAGGGAAGGGAACCAGAAGACAGGTGCCGGCATCTGCCAAGCACAGAGCGAGAGGACAGTGGAAGGACAGCGGGGGAGGATGGCGGGCAGGGCCGGCCTTTGGGGTGTTCGAGCTGTGTGGCCACACAGGGCGCCATGGGCAACAAGGGCGCCGTGCGGCCATCAGAAAATCGCAGAAAATCAGGCGATTCAGCCCGCACAGCGGGAGGTAAGCGGCGACCGCGGCCTGGACAGGGTAAACACAGGCCGCGGCCGCCGCTTACCTCCCGCCGTGCCACCTACTGCTGCAGTGAGGCGAGCTGTGTATCACACACAGCTCAGCCTCCGATCCACGCTGACAGTGTGGGCAGGGCGGGAGGAGAAGGGGTGGGGTGAGGAGGAGCTGACAATCTCTCCTCTGGCATCCCTGCAGGGAGGAGAGATCGTCAGCTCCTCCTCGCCCCGCCCCTTCTCCTTCTCCTCCCACCCCGCCCACACTCCCCGGGAATGTGTGGGCGGGAAGTTTGAAGAAAAAAATAAGCTGCAGTCAGCGTAAGGTAAGTGAGGTCTAATTCCTTCAAAAAATGTGAGGGGGGCTCTGTGTGGGGGTTCTCTGTGTGAGGGGTGCTTTGTGTGGGGGGTCTGTTATGTAAGGGGGGCTCTCTGATGTGGGGGGCTGCGTGGGGGGGTGATCTGATGTGGGGGGCTCCGTGGGGGGGTGATCTGATGTAAGGGGGCTATGTATGGGGGGTCTGTGATGTAAGGGGGGCTCTCTGATGTGGGGGGCTCTGTGTGTGGGGGGGGCTCTGATATAAGGGGGGCTTTGTGTGTGTGTGTGTGTATGGGGTCTCTGATGTTGGGGGGGGCTCTGTGTGTATGGGGTCTCTGATGTTCGGGGGGGCTCTGTGTGTATGGGGTCTCTGATGTTGGGGGGGGCTCTGTGTGTATGGGGTCTCTGATGTTGGGGGGGGCTCTGTGTGTATGGGGTCTCTGATGTTGGGGGGGCTTTGTGTGGGGGGTCTCTGATGTGAGGGGGGCTTTGTGTGGGGTCTCTGATGGGGGGGTCTCTGATGTGACGGGAGCTTTGTGTGGGGGGTCTCTGATGTGAGGGGGGCTCTGTGTGGGGGTCTCTGATGTGAGGTGGGTCTCTGATGTGATGGGGGGCTCTCTGATGTAGGGGGGCTCTAAATTAAGGGGGGCTTTGTGTGGGGGTCTTTGATGTAAAGGGGGCTCTGTGTGAGGGGGTCTCTGATGTAAGTGGCGCTAAGTTATTAGTGATCATAAAAAGGAAAAGTCAAATAAAGTGCAAAAAAGGTGAAAAAAAAAATGCGCGCGGTGGGGGGGGGGGGGGGGGGTGGGCGCCACAGGATTAGCTCGCACAGGGCGCCTGAACACCTAAGGCCGGCCCTGATGGCGGGGGATCGCAGGGAAGGGAACCGGAAGACAGGTGCTGGCATCTGCCAAGCACAGAGCGAGAGGACAGCATGAGGACAGCGGGGGAGGATGGTGGGGGATCGCAGGGAAGGGAACCGGAAGACAGGTGCCGGCATCTGCCAAGCACAGAGCGAGAGGACAGCGGGAGGACAGCGGGGGAGGACGGCGGAGGATCGCAGGGAAGGGAAATTGAAGACAGGTCCCGGCATCTGACGAGCACAGAGCGAGAGGACAGCGGGAGGACAGCGGGGGAGGACGGCGGAGGATCGCAGGGAAGGGAAATTGAAGACAGGTCCCGGCATCTGACGAGCACAGAGCGAGAGGACAGCGGGGGAGGATGGCGGGGGAACGCAGGGAAGGGAACCAGAAGACAGGTCCCGGCATTTGCCGAGCACAGAGCGAGAGGACAGCGGGAGGACAGCGGGGGAGGACGGCGGGGGAACGCAGGGAAGGGAACCAGAAGACAGGTGCCGGCATCTGCCGAGCACAGAGCGAGAGGACAGCGGGAGGATGACTGGAGGACGGCGGGGAGGGCGGTGGGGGATCGCATGGAAGGTGAGTAACATTCTTGGGTAATCACGAGTGTTGCTCTGGGTTACCGCTTTTGGTACTTAAAATTAACCCTGAGCCACACTCGGGAATACCACTAAGGAGGTTAGTCAGCCGCCCATACCATTTTTGACCAAAAGCTTACAAATTAGCCATGAAAAAGGCCAGAAACAGTGCTGGGGTCCAGCACTATGTTTCGTGCTCACAAACTTCCATTTAGGTCCATCAAACTCCCACCAGTCCAAACTTTTGGCTCATTCCTAGTTTTGAGAAATCTTTCCCCCATTGATTAGCTCATTCAGCCTTTTTGTTCTCATTGAAAGTGACACAGCTGGGATTATTATTCTCCTGTAAATACAATTATTCATTTTGTTGAAAGTTTTGAAGCAGAATTCAGTTATCTCACACAATCAGCAGACAAGGTTATTTATTTATCAGTTATTTCATTTCCAAAAAGCAAGGTCGGTGTTAGAACCAGTATTATATATTGATGGTTTAAACTGGTACTGTGTACAATGTATAATATTACCTTCACAGACACTGAACCCAAGAAAAAAAAAGAACTAAGAAAAACAAATTTCCCTTCCTGTGTAGAAGATTTCAGAACTCGCCTGGATACAGAATATTACACAGAAACAATCATTTTTAAACTTTTACTTTACTAAGACGTTTTACATGTAGCGCAATACTGAAGGAGCCACTGGAATTTTGTCCAGGTCTTCCCCACATTTGCCCGGCAGCCAGGCACAAGGTAGATTCACACAGTCTGGGGCACGCGTACACTTCCGCTCGTTGTCTTCAATGACCAGTCTAGGGGTTTTGTCTTTGTTGTTTTATTTTTGGAGAACTTGGATAGGGAAAGGGAATTAGTGGGATGCTCCAAGAAATAGAACGTTCACACTTGGGGACATCTAACTTATCTCTCGGTCAAGCTCTGGTGAAGTTCTTGCTAAGAGCAGACTTTTCCTTAGAAATAGCAACACAGTAGTTTCAGGAGTGAGCAAAGTCCCTCAGTA
Organism: Pelophylax lessonae; assembly: GCF_965119305.1. Classification (NCBI taxonomy): domain Eukaryota; kingdom Metazoa; phylum Chordata; class Amphibia; order Anura; family Ranidae; genus Pelophylax; species Pelophylax lessonae. Next base: position 3,131,388 of record NC_138772.1, on the reverse strand, counting down.
GTAGTAGTAGTAGTAGTAGTAGTAGTAGTAGTAGTAGTAGCAGAGCAAAGCTCTTCAGGTACAAGCCAGTTACAGCAGACTGTAATTTGCAGTTTCAAAAGTAGCAGAACTGAGAAATGTCCTATGCAGTAGCAACGGTTGGACAAGCTCTTCAGAACACCAGCCAGTTTTCCCTTGCTCAGACCCTTAGCTGACTATGTAGCACACCAGAAGGTGTTAAAGTCTACGGATTGTTTATTTTGTCCGTACTCACAAAATGTCCAGGGACTGCTGGTAGCCTCCTTCCAACTTCCAAGCCACCTCCTATACCAGTAATATCAAGCCAGATCTTCAATAGACAGCCCCTTCAGCCAGCTCTCTGTGGAACCAGGGTTACTCTCACCAACATCAGGGCCTTAGGACGCCCACCTGAGGCCTCATGGCAGCACACTCTCTCTCTATTCAGGCCCTCAGGACTCCCACCTGAGGCCTCGTGGCAGCACACTCTCTCTCTATTCAAGCCCTCAGGACTCCCAACTGAGGCCTTGTGGCAGCACACTCTCTCTATATTCAGGCCCTCAGGACTCCCACCTGAGGCCTAATGGCAGCACACACTCTCTCTATTCAGGCCCTCAGGACTCCCACCTGAGGCCTCATGACAATGCACTTTCTCAATTCAGGCTCTTAGGACTCCCACCTAAGGCCTCTTGACAGCACACTCTCTCTATTCAGACCCTTAGTTTGCTCACCTGAGGCATCATGGCAGCACACTGTCTCTCTATTCAGGCCCTTAGGTTGCCCACCTGATGCCACATGGCAGCAAACTCTCTCTATTCAGGCCCTCAGGTCACCCACCAGAGGCCAGACGGCAGCACATTCCCTCTCTATTCAGGCCCTTAGGGTGCCCACCTGAGGCTACATGGCAGGAAGTGCCAGGGGATGCAGCACCCTCTCTCCTAGCTTGAGCAATCCTCTTGGAGGAATGACCCCGTGTTCCCCATTTTCTTAAAGTATAAATACATGCATCCAGCATGCCTAGGGGCACCTCCCCTTGTAATTGGCCAGGGCTGTATGAATATTCATGCTCCCATCTGCATGGTTTCTGCCTATTATCTAAAACCTTCCCTGGTTGCTTGGATACAGGGAAACTCAAGATAACATGAGCAGCACCAGAGCACACTGAGCAGGCTACACTAGCCAATCACAGCTCTCTGTTAAGCAGACAGCAATTTAATTTATCCAGCTGTCCTTCTGTTAAGCAGAGAAACCAATAACTATCCTACACTAATCTAGCACCTACTGGGTTTTGAGTACATAGTACCCCTACCTATTCACCAGAAAAAAGTGTACAAAGTAATAACCACACGGGACAGTTTTTGACAAGTCCTTTATTAAAAAAAAAAAAAAAAAATTGTCCTTTGAAGTAAATCCATCCTCAATCGTGCCGCCCGCCAACCCGAAAAACAGAAAAAAGGAAATACACTTTTGCCCCTCCTGGGAGGCCTCCCCGCCGTATGCCCCGGTGGCACGGCCCCCTTCTGACGTCACTTGATGTGCATATGTGCACCCTAAACTCAGGAAGCAGACAGACAAGTACGGGAAGCAGAAAGTTCAGGGTCTGGAGGAGGACCAGAGGAGGGCTGTAGTCTGCTGAATGCTGAGACCAGGGGAGGTGCAGGATCTGTAGGGAGAGCTCTGTCCTCCTCTCTGCTGAGACAAATTGGGGGCGGGGATGAGGGGGTGCTGCGGCTGCACAGAGAGGAGCATGAATTGGTGGAGGATTTCTGTCCTCCTCCTTGCTGCTGACAGCTGAGAAAAGTTGAGGGTGGGGATGAGGGGGGTGCTGCGGCTGCACAGAGAGGAGCATGATCTGGTGGAGGATTTCTGTCCTTCTCCCTGCTGCTGAAGGCTGAGACAATTTGGGGGCGGGGATGAGGGGGGGTGCTGCAGCTGCACAGAGAGGAGCATGAATTGGTGGAAGATTTCTGTCCTCCTCCTTGCTGCTGACAGCTGAGAAAAGTTGGGGGTGGGGATGAGGGGGGTGCTGCGGCCGCACAGAGAGGAGCATGATCTGGTGGAGGATTTCTGTCCTCCTCCCTGCTTCTGAAGGCTGAGACAAGTTGGGGCAGAGATGAGGGGGTGAGGGTGCCGCAGCTGCAGGAGAGGTGTGAGGGCCACATTCCGCCCTCGGGCCTTGTGTTTGACACATGTGCCTTAGACTGTTTATTGCAGTCAGAGAGAATGGGCTGTTGCTTGGGTGATAGGTGGCCTCTGTGCTTTTTGGGAAAGGACCGGTTAATTTAATCGCCCCCTGCTGAGGTAGCGCCACTCAATGGATGTCATGTCTCAAAAAAAACATTACTTCAATGACAGCAATCCCGTCTTGTGTTCATACAAAACCGCGATGGCCGCCTTCATATAGAACACGGAGATGAGAGCGATTATTTGTCTGCAGAAAAATCCACACTCCTGGCACCATGGCTGTGATGTTGACAATGTTTGGAAATGTCCACATCTTCAAAGATAAATTCTTTTTTTTAAGGAGATTAGACGTCTTATCTTCTTCAAAGCTTTGTTGATGTACAAGAAAGAAATCTTGGAGATGGAAGACAGTGGGGGGTCCAAGGAAATCAATAAGTCAAATTTTAAGAACTATCATTTCAGCCGCTGAATGGCATATCAAAATACGACCACCCTGGCTTATCCGAGGAAGTGAATGATTTATCCGCGCTGGAGACAAATAAACACGGCGATGGTCTGCGGCTTTGGAGGGGAGGCTGAATTCCACCAGATTAAGTCATTTCTATGTTTTTTAGATTCATTGTATTTATTTTCTCACCATCGATGGGCCAAGTATTCAGCATGAGCGGCTTCTGGGATAAAAGATATAACTTCATGTCATTTCCCAAACCCAGGCACACTTTTCCACTGCGGTGCATTGTGGTAACGGCGCATTACTGCAATGCATGTTACTGCACATTATAGGAGTTCATGATTATTAGTTCACTACCATTTGTTTGTTCAGATTATTACACTTTAGGTATTAATAGATATACAATCATTATTATTTATTATTTGTATTCATACATGCTCTATTTCTTTTTGTTCTGGATCATAATTGTATGCAACCATTAGAGGGAGTCTTTGATCTCCTATCCTATGGACAACACCCCTGTTGGGAGTCTCCTCCCCCCCCCCCCCCCTACTATGCTAATAATAAGAGTTATTCAGCTCATCCATTCAGAGGCGTAACTAGAACCTTCAAAGCCCCGGTGCAAGAAACCATGAAGGGCCCCCCGGACCCTGGCCGGGGGCCCTTCCTTTCAAGCCTGGGGCTCTTCCCACTGATCCTGGGGCCCTTTACTCTCATTGCGGGGCCCTTTATTAAGGTCCCGCAGCGGGACCCTTTCACAAGTTCTGCAGTGGGCTCCCTTCCTGCCATCTTGGGGCCTCCCCACGGTGGTGGAATGCCAGGCCCCGGTCGCAAAAGTGTTAATTTTGCGATCCTGGAAGTTCACCCACTGGTGTCAGTAGTTTTCATTTTTTGGTATTTTAATTGTATTTTTTTTATTACTTTATTTTGTTTTTTTTTACAATGTCACTGACTATGACTCTGTCCATTCAGAAAAGGAAGGAGCTGGTAAATTACATATTTACCGACCCCTTCCTGGTTCTCTGTTGTGACACATCGCCTGCTGCAGCCGGCAGGAGAGGGAAGGGAGCACAGTGTGGGGGGGGGGGGGGAGCATACAGAGGAGCCAATCTCCTCCATTTTCCTCCTGCAGCTACAGCATGGGGCCCAGTGCAATTGCAACCCCCGTAGTTACGCCCCTGCATCCATTGTTATCTCCCCGTCCACCTCTATCTCCTTTTTGCCTCTGTCCACATCACATAAGTACTTTATATTCGTTTCTCTATATACTGTACATTTATTTTGAGCAGCTGTTTCATGCAGCCCTATTTTATATATTTTTCATTGATATGTTTTAGTTTTTTATATATATATATATATATATATATATATATTTATATATATATACACAGTGTATATATATATATATATATATATATAAAAGGGAATGGTATTTGCGCTTAAGACAGAAAAATACTAAGACAATATAAAATATATGTACACAAGGCTGCTAGCTCAATAGGAAGATCACAGTCCATATACAGTAGTAGATGTATATTAGGAGCTGCTCTGAAGATGTCATAGATGTTTGACGATACGCGTAAGGCGGACGTATCGGAGCTGAGCACGCTACATACCGCGGTATGATCCATTGATGCTGTTATATGATGTCTACTATGTAAGTGCATTACTTTTTAATAAATTGATGTGCCTCGATGTACTTCACGATTGGTTGCCCCTCTGTCTTTTTTCTGAGCCTGCATGTGAAAGACACTTCTGTGGGGTCCTGTGAAGGCATTGTACATTGTGAATTGTGAAGTTCTCTCTCCCTGCTGAGGAATGTGAGGAATGTGACTAGGAACCATCATTTACGCTGAGCTCTGTTTGCTCTTATGCCTGTTTGACCACTCTGTGACAGGAGGGTCAAAAGTTCCGGTAAGAGACTACGGGTGTCAGCACAGGGTGTAACTCATCTCTCTCACTATTCATTGGTGATTGGCTGATTGGATCGGGTCCTTCCTTTCTACCTGCAGTTCTACTCCATTAGATTGTTCATGGACTGTATTACTGTGATAGATTGTTTAATATATATATATATACATATATATATATATATATATATATATATAGCTGGTGTAGATATATATATATATATATATATATATATATATATATACATATATATATATTTATTATATATTTGTTTTTTTAATACTTATTATCATTATTTTTTTTATATATATATATATATACAGTATTTTTCTTTTTATTTCATTTTTTAGTAGTGTTATTATATGTGAACATCTTATAAAGTTTTTTATATCAGTGAGTTGGTTATAGAATGATGTTCATCGTACATGCAGCCAGATTTGATATAATTGTATACATTTTGAGAGGGAGAGAGTCCTTTTGTTTGTATGTATCGCAAGCAGCAAACCCTGACATCACTAATTGAAAACATATGTAGCGATACTCTAACATCGGCACCTGTCACTCTGACTCTTACCCTGAAGAAGTCACGTGACCAGTGACGCAACGCGTAGGAGGAGTGACGTCAGCTGTGCTTGCTGTCCTGCGATCCATGTCGGATGACTGTCAGCTGCTTAGTAAACACAGGAGTATTATCCTTTCATGCCTGCTTCTAACTACTACAATGTGAGTGTTCTTAGACTGTTTTACCGTTTGAATAAATGTTGTTTTAAACAGAATCACGCTACAAGATCCTTTCTGTTCATCCATGTACAGTATCTCACAAAAGTGAGTAAAACCCTACGTGAAAAAGTTCCTAATTGTCAATATTTTGTGTGGCCACCATTATTTTCCACCACTGCCTTAACCCTCTTGGGCATGGAGTTCACCAGAGCTTCACAGGTTGCCACTGGAGTCCTCTTTCCCTCCTCCATGATGACATCACAGAGCTGGTGGATGTTAGAGACCTTGCGCTCCTCCACCTTCTGTTTGAGGATCCCCACAGATGTTCAATAGGGTTTAGGTCTGGAGACATGCTTGGCCCTTCCATTACCTTTACCTTCAGCTTCTTTAGCAAGGCAGTGGTCATCTTGGAGGTGTTTGGGGTCGTTATTGTTGAATACTGCCCTTCGGCCCAGTCCCTGAAGGAAGGGGATCATGCTCTGCTTCAGTATGTCACAGTACATGTTGGCATTCATGGTTCCCTCAATGAACTGTAGCTCCCCAGTGCGGGAAGCACTCATGCAGTCCCAGACCATGACACTCCCACCACCATGCTTGAAAATAGGCAAGACACACTTGTCTTTGTACTCCTCACTTGGTTGCTGCCACACACACACGACCCCATCTGAACCAAATGGTGTTTATCTTGGTCTCATCAGACCACAGGAGATGGTTCCAGTAATCCATGTCCTTAGTCTGCTTGTGTAAGGTTCTGGCACTCTCAGTGCCTCCTATCACATTTATTCCGGGTGATTTCCATCTACCTAGACAGAAGAAACACATATAGGTGTGTTTCCCTTTAAGGCTGAAGCTGTCATCACCCAGCGCCGGACTAGATGGCTATTTAGGGCGTCGGTTCTCACTCACATGTGTTCGTTCAAACACCAGTACCTGGATACTAATCTTGCTTGAAGCTTCCATGCTTGCAAGCTCTCCTCGCTGACGAACCTCGCTGCGCTGATCCCTGCATCCTGCTACTGGATCATCCGCATCTCCTGAGCGATCCTTCGGCTATCGCTATTAGTGCTAAGTACCCCACAGGGGAAATCTCTATAGACTTGTACTAGGCTTACACTATTTAGCTCTGCATAGCAAGGACTGTCTTTTACATCTGCATAACTAGATTGCTAGCTCTTGAGGCTACTGCTACTATTTCCTGCACTGGGTTGATCTCTCCTGTATGCACCTGCTACTCTGTCATCTGTTATCATACATGATCGCTAACCCTTCCTGCATCCATCTGCACTGTCTCACCTCAAGTGTCTGTCACCTACCACTTCCACTCAAACCTATCCCTAAGACCTTTATCATTGTCTTACCACATGTATATAAAGTCACACTAGGAACCAGCTTAATTACTGTGTGTATTTACTGGCTGAAATAAGACCTTCCATACATGATGAGTCATTGAGGTTGGGATTGGTATCTCAGCATATCTCCTACATGACTACTGACGTGGAACTACTTCTGCAGCTGAAAATCCACACCTTATAAGAAACGCAAGGAGCGTTACAGATTGAACGAACCCAAAAAAATGGATTCAGCAGAAGTAGCCACTCAGGTGACACAATTAAAACAGCAGGTATCTGCGTTAATACACGCACTTGCTGAATTGAAAAACGACAATCAGGCTCTGTCGCAGCAGGTAATTAGACTGACACAACTTACCTCTGCACAGTCTCCTGAACCCAAGATAAATCCCCCTTTGGTATTTACAGGCGATCGCAAAAAATTTCGCGAATTTAAAAACGCATGTGAGTTACTTTTTTTGCTAAAACCTCGTACCTACCTTACTGATCACATTAAGGTTTGTACTATTATTTCTTACCTATCAGGCGATCCTCGAGCCTGGGCAGATTCTCTTTTTGAAAAAAACGACCAGCTTCTCAACTCCTATGCCTTGTTCCTGGCAGAGCTCACTAGCCTATATGATGACCCCAATAGGCAGAGTACTGCCGATCTTCAGTTAAGATCCTTGAAACAAGGAAAAAGGCCTGTAGAAGACTTTGTCGCAGAATTCAAGAGATGGACCCTTGATTCAGGATGGAATGATGCATCTCTGAAAACCCAATTTAGGCTTGGCCTATCAGAAGCCGTCAAGGACGAGCTCGCCCGAGCAGAGATGCCAAAAACCCTGGATACATTGATACAACTCAGTATCACCATAGATAGAAGACTACGAGAAAGGAAGTCTGAAAAAATGGAAATGCCATTATCCAGTTCTTCTCAGAATTCAGCTATTGACCCCACTCCTAAACCCGCTCCAGGTAACCACAGACCCCGGCTACCTAAGGAAAAAAGGAGACCTAGTAGATATGGTGATCCTGCCTGGTCATGGTCCGAGCCTGCCTCAAACAGTCGACCTTGTCACTCTGACACATCCCATTTGGACCCTGATCCTACAGAGATGGATGAGGAGCCTATGGAGATTGGTGCCATACATGCTAGGTTGTCCTCACAAGAAAAAAGAGATCACAGGAGAATCTGTGGCCTTTGTTTTTATTGTGGTGAAGGGGGACATTTCATTACATTCTGCCCAACCAGACCCCATAGGCCTAAGGCTCTCCCAATGGAGGCCAGGCGAATCCGAAGGGTCTTCCCTGAAAAACAGCCTGGAAATTATCAAGGCTGTTGCCAGCCCTGTCCCCGTTCTATATCAGTGAAGGACACCCAGAAATTAACAAATATTGGAATAGATATTCCTTCAACTCCAGTGAACTTTATACCACGTTCAAAAAACCCTCCTGTACCACCTCCTGAGGATACTCCTATTTTTGCAAGTACATTTCTAGCTTCCGATGAAAATACAGAGATTCTTGCACCTGACTGCGTACGCGCTTCTAATGGCACGGTGGTATGTAGGAAGGATCTGAGGATGTTTGAAGAAGCATTGGTTGCTAGGTCTACTAGGATTACTTCGGATGGTTATGCGTCCGATTCTAGTGAGGGGTCCATGTAGCAGACACCCTAACAACAAGTGATCCGATTCTCATCGGCTACCAACCTGATCCGATTTTCATATCGGCAACAAGGGATCCGATTCTCAGATCGGTTACCAACCTGATCCGATTCTCATATCGGCAACCAATTTTTTTTTTTTTCTTCCCGATTTTCATATCGGCAACCAGTCTTATCCGATTCTCGCATCGGAGACCAGTCTCATTCCGATTCTCATATCGGCAACAAAAAAAAAAAAAAGAGAAATTTTTTTTTTTCCTTCCGATTTTCGCATCGGCAACCAGTCTCATGTGATTCTTATATCAACAACCAGCCTTAGAGGCCTTCCGGAGCCGGCCTTACGGGGGGGGGGGGGGGGTAATGTAAGGTTCTGGCACTCTCAGTGCCTCCTATCACATTTATTCCGGGTGATTTCCATCTACCTAGACAGAAGAAACACATATAGGTGTGTTTCCCTTTAAGGCTGAAGCTGTCATCACCCAGCGCCGGACTAGATGGCTATTTAGGGCGTCGGTTCTCACTCACATGTGTTCGTTCAAACACCAGTACCTGGATACTAATCTTGCTTGAAGCTTCCATGCTTGCAAGCTCTCCTCGCTGACGAACCTCGCTGCGCTGATCCCTGCATCCTGCTACTGGATCATCCGCATCTCCTGAGCGATCCTTCGGCTATCGCTATTAGTGCTAAGTACCCCACAGGGGAAATCTCTATAGACTTGTACTAGGCTTACACTATTTAGCTCTGCATAGCAAGGACTGTCTTTTACATCTGCATAACTAGATTGCTAGCTCTTGAGGCTACTGCTACTATTTCCTGCACTGGGTTGATCTCTCCTGTATGCACCTGCTACTCTGTCATCTGTTATCATACATGATCGCTAACCCTTCCTGCATCCATCTGCACTGTCTCACCTCAAGTGTCTGTCACCTACCACTTCCACTCAAACCTATCCCTAAGACCTTTATCATTGTCTTACCACATGTATATAAAGTCACACTAGGAACCAGCTTAATTACTGTGTTTATTTACTTGCTGAAATAAGACCTTCCATACATGATGAGTCATTGAGGTTGGGATTGGTATCTCAGCATATCTCCTACATGACTACTGACGTGGAACTACTTCTGCAGCTGAAAATCCACACCTTATAAGAAACGCAAGGAGCGTTACAGCTTGTCTTCAGCAAACTGTTTGCGGGCTTTCTTGTGCATCATCTTTAGAAGAGGCTTCCTTCTGGGATGACAGCCATGCAGACCAATTTGATGCAGTGCAGCGGCGTATGGTCTGAGCACTGACAAGCTGACCCCCGACCCCTTCAACCTCTGCAGCAATACTGGCAGCACTCATGCGTCTATTTCCCAAAGACAACCTCTGGATATGATGCTGAGCACGTGCACTCAGCTTGTTGGGTCGACCATGGCGAGGCCAGTTCTGAGTGGAACCTGTCCAGTTAACCCGCTGTATGGTCTTGGCCACCATGCTGCCACTCAGTTTCTGGGTCTTGGCAGTCTTCTTATAGCCTAGGCCATCTTTATGTAGAGTAACAATTCTTTTTTTCAGATCCTCAGAGAGTTCTTTGCCATGAGGTGCCATGTTGAACTTCCAGTGACCAGTATAAGAGAGTGAGAGCGATAACACCAAATTTAACACACCTGCTCCTCCCCATTCCCACCTGAGACCTTGTAACACTAACGAGTCACATGAGGGAAAATGGCTCAATGGGCCTAATGTTCAATTAGGGGCGTACTGACTTTTGTTGCCAGCGGTTTAGACATGAATGGCTTTGTGTTGAGTTATTTTGAGGGGACAGCAAATTTACACTGTTATACAAGCTGTACACTCACTACTTTACATTGTAGCAAAGTGTCATTTCTTCAGTGTTGTCACATGAAAAGATAGAATACAATATTTACAAAAATGTGAGGGGTGTACTTACTTTTGTGAGTTACTGTATATGAGGAACACCCTCTAGCTAATGAGAAGAAGACTACAGGAATCCTTTCTCATCCAGCCTTCTACCTTTGAGTGTGACCCCTCGCTAGGATTGAGAGAGTATTTCTGGTGACTACAGGGCACCTTTCTCCCCTTTCCTATTGTGTGGATTATATTGTTCACATTATTATGTGCTTCAGGTGAGCGCGCATTGCACTCACGGGTGGATTTATGGTGACGGTGTTTTGCTGCTCAGCACATTGAAGGGCAGATGAACTATTAAAACCACTATATGTCACAACTTTTTTACAGAATTATCACCACTATTTGTTCCAATTTTTTTATCACGTTTTCAGTCAAATATTGTTATATACATTGCTGATTATTTTATGTTGTTTATTTATTTTGATTCAGTTTGTTTTTTGAATACACACATTAAAATCCAGCTAGAACCAAACGTGCATTGGCGTGCATGTTCGGATACGCTAGCGTGTACACAAGAAGCAATGTACATATGCGCATGCGCGAGCACTGACGCCAAATTTAAGCTGAGCAATGACATGAACACATTGCTGATTAGCCTTTCAGCTTGTTCCTGATTACCTGTGCCCTACCTGTGTTTGACTCGACTTGACCTCGACCCTCCTCTGGATTCCCGTCTGCCTATCTGTGACCTTGGCCTGTGCTTTAAACCTGCTCCTGTCTCATGCTCTTGTACCTCACCACCCGACTGTGTACCGACCCTGGCATGTATCCTAACCCAGCTCTTGCCTCACGTTCTTGTACCTGCAGTGCCCGGCTGTTGGTGACCCTTGACCTGTGTTCCGGTTATGCTCCTGCCTACTGATCCAGCATCATGGAGTTCCAGTTCCATGTGCCTGTCTGGTGATCCACGGCCAACGGTTACCTGTCAAGCCTCAGCTGGTGCTGCCTGCTATACCGGCCTTTGTGCCACTCTGTGTCCCACACTCCCATTCACATGGGGGGGGCCGGGATCTGGGGGCTCCCTTGTTAAAGGGGGCTTCCAGATTCTGATAAGGCTCCCCCCCCGCAGACCCCCACAACCACAGCTCACGGTTTTCGGGAAGAGACCCCTGTCCCCATAAACATGGGGGCAAGGTGCTTTGGGGTGGGGGGGGCAGAGCATTTTAGGGGGAACACCACGCCATTTTTCGTTTTAATTTTGGCACGGTTATTTTTATATATATGTTGCTTTTTATATATATGTAACTTTGTGGTATACAATGCACTATCTGATCTCAACAAACTGTAAAAAGCAAAAATCTCTCTCCCTGCCAGCAATGTATTTATTAACTATAGAATTCCACTTAAAAATCCCCTGCTGACCAAGGGATTCAAACCCACAACCCCGCAAATAGCAATGCTGGTGTTCTATCTGCTATGTCACCGTCAAGCACGCTTAGGTTGAACACACAGGTTGAACACACTTTCCCTGCCTAACTAACTAACTCCTATCTCACCCTACACACAGTGGATGAGATAAAAGTTAGGGAGAGTGTGTTCAGCTTAAGCAGTCATAATGGTGGCGTAGATGGTAGAATACCAGGCTTGCAATGACATGACTGTGGGGTTCAAAGCCCCCAGCCAGCATGCAATTTATTGAGGTCAGAGTCCATGATAATGCAGGAACTCGAAGTTCCCACAAATTTGCCATACAGCAAATGTTCAAATCAAACTTACCTTCAACTCAAAGCACATCCCTACTCAGACATTCCAACCTGCAAAGACTCATTTCAGGGTGTTGGCACTCCATGCCTCCCCTCCAACAATCCAACACAACTAGAGGATGATGAAATTAAATGGAATCAGTATACAGAGGTTTACTTCTTCTGAGAGACATTAAATGAACATTCTAACCACCATGACCACTTCAGTGATTTGAAGTGGTCATGGGGGTAGGAGTCAGAAACACTGCACATGCTGGGATACTTACAGTTATGTGCTGGGGGGTAGGTGCACCCCTAGCACATGTGACTTAGGCAGCCAGAAAATACATGTATGAACAAGGACATGACATATTATGACAAAACACAACTAGTTATTAAAAAAACATATTGCAACAATTTACACACGCTAATGCACATACCTTTTCTACTTATTTTGCAGACTGCTGGCGGGTACTGCTGGTGGGTACTGCTGGCGGGTACTGCTGGTGCGGTTACTGCTGGCAGGTACTGCTGGCAGGTAATGCTGGTGGGTAGTGCTGGCGGTTACTGCTGGTGGGTAATGCTGGTGGGTAATGCTGGTGGGTACTGCTGGCAGGTACTGCTGGTGGGTAATGCTTGTGGGTAATGCTGGTGGGTACTTCTGGCGGGTAATGCTGGCAGGTAATACTGGTGGGTACTGCTGGTGAGATTACTGCTGGCTGGTACTGTGTATGGCGATGTATGCAGACACCTGTCAGCATATCTATGTGATGTGAGGTGTCACCGCCATCTTTGAAGAACATCAGTAAAGTGCAGAAAATGCATTTCTTGTGTGGACATTCCTTTTCTTGAGGTAATAAAGGCTAATGGCCAGGGAAGTAGTCGGAAAGCCTGTGGCAAGGAATGGGCACAATATGGCGGGGGCTGTTAGCCATAGCAGTGGGTTATTGCCCTATTCAAGAAGAAGCAGGGTGGGAGCTTGAGTAATTTGGCACTCAAGTACGGTCCTGCAAATTCAAGAAAACAGTCACTCAAAAATGTAAAAAATGTAGCACCCTCCTAGGTAGGTGTTAGTGAGAGAGTATAGTTTTGAGCTGTCTGCCTATCAGAGGAGCTGCAGGTAAATCTTTATTGTTCTCTGCCTACCAGAGAGCAGAATCTGTTAGTGAGGTCTGCTCATTGTGCTCAGGATGCAACTCGTTCTGTCTGGAGAGTGTTTCACACTGGTCTATTAGGAAGGCATGTTGGACAGTGGGAGGAAACCTGACAAATGGGTGCACAGGCTTTTGATACAGCCCTGGTAATTGGCAGAGGAAAGTGCCTCGGTGCATGCTGGGATACTGTATATAAGCCAGGAGCACATGTGCTTGGGGTCTTTCATTGAAAGGCAGAGTCTCGCAGGGAAGGGGCGGCTGCCTGCTCCTTTGTAGAGGTGCCATGCAGCCTCAAGGGGTCATCCTGAGGGCCTAGAGAGTAGCAGTGAGAAACTGAACCCGGAGGTCCAGAGGAGCTGACTGAGAGGGGAGACACTGGAGCATCTGTCCCTGCAGTACAGTGAGTACAGAATCTTGCGTCAAGGGGCCTGACCTGAGGGGGGCCACCCCTGCTCTTAGGATAGTCAGTGCATGGTTGTCGGTTGAAAGGGGATGCTAGTGAGAGTGTCCTGAAGATAAGTTATCATCCACTAAGTTGTCTTGCTAGGAAGTAAAGAGCAAGAAACTTAACCCTTTCTACACTTGTGGCAGTGTGGATTAAGCAACCTAGCTGTTGCCAATCAACCTAGAAGGCTTAAAGATAGAAGTTCTCAACTAATGTGAATTGTTCAAACTGGAGTAACCCACTATTCCCTTCTCCTATCCCAGTTCCAAATAAACATAAAAAAATCCAACACCCCTAGACTGTTTATTTATGTGACGAGCCATCAGTAGCAAGGAAGGGATCCACGAACTATGTCTCAAGATAACAGTGTGCTGGTATTTAGGGGAGCCCGTCAAGTCATTATTTAGTAGGCCCTGCGGGGACAGTTCTACACTAGGGTCACCAGTACAGTATTTGTACATTGATATCATATCCCCTCTCAATCGTCTCTTCTCCAGAGAGAATAAGTTCAATGCTTGTAGTCTTTCCTCATAGCTGATGTCCTCCATTCCCCTAATTATTTTTGTTGCCCTTCTCTGGACTCTCTCCAGTTCCAGCACATCCTTCCTGAGGACCGGTGCCCAGAACTGGACGGCATACTTGAGATGCAGCCGGACCAGAGTCTTGTAGAGTGGGAGAATCAAGTTGTTCAGTTCTACAGGTATTGGGTATCCCATGGTCCCTACCCCTATTCCAGTTCCTCGTTCCCAATCAAAACCCAAAAAAATAACCCCCTAGATCAGTGATGGCAAACCTTGGCACCCCAGATGTTTTGTAACTACATTTCTCATGATGCTCATGCACTCTGCAGTGTAGTTGAGCATCATGGGTGTAACAGATCAACTGGCACCCCGCAGATTGTTTGGGGCCTTGCCGTCTCCTACCCACCCTGGACCGACGACAAGGCTCCAGGTTCCCGTGGGTGAACCACTCTTTCCCCAGAGAGTAAGCAGGAACAGGAACAAGCTCTTAAGAGCTTAGTGATTATTCAAGTGAGTATGAAGAGCATAGCAATCCCTTGGAGAAGATTCCCCCAATAAGAGACAGGACTCTAGATTGAGGGTGAAGTAAACGCTTTATTGCGTCACACAGAATTTATATACAGCAGAAACCTCCCCCTCCTGATCATATTACCACACACAGGTCAGGGGTTGCCTGATTACATTATCATATGCAGATGAAATTGTATACCAATTATCTAGCCATCTGGACAGAACAATGTGAGATCATTAACATTTAACAATGGAACAGGCAGACTTAACACAATACACATTATCTCAATACACAAACAATAGGGAAAGCCTGTCTGACATTGAAGTTCAATACACATTAGCACAAGTGTAAATACAGACCCCATTTGAAGCAATCTAAACCATTAAGTATCTGTCTTTCTCTCCCAGTGACGGTTAATACCGACACAATGGGAAATGTAGTTCCAAAACATCTGGGGTGCCAAGGTTCACCATCACTGCCCTAGACTGTTCTTTGGAGCCAGTTGAAAGGGGAGAAAAATGCTGTGTGCCTGGCTGTGTGTGCGTTAAGTAGGGAAATAGGACTGCATTAACCAGCGGCTCCTACAGGGGGTGCACTATGTGACGGACCCCCATACTCAAGAAGAGTATGTCCGCCGTATAAGCTTCCCTTGCTTGGTACCAGCACGATCCAAGATCCCTTAGCCCAGTGGTCCTCAACCCTGGCCTACAGGGCCCACTAACAGGCCAGATTTTCAAGATAACTGAAATACATCCCAGGTGATATCATTTGCTGCTCAGTGATTGCAGTACTCTAGTCTGCATCTCCCCAAGGTAATACCTAAAATCTGGCCTGTTAGTGGGCCCTGTAGGCCAGGGTTGAGGACCACTGCCTTAGCCCACCCAGTCACCTGTCGAGACATCTGATATTGTAGCCACGATATACAAGTCTAGCCGAGAATAGCTTGTATAAGATCTGGGGGCTTTTATTGAACAAACTCATACAGGATATATACCCCACCAGGTCAGGTGAGCCTGATTACATTATCATATGCAGATGACATTGTACACAGAAACATAATTAACCTGAGCTAATTAACTAGTCATCTGGACAGAAACAATAGGTGAGTTAATTAAAAATGGGGCAGACATGCTTAGCAGAAAACACATCACGCCTCAATACACAGACAATAGAAGAAGACCACCAGTGACAGACTGTCCGTCTCTTACATTGAAGAACATGGAACAGGGACCAATGTGACTAGCTCTTTCAATGAACATGTTCAGAATCAAACAGGCCAGGACTAGTCTTTAGGGCAAATACAAGCAAACAGTCCCTCAAAAATGTAACAAAAAAAAATATATATAGCAATATCAAATAACAGGGTGAATGTGGGCAGAAAAGGTCCCTGCAGCCAGTGTCTGTGACACACTACATAATGAAATACTTTCAATGGTATATTGAACAAAGGGAAGTAAATAATCATAGTTCTTTGTTTGGGGGTTCCATAAACTGCAATACACAGTAGAAGCTCCGTGAGGTTTCCATTTGTTGGATCTCTTTGAGTCGAATTGGTTGATTAGACTGTGTATTTCCTATAGCGGATGTGTTTTATCCCTCCTATCATTGCATTGTCTTATTATTGTTTTTCCCCTTTTATGTTCTTCATGGCTTGCGGCAATGATGGCCGCTGGAGATGTCCGGACAGGTTTGGTATGTGACAGTCCGATAGCCATGAAGTGAAATTGCAGCAAAGCGATAAAAGCCTCGCAAAGCATCATATCTCGAGAACATGACAAGCGTCGCCTCTGGGGGTTACTTACCACTTCATCATCACTTTTGGCTGGAAGCGGGTAAGTGGCGTTTTGTGTCACAGAGCGGAGATACCGAGGGGAGTTCGGCTCATGTCAGCGGCAAACAAACGCCGGTATCAGTGCTGGAGTAATCCCCCATGACGTGTCAATCAGCCCGGCCTTTCTTTTCCCATTTTTTTGTTTAGCACGTCATGCAAAAATGATGGCGTTTCTATATTTAGAGCATTCTCCGGATCTGATTTATTATTCCTGAGTAGTTCTATATGTGTATTTTCCCTGCTAGGTCTTCATCTACAAAAATATAAGAAATCCTGATAAGAAAAAAAACACAGAAAGGGACATTCAAGTGTCAGTAACCCTCTCCCCCCCCACGCCCCCAACCCCCCAAAAAAACAAAAAACAAATAAAATTGGTGACCCTGCAATATATTTGTATCACATTGTTTCTTTTTTCTTTGTACATTGAATTTACAGTATCTCACAAAAGTCAGTACACCCCTAAGTGACAATGTCCAAATTAGGCCGAAAGTGTCAATATTTTGTGTGGCCACCATTATTTTCCAGCACTGCCTTAACCTTCTTGGGCATGGAGTTCACCAGAGCTTCACAGGTTGGCACTGGAGTCCTCTGCCACTCCTCCATGATGACATCACAAAAGTGAGTACAACCCTAAGTGAAAATGTCCAAATTGTCCATATTTTGTGTGGCCACCATTATTTTCCAGCACTGCCTTAACCCTCTTGGGCATGGATTTCACAAGAGCTTCACAGGTTGCCACTGGAGTCCTCTTCCCCTCCTCCATGACGACATCACAGAGCTGGTGGATGTTAGAGACCTTGCACTCCTCCACCTTCCGTTTGAGGATGCCTCACAGATGCTCAATAGGGTTTAGGTCTGGAGACATGCTTGGCCAGTCCATCACCTTTACCCTCAGCTTCTTTAGCAAGGCAGTGGTCGTCTTGGAGATGTGTTTGGGGTCTTTATGTTGGAATACTGCCCTGAGGCTGAGTCTCTGAAGGGAGGGGATCATGCTCTGCTTCAGTATGTCACAGTACATGTTGGCATTCATGGTTCCCTCAATGAACTGTAGCTCCCCAGTGCCGGCAGCACTCATGCAGTCCCAGACCATGACACTCCCACCACCATGCCTGACTGTAGGAAGACACACTTGTCTTTGTACTCCACTGAGCACTACACGTATATACCTTTTGAACCTAGCCCATGGCTGATGCACCTCTGCACACAATTAACCCCAACTTTACCAGGCAATATTATAAACACAAAACACATTATTAATGGTTGGCATCTTCCAACATTTTTCTCCTAGGAGGTCCAATGTGTCTTATTAGCCTTCTGCACCCTGTGAATTAGGAATGTTTGATATTTTTTTTTTTTACATTAGTCTAACTCCATTACCATAGGAGTTGTGGATGAGTGCAAGTTGAGAGTCTGGGATGCATGAGAGTTCCGTTTCAGGTAATACCCCAGACTCATGGATGTGTAATTTCCTGGACCGTTCACTAAACCTTTTATGACTTGGCCCTCGTGATGTCAAGACCTCATCAGAAGTCTTTTGCTAAGTTAGTCCTTCTTTACGTAATGTTTATGATGTTCTGCTTTCCTCCTAAATTAGACCATGATATGTCGAAGCTGTCACCTTATATGTCTGTCCAGCATGGACATGAGATGTAAATCTGACTGCTTTTGTTACCAACTTGTGAATTTTGGAAAAAACGAGTGTGACACATAGTACTACACACCCATTATTTTCCCGGCATTGGTCAGCCCTCACTATTATCACAAGTGTTGCACCCTCTAGTATGCTAGAATGTTAGTGTAGGAAAATTTTAGCTCAGCGCCAAGCCTGGGCTGTGATTCTGGGTTAGGGTTTAGTGACTCATCAAGGGCTGAATGACTTATCTGGCAGCTCTCTCTGGCACTTCCCCCTGGTCTGGAAGTTGGTAGAAACTTCCAGAGCTGGAGGGTGGCAGTAAGAGTGGCTGCCATGCATATTTGTGAGGACCTCAGCCAATCCCCAGTAAAAGGGCTGGCAGGGGACAGCCTCACCTCATAAATACCCATGAGTCATGCTAGCAGGGGCAGTCAGATGGAAGATGGAGATGGAGTGCTGAGAAGGCTGTTGGTGGCCCTTGAGGGTGCCCCCTAGTTTGGGGGGGGGTGGTGTTGACCTTGGGCCTGGGGCTTGGGTGCTGGCTGGAAGATTCTTCACTCTGTACATAGCGCACCCCAGTCTACACTCTATACATAGGGCGCCCCTAAACTCAACACATAATTCACTCCTGGTATTTATTGCCCCTTCAAGATCCTCCCACTGAAATTTGGCCACACCCACCACTCAATGCCATTCATCAGGGGAGGGCGTGGTTGAGTTCCTGCACCAATTCTCTAAGACAAAAATGCTCCAAAAGAAACTCCTGAGCTCAGACACAAGTTCACTCCTGTCACGGGACTCCTACTTGGCATCTTCAATGGCGAAGCCTTGCTGCCCACTACGACCTGGGTGGTCGACCAAAAGCTACAAACAAAAAAAAAAAAAAATCGCCCTTTCTAAGACAAAAATCCCTGAGTAAATTTATACAGTCTTATAAATACAACTGGCCCTTTGAGGGCAACCATAATGCTGATGAGGCCCTCAATGTAATTGAGTTTGACACCCCTGGTCTAGAGGGACATGGAAAGGGGAAGCTGCAGCCAGGTGGGTTGGCAGTGCCTGAGGAGGTGGTTCTGGGATCAGTAGCCACAGGAGTGAAGCAAGCAGGACACTGAAATTCTACTACACACCTAAGGGGCCTCAGGATCCTGCCTGTAATGGGCCATTGCTTCATCTAACTAAGTAACTGTCAGGTATTCTCAGTGTTCCAGCTAGGTTCTGCAAGAAAGTGTGTGCTGGAGTGAGGAAAAATCTGTATATAGAGATTATATATGCATGGAGGAAACTATCCAAACTGTGTATGCTCACTGCGATCTGTATCTTCACCCCACATAAGACAAAGACATGGATTTCCGAGGGGTGGGGGTGGATTCTGGTCTCCGCAGAGCTGACCTCGTGTTTTGTTTCTCCCCGTATGTCCAAATGAACCATCCTTCTCTGGTATCTCTTGTCTCTATGATATGTTTTGTGCACAATTGTGGTCAACCACAGACATTGTATCCTTATTAAAGACTAAATGTAGAATCTTATGCAGACTTTTAAAGAGGAAGTAAACTTCCTCTGCAAACATTTACCTATAGGCAGGGCTTTCTTTCACAGTGAAAAGGTGCTGGAACTCCCCCCTTCTGAGTCTTTTCGTGTCTTTGCCCCCTACCCACCTCCGAGCACCATCCCTTGTTTCCAACCCCTACCCACCTCTGAGCACCATCCCTTGTTTCCAACCCCTACCCACCTCTGAGCACCATCCCTTGTTTCCAACCCCTACACACCCCCGAGCACCATCCCTTGTTTCCAACCTCTACCCACCTCCGAGCACCATCCCTTGTTTCCAACCCCTACCCACCTCTGAGCACCATCCCTTGTTTCCAACCCCTACCCACCTCCGAGCACCATCCCTTGTTTCCAACCCCTTTCCACCTCCGAGCACCATCCCTTGTTTCCAACCCCTACCCACCTCTGAGCACCATCCCTTGTTTCCAACCCCTACACACCCCCGAGCACCATCCCTTGTTCCCAACCTCTACCCACCTCCGAGCACCATCCCTTGTTTCCAACCCCTACCCACCTCTGAGCACCATCCCTTGTTTCCAACCCCTACCCACCTCCGAGCACCATCCCTTGTTTCCAACCCCTACCCACCTCCAAGCACCACCTAATTTAGGGAATACAGAGCCAAATATAATTTTGCTGTGCTAAGTAATTTATTTGGAATCTGTTGATGATAACAAGAAAAGCTGTAAAGTAGACACCCCCCCCCCTTCAGCCAGCAGCAATATACCCCCCTTCCCCCAGCAACAATAGATTCCCCCAGCAACCGTCGATCTCCTGCAACAAAATATCACCCAAGCAACAATAGACCCCTGGCAACAACAACAGATCCTCCAAAAGCCAGCATCAATAGCCCAACAGATCCTCCAAAAGCCCCCTTCAGCCAGCAGCAATATACCCCCCCCCCCTATCCAGCAACAATAGATTCCCCCAGCAACTGTCGATCCCCTGCAACAAAATATCACCCAAGCAACAATAGACCCCTGGCAACATCAACAGATCCTCCAAAAGCCAGAATCAATAGCCCAACAGATCCTCCAAAAGCCCCCTTCAGCCAGCAGCAATATACCCCCCCCCCCCCCCAGCAACAATAGGTTCCCCCAGCAACTGTCGATCCCCTGCAACAAAATATCACCCAAGCAACAATAGACCCCTGGCAACAACAACAGATCCTCCAAAAGCCAGCATCAAAAGACTCTACAGCAGTTAGGTACAATAGATCCCTACTACAATAGTAGATCCCTTCCAGCAACAACAGACCTCCCCAACAACAATAGACCACCTCGAAAAAATAGATCCACTACAGCAACAAGCTATATGAAAAAAGAAGGAAGAAGTTGGGACTTTAACCACATTAAGACCGCCTGCTGCACATATATTACGGCAGGCAGCCTCTCCTGCACGAACCGATGTAGCTCTAAGCCCCCTGGTCCTGGGGGGCGAGTGCACGCCACCAGTGGCGCTTCCGCCCCCACCAGGCAGCGGGGATGCCGATGCACAGGACCGGCGGCTGCGATTGCCGCAGGGCACCCACGATTGTTCCCCGCTGAGAGAGAAGGACGGTCAGATGTTGTAAACAAAGCTGACCGTTCTTCTCCCTGGAATGATCACAGAGCGACTGTGATCCTTTTATATAGGAACACAGGTCTCTATGGTCATTTCACAAGCCACGCCCCCATACAGTTATAAAACACTCCACTAGGCTCACACTAACCCTTTGATCACCCCTTCCCTGCCAGTGTCATTAGTACAGTGACAGGGCATATTTTTAGCACTGATTACTGTAGTAATGTCACTGGTCCCCCCAAAAGGGTCAAAAATGTCAGTTAGGGGTCCGATCTGTCCGCCGCAATGTCGCAGTCCCGCTAAAATTTGCAGATCGCCGCCATTACTAGTAAAAAAATAAATAAATAAAAATGACATGAATCTTTCCCGTAGTTTGTAGACGCGATAACTTTTGTGCAAACCAATCAAAATACGCTTATTGTGATTTTTTTTTACCAAAAATATGTAGCAGAAAACAAATTGGCCCAAAAGGATGAAAAATTTAGATTTTTAAATTTTTTTACTGGGAATGTTATATAGAAGAATGTGAAAATTATTGTTTTTTTTTTTTTTTTTTTCAGAATTGTCGCTCATTTTTTTTTTATAGCGCAAAAAAATAAAAATTGCAGAAGTGATCAAATACCACCAAAAGAAATCTCTATTTGTGGGGAAAAAAAGGACATCAATTTTATTTGGGTACAGTGTCGCACGACCGCGCAATTTTACATTAAAATATCGCAGTGCCGAATCACAAAAAAAGGTCCAGAATTGGTTAAATGAGGTGCACAGCTAACAATGGGCAAAATTAATCATGTGGTCACAAAATTTATAAGCAACAAAAAAAGAATATTATAAAAAGCAGGTATTTATTAACTGCTTGCCGACCGCCCACAGTATATTTACTGCGGCAGTCAGCCCCTCCTGGGCAAAGCGACGTAGTACCAGGACGTAGCCTACAGGGGGCATCCCCGTGCGAGTGACTGGCGGCTCCGATGTCCGCCGGTCACTCGCGATCTCCCACTGGAGAGGGAGAAGGACGGACGGCTGATGTAAACACAACCGTCTGTCATTCTTCCTGATGTAAGTACAGAGGCTATGTAGGATCGTATGTCTCTGTGGTTACATCACAAGCCACGCCCCTTTACAGTTAGAATCACGCCCCTAGGGACACACCTTGCTTTGTGCACTGGTGTGCAGTCATGTTGGAACAGGGAGGGGCCATCCCCAAACTCCTCCCACAAAGCTGGGAGCATGAAATTGTCCAAAATGTCTTGGTATGCTGATGCCTTAAGAGTTCCCTTCACTGGAACTAAGGGGCCAAGCCCAACCCCTGAAGAACAACCCCACACCATAATTCCCCCTCCACCAAATGATTTGGACCAGTGCACAGCAAGGTCCGTAAAAACATGGATAAGCGAGTTTGGGGTGGAGGAACTTGACTGGTCTGCACCTCAACCCAGTAGAACACCTTTGGGATGAATTAGAGCAGGGACTGTGAGCCAGGTCTTCTCTCCAACATCAGTGCCTGACCTCACAAATGCTCTTCTGGAAGAATGGTGAAACATTCCCATAGACACTCCTAAACCTTGTGGACGGCCTTCCCAGAAGAGTTGAAGCTGTTATAGCTGCAAAGGGCGGAGCCAACTCAATATTGAACCCTACGGACTAAGACTGGGATGCCATTAAAGTTCATGTGTGTGTAAAGGCCGGCGTCCCAATACTTTTGGTAATATAGTGGTAATGGTAATATATGTGTAGCACGCTACTAGTGTAGAATAGGCTGCTAGGTAAATTTAGTTAGTTCCACCATAACCAGAGGAGTAAGCGATTGATTAATTAGGTCTGCTCAGTGTTTTCCAGGCCACCGCACTGTTGCTTCTCCCTGACTTTTACAGCAGTGGTCTCCAAACTGCGGCCCGGGGGCCAGATACAGCCTTTTGCTTGCTTTTTTCTGGCCCTAGGGGCACAATTTTTATCCACGGATACCAACAATGGGGCATATTTCCTTCAAATGACACCAATGAAGGGGCAGAATTCCTCCCAATGACACCAATGATGAAGCACAATTTCTCCCAACAACACCAACAATGGGGCACACTTCCTTCCAATGATAACAAAGATGAGGAAAAATTCCTTCCACTGACACCAACAATGGGACACATTTCCTTCCAATGACAACAATGATGGGGAACAATTCCCCCTAATGGCACCAACAATGGGGAACAATTCCTCCCACTGACACCAACAATGAGGCAATGTTTATTCCCACTGACATCGGGACCGTTTCTACCCCTAATGGCTACAGTCCACCCCCCCCCCCTTAAGTCTGATGAACAGTAAACTGTCCCTTTGTTTAGAAAGTTTGGAGACCCCTGATCTAGAGGATACTAGAACCATAGTGGAAGGAAGAACAGGGCAGGCAGCCTGAATATGTGTGCGACTCCAGACAATTCCTGGGGATGTGTGCCCAGTAGGTAGTGGAAGAGCCCATAAATAGTCTGAGACCTGTGGCAGAGCAGCAATGTTCCTGTGTCCAGTCCTGCAGTGGAGACCCCTTTCCGCAATGTAAGCACTTACAAAAAGCTTTTAGGAAGTCACTGAGGTCCCAGCTAGGCTTAGAAAGTCCAGGGATCATATTGGGTCTGGAGAAGCTCACTGGAGAGTGAAGCAAGACACACTTCTTTTTGTACTCCTCACCTGGTTGCCGCCACACACGCCTGACACCATCTGAACCAAATAAGTTTATCTTGGTCTCATCAGAGCACAGGAGATGGTTCCAGTAATCCATGTCCTTAGTCTGCTTGTCTTCAGCAAACTGTTTGTGGTCTTTCTTGTGCATCATCTTTAGAAGAGGCTTCCTTCTGGGATGACAGCCATGCAGACCAATTTGATGCAGTGTGCGGCGTATGGTCTGAGCACTGACAGGCTGACCCCTCCCCCACCCCTTCAACCTCTGCAGCAATGCTGGCACCACTCATACGTCTATTTCCCAAAGACAACCTCTGGATATGACGCTGAGCACGTGCACTCACCTTCTTTGGTGGACCATGGTGAGGCCTGTTCTGAGTGGAACCTGTCCTGTTAAACCGCTGTATGGTCTTGGCCACCATGCTGCAGCTCAGTTTCAGGGTCTTGGCAATCTTCTTATAGCCTAGGCCATCTTTATGTAGAGCAACAACTCTTTTTTTCAGATCCTCAGAGAGTTCTTTGCCATGAGGTGCCATGTTGAACTTCCAGTGACCAGTATGAGAGAGTGAGAGCGATAACACCAAATTTAACACACCTGCTCCCCATTCACACCTGAGACCTTGTAACACTAACGAGTCACATGACACCGGGGAGGTAAAATGGCTAATTGGGCCCAATTTGGACATTGTCACTTAGGGGTGTACTCACTTTTGTTGCCAGCGGTTTAGACATTAATGGCTGTGTGTTGAGTTATTTTGAGGGGACAGTAAATTTACACTGTTATACAAGCTGTACACTCACTACTTTACATTGTAGCAAAGTCTCATTTCTTCAGTGTTGTCACATGAAAAGATAGAATAAAATATTTACAAAAACGTGAGGGGTGTACTTACTTTTGTGAGATACTGTATATGTGCGCCTTGCCAGGGATTTCCAATCCGTGAGGCCCCTGTGTCCGCCCACAGACATGTATTGCACAGCAGGTTGGACAAGCACATCTACATTATCCCACTTTTTGATTATATTATCATTTGATATTAGGTGCTTTGTTTCCAATCCTAATGGAGTATTACACATTTAGGGACCTCCAGTGGGGGAGGAGCCTTTTCTTTCACTGTTGTATGTGGTAAACAATTTGTTTTTAATAAAAAATCATGGATTTTATAAATGAATGGTATGTCTCATGTTGTGCCGGTAAAGTCCAAAATATTTCTGACTAGGAGGTATTCCAGTCAGTTTAGGTGGACGGCCATGTCTTGGTAGGGGCCCGGCTGGTCAGTTTAGGTAGACGGCCATGTCTTGGTAGGGGCCCGGCCGGTCAGTTTAGGTAGACGGCCATGTCTTGGTAGGGGCCCGGCCGGTCAGTTTAGGTGGACAGCCATGTCTTGGTAGGGGCCCGGCCGGTCAGTTTAGGTGGACGGCCATGTCTTGGTAGGGTTGCAGTTGGGCCATACTCTTTCCATTTTCCCATGATGGACTGAACAGCGCTCCGTGAGATCTTCAAAGCTTGGGAGATTTTTTATAACCTAACCCTGCTTTACACTTCTCCACAACTTTATCCCTGACCTGTCTGGGGTGTTCCTTGGCCTTCATGATGCTGTTTGTTCACTAAGGTTCTCCAAAACTCAAATCAAATTTTACATCGAATTCCACTCGAATTCGAACAGTAAACACATTTCTGAAACCAAAGACTGTGTGTGTTATTAGCAGTGGCGGCTGGCGCTCCACCAGCACCCGGACCACACCAGGCCGCACACCATATCACCCACCCCCACCAGCTCACTCACCTTGCCTGGATATGTGGAGGGAGGGCAGGCAGCAGCAGCACACGGCGGTGGCGGCTTCAGCTTTGGCATCTTCCCCCTGTCTTCTTCGTCTCCTCCCTCCTCCTCCATGGCCAATGGCATGGCTTCTCCTTTCGGCCAATTGAGAAACGTGTCTCAGACACACTTTCTGATTGGCCAGGAGGAGGATCCGTGTTACAATAGTGAATATTCATTCACTATTGTCACACATCTGGGTGGGCTCGGGGCGAGGTGCTTTGCTCATGCTAAAAATAAAAAAAAATAAAAAAAAAAGCCCCATTGAACTTTAGTGTCCGGCGCCCCGCATGTAGATTAGGGGGCCGCATGCATAGATAGGGGGGGGGGCGGCACCCCTGCGCCCCCAATGCACCAGGTTATTAGCGTACCATTCCGAAATAATGCTGTTTTTGTTAAGCAAAAGAGGATTTGAAGAGTCGTAATCTTTAGATGAAGAATATTCTTTTATTTGTTCACTTTGCCGCATTTGAATTGAAAAAAAAAAAAAAAAAAATCTAAAAATGTTCTATTCAACCGATTTTAAATTTATCAAAAAAAAAAAAAAATCTGTAAATTTGAAGAAATCTTGATAAAGACATAAAATGAATTCCAAATACGAATCCCGAGTCAACCGAATTTAACTAAATTAAATATCTAGATTAACTAATCTAAAGAAAAAAAACAATTTTTTATCATGCACTTGTCTAGATAATAGTTAGGGGTATCAGAGTAAAGGGGGGTGAATACAAATGCAGCCACACTTTTCACAGATTTATTTGTATCATTTATCATTTTCCTTCCACTTCACTATTATGGCCACTTTGTGTCGGTCTATCACATAAAATCCCAATAAAATACATTTAGGGCTCTTTCACACGGGCGGTCCGATCAAGATCCGCCTGTCAGTTTTTTAGGCGGATCTGATCGGATGCCCCATTCAGCCCTATGGAGCAGCGGATGTCAGCGGAGACATGTCCGCTGACACCCGCTGCCATCCGCATCCGATCCTGATCTCAGATGAGAGCGGACAAGCGGTCCGCTCTCATCCGATTCCCCATAGAGAGCAGCGGGGGTAGTGACGCCTCCCTCTCCGCACTGCAAGCGGAGACGGAGCTGTCATCCGCCGGATCAGCGGGGATCGCGGATCGGTCCCCGCTGAGCAGCATGGATCCGCCTACGGAGGCGGATCGTGTGAAAGAGCCCTTACGCTTTTGGTTGTAACATGAGAAAATGTGGAAAATTTCAAGGGGTGTGAATACTTTTTCAAGGCACTGTATATTCCCATTTACAGTGATTCTATTTTTTTCCACCGGCATATAAAAACAAAAATGTAATAAATAAATGTAGAACAACGTAAAACAAGAAAAAAGCAGAGCAGCCACCGGAGCCAACGACCCGAGCCAAGGCGATTTCCTTTTCAAACGAGTCAGGAAAGATTTATTTACCGTCTACAAAACATAATTGCAGAATGCTCTAATCTGTTTATTTTTTTTACCGTTTTCACAAACATAATTAAATCCTGAATGGCCGCGGGCAACGTGCGCTTGGAGCCAAGGGCCGGTAAAGCGGGACTCTATTGTCTTTTGGCGTTGGTTCTCCAGAAAGAGGTCCCGTCACAAAGACTTTACCTTCCCGCTGTGAACTCGATCGCACTTCTTTCAGCATTGCCAGAGAAATGTCAGGAAATCACAGAATTATTTCCACTGTATCTAGTTTGTGTCGTTCCAGCTGACACCGAAAATCCCATTGGCAGCCCTTCCCCAAGAATATAATCAAGTGCATTCTGGCGGTCACTGTTGAAGCCTTTGGAATGGGCTGTAGGTGGGTGAAGCGGCTCCTCTCCATTAGATTACAGTCTGTGTGAGTAGCTAGCTCAGCTAATGACACCACATCAAATATTGGAAACATTAGAGTATGCCCAAGAGCGACAAGTTATTAGCCACTTAAGTCCAGGTGCCGTTGAATCCCAGCCAGAACAGCAGCTATTTGTCCCAGAAATGGAGCCAGGAGGATTCCCATGGGCCAGTGCAGCAGCCGGACTGTAGACTGGCCAACCAGTTTCAGGGTCGGAATCCATTTATTGAGCATGCATGTTTTGCAGGAGTGCTGCTGTACATGGCTCAGAGGGCTGTTATTACTTCGGCATGCCTGCCATGAGCTGTGATGGGCTTTATGTCCCAGAAGGCCAGGGCAGACGGCTGCTGATTCCACTTAGGAGCTCTGACCTAATATTGATCTACACCAATCAACTCGTAATATTTTGAGCACCCACCCAATATTGAGTAGGTTCCTCATTTTGCCGGCAAAACAGCCTTGACCCATCAAGTCATGCACTCCACTAGACAAAGCTTCTCACTGCATCCACCGGCTTGCCTTCCTCCCATACTGTATCCTGGTATACAGAGACGTAACTAGAACCTTTAGTGCCCAGTGCAAAAAACCTTGAAAGTCCCCCCTGACCTTTGGTCCCAGGGTCCTTCCCTTCAAGCCCGGGGCCCTTCCCACTGATCTTGGAGCCCTTTACTACCTTCATTATTGTCCCTTTCACATGTTCTGCAGAGGGCTCCCTTTCTGCCATCTTGGGTAGGGTTGCCACCTTTTCTTCAAGCTAAACCCAAACACTTTATTGGCGCACAGCACTTTTGTTTTTTAAGTATGCACTAGAAATATATTTTGTGATTAAATAACATTTCTAATTATGTGGATTTAATCACCAGAGTCTACATTAGAGTACACAGAGTTCTCCCTTTACCACTAAATCCACAGAGTTCCCCTTTGCATCTTAACTCGCAGAGTTTCCCCTTTACATCTAAATCTACAGTTCCCCTTTACATCTGAATCCACAGAGTTCAACTTTACATCTGAACTCGCAGAGTTTCCCCTTTACATCTAAATCCACAAAGTTCCCGTTACATCTGAATCCAAAGAGTTTCCCCTTTACATCTGAAATTGAAAAAGTTTCCCCTTTACATCTGAAACCACAGAGTTTCCCCTTCACATCTGAACTCAAAGAGTTTCCACTTTACATCTACTTGCAAAGTTTCCCCTTTACATCTGAATCCACAGAGTTTCCCCTTTACATCTGAACTCGAAAACTTTCCCCTTTACATCTGAATACACAGAGTTTCCCTTTTACATTTGAATCCACAGAGTTCCCCTTTACATCTGAAATCGCAGAGTTTCTTCTTTACATCTGAATCCACAGTTTACCGTTTACATCTAAACTTGCAAAGTTTCCCCTTTACATCTGAATCCACAGAGTTTCCCCTTTACATCTGAACTCGAAAACTTTCCCCTTTACATCTGAATACACAGAGTTTCCCTTTTACATTTGAATCCACAGAGTTCCCCTTTACATCTGAATCCACAGAGTTTCTCCTTTACATCTGAATCCACAGAGTTTCCCCTTTACATCTGAATCCACAGAGTTCCCCTTTACACCTGTTTTCACAGAGTTCCCCTTTACATCTGAACTCGTGGTAAAAAGACAAGCCGGTGGAGGCAGTGTGATGCTTTGGGCAATGTTCTGTTGGGAAACCTTGGCTACCGCCATTCATGTGGATGTGACATTGACACGTACCACCTACCTAAACATTGTTGGTGACCAAGTCCACCCCTTCATGAAAACAGTATTCCCTAACGGCAGTGGCCTCTCTTGGACTTTAAGGATCTGCTACAGACGGCTTGGTGCCAGATACCACAGCATACTTTCAGAGGTCTAGTGGAGTCCATGCCTTGATGGGTCAGGAAAGGGGGACCTACTCAATATTATATTAGGTGGGTCATCATAACGTTGTGGCTGATTGGTGTAAATCTGCTACCAAGGAAAATCCCTATATGTCCTGAAGAAAAAGACGATAAACCATACGTTAGTTCCAGGTTCTCATGTGGTTAATACAGCATTTAGGGTGATGTTTGTGCAGGGTTTGTTTTGTGGTTTATGTGCCAAGCAGAGGCCGAGCTCCACAAACGTTACAAACCGTCCCGGGTAATTGCAGAACAATCATCTACAATGCCATAAATTAAAGACATTATTATTTTTTGCTGGAGTAAATTATTTGTTGTACGTCTACACGCTCGGCCTTGCTGTGTAATGGGGTTATGTAAAGACGTGTGATGTGTAATAAATTCAAAACAAAGCAATTACAGGAAAACATGTAATTGTGGCATGAAGGAGCTGCTGGTGACTTGGCAGTAAGGAGATGGAAAAATGGGTTTTTATTTATTTTATTTTTTTTTCCATTTATTTCTTTTATTTCGGGTTGAGCTTCTTTTATGATGTGGTTTTCATGATTCACGTGGACTCGTTTTATTTGGTATATCTGCTCATTAATGCAAAGGCCAAAACTGAACCATCTGGCTGCAACTCAAATGTATTGGGCATGCAAATCGGGTCAAGAGGTTTATTTTACAAGTCTGCATGAATTAGGCCCCTTTCACACTTGTACGACTCCAAAGTTGCGCCAACTTTGGAGTGCAACTTTGACGCAACTTTAGATGGGTGCAACTTGGATACGACTTTTGCTTTGACCAGTATTAATGGACAACTGTTGCACACAAGTTGCATTGTATAACATTCAGGTATGAACTTCTGAGGGCTAACATTGAAGTCTATGGTCCTCAAGTTGCATGAAGGTCGGACCAAAGTAGTGCATGAACTACTTTGAAGTGGCTGCTACTTTAAAGTTGCGCATATATGAATGGGTATCATTGGAAAACATGGGGAACAACTTGTCGTGCAACTCTGATGTTCAAAGTTCCATGACAAGTGTGACAGGGGCTTAACTTCTGACGTCACAATATCTATAAAGTATTTTCAATACTTTACTAGTAAAGCAACAAGGCATACAACTTCTTCCAGAATCAGTGGTGGCAACTGCCAGTACTTTCCCCCAGGGCGGACATCTTTAGTCCTGTCCCCTCTTAAGTCCTTCTAGGGCATCAGCACTCCTCAGATGGGGAAATGCCAATTGCTTGCATTGTCACACTATCTCTGAATAGGGCTCCACCAGGGGCCAGCTGCTTGGCTATCTCATCTCCAAACTTCCCGCCAGACTGACTCACTCTTCAACACAACCCCCTATTTAAAATTTGGGGGACACCTAGTGGCCAAACTAGGAACTGGTCTAACACTATCTTACACTGGAGGTAATTATGGCTCCCACTGACATCAAGGATGGGGCCTTTTTAACCACCACTTTCTCTTTAGTGTACCCCCAGTTCCTATTTTATCTAAAATAAAGCAAAGGGAGGAAGGCGCAACACTACAAGCCCTGACCACAGGCCATTGACCATGCCCACAAGCATTCAGGGAAAGGGAGGTGAGTACTCGTGTCTATTCACTGACAAAAAAGCCCAAATTACACTTAAATTCCCACATCCCTTAGAGTAGGGGTCTCCAAACTTTCTAAACAAAGGGCCAGTTTACTGTCCTTCAAACTTTGGGGGGGGGGGGGGGGGACTGTGGCCAGTGGTTGAAGAAAATGTCCTGGCCTCAGTGGGATTAAACAATACCCCATCATTGGTATTAAGGGGTGTGGTAATGCCCCATCATTGGTATCAATGGGAGGAACAGTGCCCCATTGTTAGTGTTAGTGGGAGCAATAGTGCCCCATCATTGGCGTCAGTGGGAGGAATAGTGCCCCACCATTGGTGTCAGTGGGAGGAATAGTGCCCCATTGTTGATGTCAGTGGGAGGAATAATGCCCCACCATTGGTTTCAGTGGGAGGAATAGTGTCCCATCATTGGTGTCAGTGGTACACCATTGTTGGCATTAATGGGAGGAATAGGGAGGAATAGTGCACCATTGTGGGTGTCAGTGGTAGAGACCATGCCCCACTGATGCTGACAGTGGGGGGAATAAGGCCCCAATGGCCAGATAAAAGCAAGTAAAGGGCCACATCCGGCCCCCAGGCCACAGTTTGGAGACCACTGACTTAGAGAATAATTCCAGTGATAATTGCTCCATCTGCCTTGGTCTCTTTTTTTCGGAGGTAACACAATTCATTCTTCATATGAGATTTGCTAATCCAGCCTCCGAAAGTTCAACCATGAACCTCGTTCTTCTTGACAATATGAAATCTCTCCAACATTGGAAGAGGTGACAATGTTCCTGAAAGCAACATTTCATCATCAACCACAACAGTGTGAACATAACAGAAGTCCTCTGCCAACCGTGGGTGTGAAATATGAAACACTGTGGCCAGTGGGAGAAGAAAATGTCCTGGCGTCAGTGAGATTAAACAATGCCCCATCCTTGGTATTAGGGGGTGTAACAATGCCCCATCATTGGTATTAGGGGGGTTAGCAGTGTCCCATCATTGGTATCAGTGGGAAAGAATATTGTCCCATCATTGGTGTCAGTGAGAGGAATAGTGTCCCATCATTGGTGTCAGTGGGAGGAATAGTGCCCCATCATTGGTGTCAGTGGGAGGAATAGTTCCCCATCATTGGTGTCAGTGGGAGGAATAGTTCCCCATCATTGGTGTCAGTGGGAGGAATAGCGCCCCATCATTGGTGTCAGTGAGAGGAATAGTGCCCCATCATTGGTGTCAGTGGGAGGAATAGTGCCCCATCATTGGTGTCAGTGGTAGGAATAGTGCCCCATCATTGGTGTCAGTGGGAGGAATAGTTCCCCATCATTGGTGTCAGTGGGAGGAATAGTTCCCCATCATTGGTGTCAGTGGGAGGAATAGTGTCCCATCATTGGTGTCAGTGGAAGGAATAGTGCCCCCTCATTGGTGTCAGTGGGATCAATAGTGCCCCATCATTGGTGTCAGTGGGAGGAATAGTGCCCCATCATTGGTATCAATTGAAAAAATAGTGTCCCATCATTGGTATCAGTAGGAGGAATAGTGCACCATCATTGGTGTCAGTGGGAGGAATAGCGCCCCATCATTGGTGTCAGTGGGATCAATATTTCCCCTTCATTGGTGTCATTTGGAGGAATAGTGCCCCACCATTGGTGTCAGTGGGAGCATTAGTGCCCCATCATTGGTGTGAGTGGGGGGAAATAGTGTCCCATTGTTGGTATCAATGGGATGAATAGTGTACCATAGTTGGTGTCAGTGAGAGGACCAATGTACCATTAGTGGTGTCAGATGCAGAGACCATGCCCCACTGATGCTGACAGTGGGGGGAATAATGCCCCAAGGGCCAGGTAAAAGCAAGTAAAGGGGGGGCGGAGACGGCTAGCGAGGCAGATGGAAGTGTGAGCGAGCAGCTCCTCGCTAAACAGGCAGATCGGAGCACATACGACGGAGAGGGTCACTCCACGATCGCCCAGAATTACAGCGGACACTCCCTGGCTCCTTCAGAACATGTCACATAAGCGAAAAGACCGCAGCAGACCCAGTAAGATGAGTGATTTCTTCTCACCTCACACCAGGCCGCCCAGCCAAGATGGCGCCGGCCCGCCACGAGCGTCCGGCACTAGATCTCCAACACAGCAGCCTGCACTCTCGGCTCAGAGGGGACCCTCCCCGAGCACGCAGGCTGATCCCTTGCACTCCCAGCACTCGTCGTCTTCCCCTCATCACGGCATGTCTGTGGATGACACCCTGGAGTTCCAGGACACACTGGCAACCATCCCTGCGGGGGATCAACCCGTGGTGGCTTCTATGTTCAAAGAAGTTATGCTCTCCCTACGATCAGCTATTCATTCAGACATGCTGCAACTGGTATCACAGTGTAACTCAGCAGTCACAGCAGTTGCCGACAGGGTTTCAACAATTGAAAATAAAATGGGGGAATTTGCAGACACCTTCAGTAATATGGTGGATGCCCACAATGAGCATGATGATGAACTGGTCTGGCTCAAATCGAAGGTCGCTGACCTTGAGGATCGTTCCAGAAGGAACAATGTCAAAATCAGGGGCATACCTGAGACAGTCAAACCTCCTGAGCTTGCAGCTTTTCTTACATCCATTATGCAGGAACTCCTCCCTGACACTGCTTTGGGAGATCTGGCGGTCGATAGGATTCACAGACTTCCGAAACCCAAACACATCCCAGACAAATTTCCTAGAGATACCCTAGCCAGGATTCATTTTTATACCATTAAGGAGAAACTCATGGCGACAGTGAGAAAGGCTGTGGATCTGCCTCCCAGCATGCAGGGCCTGTCCTTCTATGCGGATCTTTCAGCACATACAATGAACCGGAGAAGGAATCTAGTGACCATAACCAAACCCCTTAGAAACCACCATATCCAGTACCAATGGAATTATCCTGCCACCCTTATCATCACTAAAGGGGATAGAGAATTCAAGGTCTCCACCCTAGATCGAGGCATTGAACTTCTGCGACAATGGGACATTCTGGAAAAGGAAGACTCTCAAGGGGATCGTGCCTCCACCTGGGGCCCTGAGCCCCCGCCATCGAATGGATCTATATGACTTCCAGGGACGCTTTGGCTCCTTTGGAGTTGACCCTCTCTCTGTTCTAACGTTCTACCCTACTAGCTCCGACAGTTCTGTTCGGCTGCAAATGATTATTTTGTTCTGTACCATCCCAAGTTCCCCGAATTAGCGGTATTAACACTGCTCAGATTTCCATTTGGATATCGCCTACTTTTTAACAGTTTGGAACGGGCCGAGAACCTGTTCCTGTTCAAAGTTCGCAACTGTATCTTAGCAGGGCCCTGAGTGTGAAGTGCTCTACGCTGGATTATCGTATACTTTACCCCTGCTGTTTTGCTTTCTTTTGTTTTTCGTTTTATCTCCCTTGTTCCCACCCAGTTGTGACCCACAGCAGCAGATAGCGGACTCTGCAGTGCCTCAAGCTTACCACCTGGACTCTCCGGCACCTCCGAGACATCTACTGGATCATCCCTATCATCGCCACTCCAGGCACAGCGGACTGGGGTAGGATATCTTAACCATAGACTTTTGGTGCCTTTAGTTGTTTGATCGAACTCCCACCCTTCACATCATACCATGGCGTTCAAGTTGACCTCTCTAAATGTTCGTGGCTTGAACAGCCCGTTTAAGCGACACATGCTATGGCGAGAAATCAAATCTCAGAAATGTGATGTTGTACTACTTCAGGAGACTCACTTTTGTGCAATGGCACACCCCAAGCTGACCAATAAGCAATTTCCAAACATCTACTTTGCCAACGGCCCCAAAAAGAAAGGGGGTGTGGCTATCTTGGTTAAAGACTCTGTACCGTACAAATACCACTCTCATATCTCGGACCCGGAGGGGAGATACTTACTGCTACACTGTGAGATCAATAAGGTTGAATACTCCATACTCAATATCTATGCTCCAAATGCAAGACAGTTGTCATATCTCACCAAACTGTGGAAACGCCTCCAACCCGACATTAGAGGACATGTGATCTTGGGGGGAGACATGAACTTGGTTGCTAATGTCCGCCAGGACATCTCCACTGCTGCCCGGACGAGTCCCCGTAGATCGGACCTTTCTAACTTCTTATTGTCTACGGGCCTGCAGGATGTATGGAGATGTCACCACTCTATGGAGCGGGATTACTCCTTCTTTTCAAAGGTTCATGCCTCCTACTCCAGAATTGATATGTTTTTCACAGACAAATTTTTGCTCCAAAAAATTGTGGACTCGTCCATTGGGCAGATCACTTGGTCGGACCACGCCTATTACTGTTGGCCCCAGAATATTTTCCACAGGGGCTAATAGATGGAAAAATGACACAGGTGTTTTTTGTGATTCAGGATCTTCGTCCGAGGTCCTTGCGGCCTTGGAGGAATTTTTCCGAATTAATGAGTGTGGGGAGGTGTGTCCGGTAACTGTTTGGAATGCCCATAAGGCTTTTATGCGTGGTTTCCTTATGTCTAAAAGTGCAGCGTTGAGGAGGCAAAGGAGGCAGCGTTTGGATGATCTTCTTGGTAAGATCCAAAATTTAGAAATAGCTAACAAACGTACCCCGCTCCCGGACGTGAGTATCCAACTTTCCAATGCACAACATGAACTCCGTATGCTTTTAATTGGTCAGCATCAGGCCCGTGTACGTAAACTTAAGGCCAACTCCTACGCACACGGCAACAAGGCTGGCAAGTTGTTAGCCACCCAACTGAAGAACACACAGGCCCGGCAACGTATACCCAATTTGACACACCATTCCACAAAGCAATCCTTGACTAACCCCAAGGATATTGCCGACGCCTTTAGCAATTATTATGGTGAGTTGTACAATTTACAAGATGATTTATCCACCCCCCAAACCGTCCTCGGAGGACATTGACAAATTTTTAGCTTCGATCTCTCTACCCACACTGAGTCCCACAGATTTAGCAGAACTAAACCTACCAATCACAGACACTGAAATTAGTAAAGTTATCCAATCTTTACCCCTCAATAAAGCTCCTGGCCCTGATGGGTTTTCGTCTGAGTACTATAAGCGTTATGTGCACATCCTGACTCCAAGACTCCGGGAGGTATTCCGGAGGGCTGCCTCGTCTGCCTCCTTCCCCCTGAAATGCTAGAAGCTACTGTGGTAACGCTCCCTAAGCCGGGGAAGCCCCCGGATTGTGCGAAGAATTTCAGACCCATTTCCTTGCTAAACGTGGATCTGAAGGTCTATGCAAAAATACTAGCTAATAGAATCTCGAAATTCCTACCTAGCCTTATCAACCAAGATCAAGTGGGGTTTGTCATGGGCCGGCATGCCACCGACGCTACCAGAAGAATGTTAAATCTCATCCACCATGCCGAATCCACTAAGACGCCTACAGTGTTCCTGTCCCTTGACGCCGAAAAGGCCTTTGACAGGATACACTGGGGATATTTGCGTAAAGTACTGCAACGATTCGGCATGGGGGGGTGAGATTTTGGACGCGGTGTTGGCCCTTTACACCGCGCCTTCAGCATATGTTTTCACGGAAGGTCTGTTCTCCACTAAATTCAATATAACCAATGGCACTCGCCAGGGATGCCCACTGTCCCCATTGGTGTTTGCTTTGCTGATGGAACCCTTGGCTGAGAGGGTTAGAAGTCATCCGGAGATTAGGGGATTAGACATTAAGGGTCTAACTAATAAGATCTCGCTGTTTGCGGATGATGTGATTATGTCCGTAACTTCTCCCCAGTCCTCCCTACCAGCAATCCGAGAGGTGCTTCAGGAATTTAGTTCGGTATCTTACTATAAGGTCAATGAGACTAAGTCGAACATGCTAGGTGTTGCTATCCCCAAACATATTGCACGAGAGATTCAAGGCAAAGTCCCGTTTCAGTGGGGTGATGGACATATTGACTACTTAGGTATAAAACTCACAAGTAAGATTGGAGATCTATTCAAAACCAACTTTGCACCATTTCTAGACACCCTTGCGCACGAACTAGCTAGAATCAGCAAATTCTATCTCTCCTGGTCAGGCAGGAATGCAGCGTTTAAAATGCTGACGTTCCCTAAGCTCCTGTATCTATTTAGGGATATTCCCATCAAAATTCCTGTGACATTCTATAGGTCAGCACAATCACTGGTATCGAATTTTCTCTGGGGTGGTAAGAGACCCCGCTGCTCCCATATGCACCTGATCAAACACCCCCATGTAGGGGGCATGGGTGTTCCGGACATACGGGACTATCACATGGCTGCTGTTCTTACCCAGTCTATACATTGGTTGAAAAACACACAGCCACCTGTCTGGAAAAGACTTGAACAGGCAGTGGTGTCTCAAGGCACCCTGGCAGACCTACTACTTAGTACCCCATTTCCTAACAGCAACCATCCTAAGGGGCATCCCACTATTTCAGCCACTGTATGTGCATGGAAGTACTTCTATGCTCATGGAGCCAAGGATACCAAGAAGGTGGATATTCCTATCCCCCTGACAGCTCTATCGTTCTTATCCCCAAATCTTCACTTGGCGCACTGGTCCACATATGACCTCCATACAGTCAGAGATATCACGCACCGTCCGGAGGGATTTTCCTTCACTGGATGGTGTGCCCGCTTCCCACCTTTTGCCAAAGAATACCTTACGTTCCACAGAGTGACTACCTTAATATCCTCCATAACCTCAGTAGATATACCTATCCCAGAACCAATTTACACGTTATGCTTCGGCAACAACCAACAAACAAAAGGTATAGGCAAATTTTACACCTCCCTGCAGGGTAAGAGGACATTCATGAAAAGCAAGTACCACTTGAAGTGGGAAGGTGACCTAGATCAGGAATTTACGGGAGATCAGTGGACACGCTCCTATGCACTTACCTCAGCTCACACTAGATGCTCCAACTTCAGGGAAGGTTTCTTAAAAATACACATGAGGTGGTACAAGACACCATACTCCATAGCTAAGTACTACCCGGGCGTTTCCAACCTGTGTTGGAGACAGTGCGGACAGGTTGGAACCTTGCTTCATGTCCTGTGGTCCTGTGTCTCTTTGAGGGGTTTCTGGGCCTCTGTCGCTAAATTAATTGCGGAAGTGACAGGGATACTCAATAAGGTGGTCGTGGAACAGGCCTTACTAGGCATAAACATTGACAAATATCCTCCCCAACTAAGGACGGTGGTCCAGAATATCCTTTTTGCTGCACGGCTGTCCATAGCACGTAAGTGGAAATGTGAAGACACCCCGACCAGGAGGGAAGTGATTCAAATAGTGAGTGAATCGTGTGCACACGAGAAAACTTTAGCGGTTAATGCTTTTAAAATGCAACAATTTAGGGCCAGGTGGTCCGCCTGGAATTTTTATGTCCAAAACAGTGGTCCTCTATGACTTATCATATTTGTTGTTGTTGTCTGATTGATTCTAAGGAGACTCCACTGGGGCCATGGGCGGGGCTAAAGGGGGGGTCGCAGCAGGTTCCCTTTCGGGGCATCCCCCTGGAGCGGCTCATGTGTATTGATTGCCGCCAGTGGCCTCTTGGCTGCACAGCCTTGCGCCCCCCCCCCTTTTCCCTCAGAGGGTCCCGGTGATGGTTTGGATATATTGCGATGGTGTGCATTGTATAGAGTATAACATTTTCATAGTTGCTGGCTACTGTGGGTCGACCCTTTAACCCCTTATTCTTTCCCTTTTGTATGGGACTTTCAGCTGTCTACTTGTTTATCTACCTTATTGATCTAACGTTGTTCACCATGTATGTTTGCAATACAATGTTTGTAACTCATTTTATTTTTGCAAAAATCCAAATAAAAAGATATTAAAAAAAAAAAGCAAGTAAAGGACCACATCCAGCCTCCAGGCCACAGTTTGGAGACCACTGACTTGAGAATAATTCCAGTGATCATTGCTCCATCTGCCTTGGTCTCCTTTTTTCGAAGGTAACACAATTCACTCTTCATATGAGATTTGCTAATCCAGCCTCCGAAAGTTCAACCATGAACCTCGTTCTTCTTGACAATATGAAATCTCTCCAACATTGGAAGAGGTGAC
Source organism: Pelophylax lessonae (assembly GCF_965119305.1). Taxonomy (NCBI): domain Eukaryota; kingdom Metazoa; phylum Chordata; class Amphibia; order Anura; family Ranidae; genus Pelophylax; species Pelophylax lessonae. The sequence continues at coordinate 3,092,483 of NC_138772.1, read as the reverse complement.
AATGTTCCTGAGAGCAACATTTCATCATCAACCACAACAGTGTGAACATAACAGAAGTCCTCTGCCAACCGTGGGTGTGAAATACGAAACACAGAGCTGGCGTCTACATCCATCGCATCATGGAAAGCCATGGACAAGGATTGCAGAGCTTGGCTCCGTACTATGGAACAGAATGAGGTTTGCATCATTAGAGTTCTTCATTATTTTAGATTTTTTCATTTCAGATATATAAATATCGTTTATTTGTGTCTAGAAACAGACGTCTGGTGGGCAGAGCAGTATTTCCCCAACTAATACAATGTGTGCTTTCTGCTTGGCAGTGCCACATACTGTGTGTCAGCGGCTTGTAATAAGATCTGCACAAAGTCTGGAATAAGTGGAAAGAGAGCCGCTCAGTCCAACAAAGGAATTCAGCTTCTGATATTGATACAATTGATTTCTTCATCGCATCGTCAGAGTTTAACCACTTTACCACCGGAGAATTTTGCTGTCTTACGTCCAGGCCACTTTTTGCGATTCGGCACTGTGCGAATTTAACTGACAATTGCGCGGTCATGCAACGCCGTACCCAAACGAAATTTACGTCCTTTTTTCCCCACAAACAGAGCTTTCTTTTGGTGGTATTTGATCACCTGTGTGATTTTTACTTTTTGCGCTATAAACAAAAAAAGAGCAACAATTTTGAAAAAATAACAATATTTTTCACATTTTTTTATATGAAATTCCCCCCCAAAAAAATGTAAAAATCAAAACTTTTTATCATTTTAGGCCAATTTGTTTTCTGCTACATATTTTTGGCTAAAAAAATCGCAATAAGCGTATTTTGATTGGTTTGCGCAAATTTATTGCGTTTACTAACTAAGGGAAAGATTTCTGTCATTTTTGGTGTTTTTTATTTAACGAGTAATGGCGGCGATCTACGATTTTTTTTGCGGGACTGCGACATTGCGGCGGACAGATCGGACCCTTGACTGACATTTTTGACACTTTTGGGGGGACCAGTGACATTACTACAGTAATCAGTGCTATATATATGCACTGTTACTGTAAAAATGACACTGGCAGAGAAGGGGTTAACTTTATCGGAGAGGGAGGGGTTAATGTATGCCTGGTGCTTACTGACGTGTGTGGGGGGAGGTGACTGAGTGACACAGGGACAGATCGCAGGTTGAGCTATGCTGAACCCTGCAATCTGTCACTGTTTGTCACTTAGGAGATCCGCCCGCTCTGTTTACACAAGCAGGCGTATCTCCAGACTCGATCCCCGGCGATCGGGGAAGAGCGGCGGTGATCACCGCCTCTCCTCCCCTGGCCCGACTCCCGCTGTGACTGAATACAGCAGGAGCGAGACTCCGACGGCGAGCGCGTGCCGCCCACAAGGGGAGGAGTCCAGTGACGTAGGTCTACGTCACTGGACGGGAACGAGCCACTTAGTACAGTCAACGTGACTGGTCGGCAAGTGGTTAAAGTAGAATTCCATGCTGGGGAGCTCCAGGCAGCTTTTGGATAGATTGAGGAAAGGCTCAAACCTCTGCCAGGTTTGTATTGATATCAGTGACCCCCAGGGCTTTTTTCAGCAGGAACGCGGGGGAACGCAGTTCCGGCACCTCCAGTACTGAATGTATGCAAGAGGTGCTGGGGTGTGCTGAAGGGTCTACTGGTGCTTGCTGCTGGGTGGTCTATTGTAGCTGGAGGAGGTCCATTTTTGCATGGGGGGGGTCTATTGTTGCTTTGGAAGTCTATTGATATTGGTGGAGGATCTATTGTTGGTGGGGTGGGTCTTATGTTGCTGGGGGGGTCAATTGATGCTGGGAGAGTTCTACTGTTGAGAGAGGGGTCTGTTGATGCTGGCTGTGGGGAGATTTATTGTTGCTGCTGGGGGTCTATTGTTGTTCTGGGGGATATTTTGTTGCGGGTGGTCCATTTTTTTTTTTTTTGGGGGGGGGGGTCTATTGTTGATGTAGGGTCTATTCTTGTTGCTGTCTGCAGGGGATCTATTTTACTGCTTTTCTTGTTCTTATTAACAAATTACTTGCCACAAAAAAGTTATACTTGGTTCTGTATTCTCCATAAAGGGCAGTACTGGGAGATGGGCAAGGGGTGGAACCAAGGAACATTCCTCGGAGGTGGGTAGGGGGTGGAGAAAAGAGGCGACTCAGAAAGGGAGAGTTCCTGCACCTATTCTTTCAGAAAAAAAGCCCTGGTGACCCCATTAGAGATATGCAAGGCCCCTTCGCACTTTCCTAGCGTGGGTTAAATAGCAATACTTAACGCTGCCACTAGATGTCCCTATATTCCTATTGATGGTTGTGGTCAGCCCTTTTTGAGGAGACCCGCCCAGGAGGTTCTAGGCAGCCAAGCCGTCACACGTGGTTGTTTACTCAATAATATAAATGGTAAGGTGGGAGGAGCCCTGAGAGAGTTGCTGATATAAGAAGATAAGGGCATCTAACTTACCCATGGGGGAATGGGAGCCAGACAGGAACCACCTGGATAGCTGGAAGTTATTGCTATTATAGTAATGCGCTTGGGCAAGTGGGCAGTATTTGGCCAGCCATGTACTGTGGAACTAAGTGATCCATGGTCTGTTGTAATCAAGTTTCTGCACAGAGAAGAGGAGTTAATGGAGGATGAAGGCTGAGTCTCCATATTCCTACGGGACTTGGGGTAAACCTCTACCTGGGGAGCAAAGATAGAGACCGGCTCAGCAAGGCCTGGTGACGGTGGTGTGGCCAACTTGACAGAAATAAGGTTGGTTTCCCTTTGAGACCACACACCTTGTATCCAGGACAAGGGATGGACAGGAGGGCTGGCTGCCCTGGGCACTGTGGTATCATGTGAGGTGCGGGGGCACCACAAGCAGATTGGGGGCAGAAGATTTGTGTTGGGAAGTGAGAATTTGGGGGGGCAGCAGAAGGTAAGAATTGTTCTAGGAGGGGAAATTTGGGGAGGTGTACTAGGAGTGGTGCTTTGGGGGGAGATTTGTGTTGGGTGGGGGGGGAGGAGGAAGAGGATCTGAGCTAGGAGGGGAAGTTTGGGGAGATGTACTAGGAGTGGTACTTTGGGGGAGATTTGTGTTGGGTGAGGGGATGGGGGAAGAGGATTTATACTAGGAGGGGGGATTGTGCTATTAAAGGTAACATGGTGGGGGGGGTGTAGATTTGTGCTATGAAGGGAAATCGTTTTTGGGAGAGCTATTTGTGCTTGTAGTGATGATTAGGGCAAATTTGTGCTAGGAGGAAAAATTTGAGTGGGGGAGGGGGATTTTTGCTAGAATGGGAAATTTGTGCTGGGAGAGGGGATTTGGAGTTGGCGGAGGGGGGGGGGGGGTTGTGCTTAAAGGGGAGATTTGGGGGGCAAAGAACTTGTGCTGGGAAGGGGGAATTTTTTTTGGGGGGGGGATTGTACTGGGAGCATATGCGGAATGAAAGGATTTGAGCTAAGCATGCAGATTAGTGCTCGATTTTTTTGGGGGGAGGGGGTTTTTGCTGACACATATCGCTCATACATCTTGGGGGGGTGGGGGCAATTCGGCATGTTTACCCTGGGCTCTAGATGGTCTTCTCCCGGCACTGCTTGTATCCCCCACACAGCCGGTTTTGGATATAGATAGACAGCATTTCACCTGACAAACCAGGTCTGTAATTATGGTAATCTGAGGGGCCCTTGGCTGTGGAGTGTGGAGCCCAATTCGTCCCAGACCCTCCATTGCTGGAAATGATTTACAACAGGCTGGCCAATCAAGATGGCCAATAATGTGGAAGACTGAAAAACAACCCCGCGCCATAATCCCCCCTCCACCAAATGATTTGGACCAGTGCACAAAGCAAGGCCCATAAATGCACATCTGGAAGAATGGTGAAACATTCCCATAGACACTCCTAAACCTTGTGGACGGCCTTCCCAGAAGAGTTGAAGCTGTTATAGCTGCAAAGGGTGGGCCAACTCAATATTGAACCCTACGGACTAAGACTGGGATGCCATTAACGTTCATGTGTGTGTAAAGGCAGGCGTCCCAATACTTTTGGTAATATCGTGTATATGCGTTGTGGTTTGCAAGTGGTGTACCGGGAAAGAGTAGATCCCCTTTGATGGACTATGGTGTTGGAGTACCGGAGCGACATCATGACATCACTTTTGGTCCAGCCTTTTTTAAAGCTTAGAATCGAAAAAAAACAATTCACGATGAATGAAAAAAAATGAGTCAAATCCCATTCAAAATGACTTGCGGTTACGATTGCCGGCAACCCGGCTATTGAAAAAAAAAAAGGCTTACATTTTTAAAAGAAAAAGGGCGTGGGGTCTCCCCCAAAATCCATACCAGACCCTTATCCGGGCATACAGCCTGGCAGGTCAGGGAAGGTGATGTCAGAAGAGGGCAGGGCCACCTGGTTACGTCACCCGAGGGACACACCACACCCTTCTGACATCACCTTTCCTGACCTACCAGGCTGCATGCCCAGATAAGGGTCTGGTATGGATTTTGGGGGGCACATGCTGTTTTTAAAATTGGCCCCTTAAAATCCATATCAGACCCAAAGAACCTGGTATGGACCAGAATTTGTAGGGTGTTCACCCTGACGAACACCTTGCAATACACTGAGTGCTGCACGGTGCATTCTGCACCCTGATTGGGTGGGAATTTGCGGGAACCGAATATTGGCGGCGGCTGGTCGGCAAGTAGTTAACAACCAGCTTACACTGTGCCCTGGGGTGAACGCCCTGCAAATTCAGGTGTTTGGCGAACAGCCGAACAGGCAAATGTTTACCCCCAACTCATTCTTGGGCCGAACCATTCGCCCATCTCTACTTGCAGGCGGGGGAACTTCCAATGGAATGCCTTAGGCGATCCTACCAGAAGTGGGAGCGGGTAAATACCAGGTAACCCCCCCTCTCAAAAAAAAAAAAGTTCCAAAATTAGAAGAGGAGAGGAGGACATAAAATGGAACTTCTCCTTTAGGGTGAAGTTCCGCTTTGATAAAAATCAGAAAGCTGAGTGATTGCAAACTGACCACATTGCCCTCTAGTGGTGAATGTACAAATATCAATATTTAATATAAATATCAAAACTCTGTACAAATATGGAAGTTGTAGCAGAAGTGACCTCCGTTCACTGATAAGACTTCACCTCTCCGCTGTCCCCCGGCTCCAGATTTGGCTTGTCAGTCCCCGCGCCTTCCCCTCTATATGGTGGAAAATGCTGACACAAAAACTTCTGTTCTCGATAGGACTCTGCGAGTGTGATGATGATACTTCTAAACCAGAATAAAGTTTTCACCTCGACAGAGCGTGAAAATAGATCAGAAAAACAAAGATGTGAAAACTCCTCCGATCAGGAAGACGCATTACAATGTTACAAGTGGAAGTAAAGGCTGCCGAAAATCCGAGCTTCAATCAGCAAAATCAATCGGAGAGGTTGGGAATATCGCATCGTGCCGCTCATCACTTCTCTGACATTCACAACTCTCTTCTTTTTAATTATTTTTCTGTCATTTCTTTATTTATTTACCCACAAATCGCACAATAAAACAAAGACAAGAATAAACATCGAAGGTTACAAAGATAAGCAGATTTTAGTTTCTATGGGCAGACATCAAATGATACAAAAAATACTTCAAATCGGCCGACAATTCAGAACTTTTTTTTTCTAATTTTTAAACCTCCTGTTCCCGTGTTCATTACCCACTTCAGTTCCGGAAGATTTACCCCCCTTCACGACCAGGCTATTTTTTTGTAATTCGACACTTCGATTTTTTTAACTGACAATTGCGCGGTTGTGCGACGCTGTACGCAAATATAATTTTTGTCCTTTTTTTCCCCCACAAATAGTTTTCTCTTGGTGATATTTGATCACCTCTGCTATGTTTTTTTTTTTTTTTTCACTATAACCACTTGCCGACCAACCGCCGCCTATATATGGCGGCAGGTCGGCAAGTTCCTATACCTGTATGGCGGTTCGCGGGAGCGATCCTGGGGGTGTGTGTGCCCACTCACCAGCGAGGAAGCTGATCCATGAGGCCGGGCACCCGCTCCCCGTGAAGAGAGAACGGCGGTCTGCTGTTGAAAACACAGCACAGAGCTCCTGTGATCCTCCTATTTAGGAACACAGGTCTCGGTGTTGATTTCACAATCCCCTCCCCCCACAGTTAGAAAGAACCCCCTAGGCATACACTCAACCCTTTGATCGCCCCTGGGTTAACCCCTTCCCTGCCAGTGTCATTAGTACAGTGACAGTGCCTATTTTTAGCACTGATTACTGTAGTAATGTCACCGGTCCCCCCAAAAGTGTCAAAAATGTCAGTTAGGGGTCCGATCTGTCCGCCGCAATGTTGCAGTCCCGCTAAAAATCACAGATCACCGCCATTACTAGTAAAAAAAAAAAAATATATATATATATATATATATATATATATATACACATACATACAATATTTATATATATATATATATATATATATATATATATATATATATATATACACACACACACAGTATATACACACAGTGTATACATATATATATATACACACACACACAGTATATACACACAGTGTATACATATATATATATATATATATATATATATATATATATATATATATATATATTAAATCTTTTCCCTAGTTTGTAGACGCTATAACTTTTGCGCAAACCAATCAATATACACTTATTGGGATTTTTTTTTTTACCAAAAATATGTAGCAGAATACAAATTGGACCAAAATGATGAAAAATTTAGATTTTTACATTTTTTTCAGAATTGTCGCTCTTTTTTTGTTTATAGTGCAAAAAATAAAAATCGCACAGGTGATCAAATACCACCAAAAGAAAGCTCTGTTTGTGGGGGAAAAAAGGACATCGATTTTATTTGGGTACAGTGTCGCAAGACCGCACAATTGTCAGGTAAAGTAACGCAGTGCCGAATCGCAAAACATTTTGGACCGGAGAGGGAAAGGTTTTATGTAAATATATGAAAATAAATGGGGTGTTCTGGGTTAGGATGAAAACCTAATATATTATATAACCTGAACCAATATAAAACTGATTGGGACGTTTCTGCAGGCAGCCTATAGTAGATGGGTCAGACCCATTCATTAAGGGGGGAAATCTTCCGGTCCAGAAGTGGATAAGCAATAAAAGGCCGACAATTTTGAAAAAAATATATATTTTTTTCCTTTCTGCTATGAAAGAAATCTAATAAAAAATTTTCAAAAATCAAATTTCATCAAAAAAAAAAAAGGGCCAAATTTTATTCTGCTACATATTTAAAAAAAAAAAAAAAAATCCCAATTAACGTATATTGATCGGTTGGCACAAAATTTAGACCGTCTACAAACTATGAGATATTTTTGTTATTTTTTTTTTTATTTTTTGTTTATACTTGTAATGGCGGCGATCGGCGACTTATTTCGGGACTGTGATATTGCGGCGGACAAATCGGACACTAATTGACAGTTTTTGGGGACCAGTGACACTAATACAGTGATCAGTGCTAAAAAAAAAAAAAAATGCACTGTCACTGTACTAATGACACTGGCTGGGAAGGGGGTTAACATCAGGGGCGATCAAAGGTTTAAATGTATGCCTGGGTTGTGCTTACTTACTGCGGGGGAGGAGCTTTGACTAGGGGAAAGCAAAGATCCATGTTCCTGCTTTTCAGAGACACAGGATCAATGCCTTCCCTCCTGACAGAATGGCAACCTGCTTTGTTTACATAGGTCAATAAATGGGGAGTGCATAGTACGGGGGGGAGGTTATAGAAGGAAGCATGTATTATGGGGTCAGCCAACTGGTAGTGCATAGTATGGGGGTGATTGGCGGGGGTATGCATGAAGGGGTCAGTAAATGGAGAGTGCATAGTCTGGGGGTGATTGAAGGGGTCAGTATATGGGGAGTGTATAATCTGGGGGTGATTGGAGGGGGCATGCATGAAGGGGTCAGTAAATGGAGAGTGCATAGTATGGGGGTGATTGGAGGGGGCATGCATTAGGGGGTTTGTAAACAGTAGGTGCACAGTGTAGAGGTGATAGAAGGGTGCAGGCATTAGGGGTCTGTAAATGAGTAGTGCATAGTATGAGGGGTAATAGATGGGGCATGCATTAGGGGTCTGTAAATGGGTAGTGCATAGTATGGGGGTGACAGAAGGGGGCATGAATTGGCAGATCAGTAAATGGGGAGTCCATGGTATGGGGGTGACAGAAGGGGGCATGCATTAAAGGTTTATTAAATGGGGAGTGCTTGGTATGGAGGGGATTGGAGGGGGCATGCATTAGGGTTAGTAAATAGGGGGGTGCATAGTATGGAGGTGATAAAAGGGGCATGCATTAGGGGGTTAGTAAATAGGGGTAGCATAGTTTAGAGGTGGTCGAAGGGGGTATGCATTGAGGGGTCAGTAAATGGGGAGTGCATAGTATGGGGGTGATTGGAGGGGGCATGCATGAAGTGGTCAGTAAATGGAGAGTGCATAGTATGGGGGTGATTGGAGGGGGCATGCATTAGGGGGTTTGTAAACAGTAGGTGCACAGTGTAGAGGTGATAGAAGGGTGCATTCATTAGGAGTCAGCAAATGGGTAGTGCATAGTATGAGGGGTAATAGATGGGGCATGCATTAGGGGTCTGTAAATGCGGAGTGCATAGTATGGTAGTGACAGAAGGGGGCATGCATTAGCAGATCAGTAAATGGGGAGTGCATGGTATGGGGGTGACAGAAGGGGGCATGCGTTAAAGGTTTATTAAATGGGGAGTGCATGGTATGGGGGTGAGTTGAGGGGGCATGCATTGGGGGGGGGGGGTCTGTAAATGTGTAGTGAATAGTATAGGAGTGATAGAAGGGGGCATGCATTAGGGTTAGTAAATAGGGGGTGCATAGTATGGAGGTGATAAAAGGGGGCATGCATTAGGGGGGGGGTTAGTAAATAGGGAGTGCATAGTATGGGGGTGATAGAAGGGGGCATGCATTCGGGGGGGTTAGTAAATAGGGAGTGCATAGTATGGAGGTGATAAAAGGGGCATGCATTAGGGGGGGGGGGTTGTAAATAGGGAGTGCATAGTATGGAGGTGATAAAAGGGGCATGCATTAGGGGTTAATAAACTGGAGTGCACATAGTATTGGGGTAATACAAGTGGTGTATGCGATAAAGGGTACATAAAAGGGGGGTGCACATAGTATGGGACTAATTGAAGGAGTTCATGCAATACAGGGTAAGGAAAATGGGGGGGGGGCATAATATTGGGGCTATAAATGGGGAGAGTGCATTAAGGGATCAGTAAATGAGGGGATGCTCAATATGGGAGTAATAGAAGGGGGGGGCATCTAATATTGTGGGACATTGTTCAGACTTTGCACTGGGGCCCCCCAACTATGTAACTGTGACACTGAAAGAGACCCTCACGCCACAAGCCGGTCAGTAGTCAATGGCAAAATCTTATGTAGATTGTTAGCTTTTCTGCCAAACCAAAACTAAGCAAGGCCTGATAAAATTATTCTTGAAGCTTGTTCCTGAATTTCCTATTTTGCCAGAGTTTTCCTGTAAGAATTCCTGTGTCCCCCCCCCCCCCTCCCCCATAGCCGTCTGAGTGGGAATTGAGTTCTCGGCACCTTCGCCAATTCTACATTTCCAGGTTTGGATGGAAATGAAATCCACAACAATAAACATCGGGGAGAAGCCAAGAGACCGGCGAGCTTCTCACAGGCAAATGAATCTCTGGGTGAGATATTCCATTATAGGAGGCGACATCACCTGCTTGTAGTTCTAATTTCAGCTGTCATTTTATTTATTTATTTATTTATTTTTAGGCAATTTGCGAGATTAAAGCATTAGCATGTACAAGCCGAGCTCAACCCCTTCACCGGGGGAGGGGGGGGTGTCAGCCGGCATCTCCTCCACACATCCATCAATTTCCAAATTGGAGACAAAAGGACATCAGCCTGAGCCATGCCAAGGTGGAACGGGGAGAAGATGACGTCTTCATGGCACGCGAGGAGAAGAGCTGCAAATGGGAACTACGCTGAATATTCACTGAGCTCAGAGACAGGATTATCACTGCAGAGATCAGACCCCCCCCCCTTCATTCTTATATCACCTATGAGCACAGAGACAGGATTATCACTGAAGAGCTCTGACCCCGTTCACACTTATATCACCATGGAGCACAGTGACCCCCAACACAGAGCACAGTGACCCCCAACACAGAGCACAGTGACCCCCTTCACACTTATATCACCACGGAGCACAGCGGCCCCCAACACGGAGTACTGTGACCCTCAACACGGAGTACTGTGACCCCCAACACGGAGCACTGTGACCCCCAACACGGAGCACTGTGACCCCCAACAAGGAGCAGTGTGACCCCGAATGCGGAGCACTGTGACCCCCTTCACACTTATATCACCACGGAGCACAGTGACCCCCAACGTGGAGCACAGTGACCCCCAACGCAGAGCACAGTGACCCCCCAACACAGAGCACAGTGACCATCAACGCAGAGCACAGTGAGCCCCAATGCGGAGCACTGTGACCCCCTTCACACTTATATCACCACGGAGCACTGTGACCCCCAACACTCAGAGCTCTGCATTCCACCGACATCCAATCCGGGTCCAACAAAACCTGACTATGTGCAGGAAGGACATGAGAGATACAAAGTAACATTGTTTATAAACATTGATCAGACAAGAAATAGAGAGATACAAAGTAACGTTGTTTATAAACATTGATCAGACGGGAGATAGAGAGATACAAAGTAACATTGTTTATAAACATTGATCAGACGGGAGATAGAGAGATACAAAGTAACATCGTTTATAAACATTGATCAGACGGGAGATAGAGAGATACAAAGTAACATTGTTTATAAACATTGATCAGACAGGAGATAGAGAGATACAAAGTAACATTGTTTATAAACATTGATTAGACGGGAGATAGAGAGATACAAAGTAACATTGTTTATAAACATTGATCAGACGGGAGATAGAGGGATACAAAGTAACATTGTTTATAAACATTGATCAGATGGGAGATAGAGAGATACAAAGTAACATTGTTTATAAACATTGATCAGACGGGAGATAGAGAGATACAAAGTAACATTGTTTATAGACATTGATCAGACAGGAGATAGAGAGATACAAAGTAACATTGTTTATAAACATTGATCAGACGGGAGATAGAGAGATACAAAGTAACATTGTTTATAAACATTGATCAGACAGGAGATAGAGAGATACAAAGTAACATTGTTTATAAACATTGATCAGACGGGAGATAGAGGGATACAAAGTAACATTGTTTATAAAAATTGATCAGACGGGAGATAGAGAGATACAAAGTAACATTGTTTATAAACATTGATCAGACAGGAGATAGAGAGATACAAAGTAACATTGTTTATAAACATTGATCAGACAGGAGATAGAGAGATACAAAGTAACATTGTTTATAAACATTGATCAGACGGGAGATAGAGAGATACAAAGTAACATTGTTTATAAATATTGATCAGACAGGGATGAAGAGATACAAAGTAACATTGTTTATAAACATTGATCAGACGGGAGATAGAGAGATACAAAGTAACATCGTTTATAAACATTGATCAGACGGGAGATAGAGAGATACAAAGTAACATTGTTTATAAACATTGATCAGACAGGAGATAGAGAGATACAAAGTAACATTGTTTATAAACATTGATCAGACGGGAGATAGAGAGATACAAAGTAACATTGTTTATAAACATTGATCAGTGGTCCACGACAATGCCCGGCCTCATGTGGTGAGAGTATGCAGCCAGCTCCTGGAGGATGAAGGAATTGATACCATTGAATGGCCCCCACGCTCACCTGAATCCAATAGAACCCTTCTGGAACATTCTGTTTTGATCCATCCGACGCCGCCAGGTTGCGCCTCAGTCTGTTCAGGAGCTCAGTGATGTCCTGGTCCAGATCTGGGAGGAAATACCCCAGGACACCATCCGTCATCTCATTAGGGGGGTGCCTTGACATTGTCAGGCATGCATACAAGCACGGAGGGGCCGTACACACTACGGAGGACCATTCTGAGTTGCTGCACTGTCATTTCAGCAAAATGGATTAGCCTGCTGCATCATTTTTTTTACTTTGATTTTCGGGGTGTCTTTGAATTCAGCACTCTGTAGGGTGATAATTTTCATTTCCATCAAACGATGTGGCATCCTTTCCTTCCTAACACATTACCCAGTCCATACCAGTATAGATCCTAACACATTACCCAGTCTATACCAGTACAGATCCTAACATATTACCCAGTCCATACCAGTATAGATCCTAACACATTAGCCACTCCATACCAGTATATATCCTATTACATTACACAGTCCATACCAGTATAGATCCTAACACATTATCCAGTCCATACCAGTATACTGTATATCCTATCACATTATCCAGTCCATACCAGTATAGATCCTAACACATTACCCAGTCCATACCAGTATAGATCCTAACACATTATCCAGTCCATACCAGTATACTGTATATCCTATCACATTATCCAGTCCATACCAGTATAGATCCTAACACATTACCCAGTCTATACCAGTACAGATCCTAACATATTACCCAGTCCATACCAGTATAGATCCTAACACATTATCCAGTCCATACCAGTATAGATCCTAACACATTATCCACTCCATACCAGTATATATCCTATTACATTACACAGTCCATACCAGTATAGATCCTAACACATTATCCAGTCCATACCAGTATACTGTATATCCTATCACATTATCCAGTCCATACCAGTATAGATCCTAACACATTACCCAGTCCATACCAGTATAGATCCTAACACATTATCCAGTCCATACCAGTATACTGTATATCCTATCACATTATCCAGTCCATACCAGTATAGATCCTAACACATTACCCAGTCTATACCAGTATAGATCCTAACACATTACCCAGTCTATACCAGTACAGATCCTAACATATTACCCAGTACATACCAGTATAGATCCTAACACATTATCCAGTCCATACCAGTATATATCCTAACACATTACCCAGTGCATACCAGTATAGATCCTAACACATTACACAGTCTATACCAGTATAGATCCTAACACATTATCCACTCCATACCAGTATATATCCTATTACATTACACAGTCCATACCAGTATAGATCCTAACACATTATCCAGTCCATACCAGTATACTGTATATCCTATCACATTACCCAGTCCATGCCGGTATAGATCCTAACACATTACCCAGTCTATACCAGTACAGATCCTAACACATTACCCAGTCTATACCAGTACAGATCCTAACACATTACCCAGTCCATACCAGTATAGATCCTAACACATTTCCCAGTCCATACCAGTATATTTTCTAACACATTACCCAGTCCATACCAGTATAGATATCAAGCATGAGATTTTTTCCCCTTGTTGAGATCTGATGTGTTTTCAAAGTGTTCCTTTAATTTTTTTGAGCAGTGTATGTATATAAATATATATATATACACACCACATCATTAAGTTATGTAATTTACTTGAGAAGGGAGCGCGCATGCCCCTATGTGGTACAGCGCATGCTCTGAAACGCGTTGCACTCTAGTCCCGAGCCCTGCCCGCGTCATCCTGCTCCTGGCCACCCATGACGCACTCCACTCGCTCCACTCAGGAAGGACTTCGGCCAGCTCTCTACTTCATGTTGTGGGGTTTAATAACCGCTTCCTGCCGACGTAACGCGTATATGTGGCCTCGGGTTCAAGCGGTTGTAGCGGGATGATATGCAGCTGCAGGTGTCACCCCAGTACCGTTTTTTAGAGCAGACGGACAGCTTTCTTATAAAAATCATGGGTGCGGCTAATCAGCTTATTACAAGCAGCAAAAGGGGATGCCCCCCCCCTCCCTTGCCCCGACACCTTCCGTGGCTCGCGCGGGTCTCCCATCCCACCGGGAGACCCGAGCAAGTAGCCGGCTGGCAGAAGACCCTAACAAAGCCAGATTCCGCTCTGATCTGGTCTCCGATGTAAAAACCCGGAAGCGATGTCATGACGTCACTTCCCGGTACTGGAGCCTTAAAGGTGCCAGATTTTTTTAAAAAAATGACAGCTTTCAAAACAGCAAAACTTGGCGTTTTGAATACATTGAAGTGCAGTGGGGGGGTTTGGTGTCTTTTGGACCCCCGATCCCTCCATAAAGAGTACCTGTCACTGCTATTACTGTCACATTCCCCCCGATACCTCCATAAAGAGTACCTGTCACTCCTATTACTGTCACATTCCCCCCGATCCCTCCATAAAGAGTACCTGTCACTGCTATTACTGTCACATTCCCCCCGATCCCTCCATAAAGAGTACCTGTCACTGCCTATTACTGTCACATTCCCCCCAATCCCTCCATAAAGAGTACCTGTCACTGCTATTACTGTCACATTCCCCCCGATCCCTCCATAAAGAGTACCTGTCACTCCTATTACTGTCACATTCCCCCCCGATCCCTCCATAAAGAGTACCTGTCACTGCTATTACTGTCACATTCCCCCCGATCCCTCCATAAAGAGTACCTGTGACTGCCTATTACTGTCACATTCCCCCCGATCCCGCCATAAAGAGTACCTGTCACTGCCTATTACTGTCACATCCCCCCCCCCCCCGATCCCTCCATAAAGAGTACCTGTCACTGCCTATTACTGTCACATCCCCCCCGATCCCTCCATAAAGAGTACCTGTCACTCCTATTACTGTCACATTCCCCCCCGATCCCTCCATAAAGAGTACCTGTCACTGCCTATTACTGTCACATTCCCCCCGATCCCTCCATAAAGAGTACCTGTCACTGCTATTACTGTCACATTCCTCCCGATCCCTCCATAAAGAGTACCTGTCACTCCTATTACTATCACATTCCCCCCGATCCCTCCATAAAGAGTACCTGTCACTGCCTATTACTGTCACATCCCCCCCGATCCCTCCATAAAGAGTACCTGTCACTCCTATTACTGTCACATTCCCCCCCGATCCCTCCATAAAGAGTACCTGTCACTGCCTATTACTGTCACATTCCCCCCGATCCCTCCATAAAGAGTACCTGTCACTGCTATTACTGTCACATTCCTCCCGATCCCTCCATAAAGAGTACCTGTCACTCCTATTACTGTCACATTCCTCCCGATCCCTCCATAAAGAGTACCTGTCACTCCTATTACTGTCACATTCCCCCCGATCCCTCCATAAAGAGTACCTGTCACTGCTATTACTGTCACATTCCTCCCCGATCCCTCCATAAAGAGTACCTGTCACTCCTATTACTGTCACATTCCCCCCAATCCCTCCATAAAGAGTACCTGTCACTCCTATTACTGTCACATTCCCCCCAATCCCTCCATAAAGAGTACCTGTCACTCCTATTACTATCACATTCCCCCCAATCCCTCCATAAAGAGTACCTGTCACTGCTATTACTGTCACATTCCCCCCGATCCCTCCATAAAGAGTACCTGTCACTGCTATTACTGTCACATTCCCCCCGATCCCGCCATAAAGAGTACCTGTCACTCCTATTACTGTCACATCCCCCCCCCCCCCCGATCCCTCCATAAAGAGTACCTGTCACTCCTATTACTGTCACATTCCCCCCCGATCCCTCCATAAAGAGTACCTGTCACTGCCAATTACTGTCACATTCCCCCCGATCCCTCCATAAAGAGTACCTGTCACTCCTATTACTGTCACATTCCCCCCGATCCCTCCATAAAGAGTACCTGTCACTGCTATTACTGTCACATTCCTCCCCGATCCCTCCATAAAGAGTACCTGTCACTCCTATTACTGTCACATTCCCCCCAATCCCTCCATAAAGAGTACCTGTCACTCCTATTACTGTCACATTCCCCCCAATCCCTCCATAAAGAGTACCTGTCACTGCTATTACTGTCACATTCCCCCCGATCCCTCCATAAAGAGTACCTGTCACTGCTATTACTGTCACATTCCCCCCGATCCCGCCATAAAGAGTACCTGTCACTGCCTATTACTGTCACATCCCCCCCCCCCCCCCGATCCCTCCATAAAGAGTACCTGTCACTGCCTATTACTGTCACATCCCCCCCGATCCCTCCATAAAGAGTACCTGTCACTGCCTATTACTGTCACATTCCCCCCGATCCCTCCATAAAGAGTACCTGTCACTGCTATTACTGTCACATTCCTCCCGATCCCTCCATAAAGAGTACCTGTCACTCCTATTACTGTCACATTCCTCCCGATCCCTCCATAAAGAGTACCTGTCACTCCTATTACTGTCACATTCCCCCCGATCCCTCCATAAAGAGTACCTGTCACTGCTATTACTGTCACATTCCTCCCCGATCCCTCCATAAAGAGTACCTGTCACTCCTATTACTGTCACATTCCCCCCAATCCCTCCATAAAGAGTACCTGTCACTCCTATTACTGTCACATTCCCCCCAATCCCTCCATAAAGAGTACCTGTCACTGCTATTACTGTCACATTCCCCCCGATCCCTCCATAAAGAGTACCTGTCACTGCTATTACTGTCACATTCCCCCCGATCCCGCCATAAAGAGTACCTGTCACTGCCTATTACTGTCACATCCCCCCCCCCCGATCCCTCCATAAAGAGTACCTGTCACTGCCTATTACTGTCACATCCCCCCCGATCCCTCCATAAAGAGTACCTGTCACTCCTATTACTGTCACATTCCCCCCCGATCCCTCCATAAAGAGTACCTGTCACTGCCTATTACTGTCACATTCCCCCCGATCCCTCCATAAAGAGTACCTGTCACTGCTATTACTGTCACATTCCTCCCGATCCCTCCATAAAGAGTACCTGTCACTCCTATTACTGTCACATTCCTCCCGATCCCTCCATAAAGAGTACCTGTCACTCCTATTACTGTCACATTCCCCCCGATCCCTCCATAAAGAGTACCTGTCACTGCTATTACTGTCACATTCCTCCCCGATCCCTCCATAAAGAGTACCTGTCACTCCTATTACTGTCACATTCCCCCCAATCCCTCCATAAAGAGTACCTGTCACTCCTATTACTGTCACATTCCCCCCAATCCCTCCATAAAGAGTACCTGTCACTGCTATTACTGTCACATTCCCCCCGATCCCTCCATAAAGAGTACCTGTCACTGCTATTACTGTCACATTCCCCCCGATCCCGCCATAAAGAGTACCTGTCACTCCTATTACTGTCACATCCCCCCCCCCGATCCCTCCATAAAGAGTACCTGTCACTGCCTATTACTGTCACATTCCCCCCAATCCCTCCATAAAGAGTACCTGTCACTGCTATTACTGTAACATTCCCTCCCGATCCCTCCATAAAGAGTACCTGTCACTGCTATTACTGTCACATTCCCCCCGATTCCTCCATAAAGAGTACCTGTCACTGCCTATTACTGTCACATTCCCCCCGATCCCTCCATAAAGAGTACCTGTCACTGCCTATTACTGTCACATTCCTCACGATCCCCCCATAAAGAGTACCTGTCACTGCTATTACTGTCACATTCCCCCCGATTCCTCCATAAAGAGTACCTGTCACTGCCTATTACTGTCACATTCCCCCCGATCCCTCCATAAAGAGTACCTGTCACTGCCTATTACTGTCACATTCCTCCCGATCCCTCCATAAAGAGTACCTGTCACTGCCTATTACTGTCACATTCCCCCCGATCCCTCCATAAAGAGTACCTGTCACTGCTATTACTGTCACATTCCCCCCGATCCCTCCATAAAGAGTACCTGTCACTGCTATTACTGTCACATTCCCCCGATCCCTCCATAAAGAGTACCTGTCACTGCCTATTACTGTCACATTCCCCCCGATCCCTCCATAAAGAGTACCTGTCACTGCTATTACTGTCACATTCCCCCCGATCCCTCCATAAAGAGTACCCGTCACTCCTATTACTGTCACATTCCCCCCGATCCCTCCATAAAGAGTACCTGTCACTGCCTATTACTGTCACATTCCCCCCGATCCCTCCATAAAGAGTACCTGTCACTGCCTATTACTGTCACATTCCCCCCGATCCCTCCATAAAGAGTACCTGTCACTCCTATTACTGTCACATCCCCCGATCCCTCCATAAAGAGTACTTGACACTGCCTATTACTGTCACATTCCCCCCGATCCCCCCATAAAGAGTACCTGTCACTCCTATTACTGTCACATTCCCCCCGATCCCTCCATAAAGAGTACCTGTCACTGTTATTACTGTCACATTCCCCCTGATCCCTCCATAAAGAGTACCTGTCACTCCTATTACTGTCACATTCCCCCCGATCCCTCCATAAAGAGTACCTGTCACTCCTATTACTGTCACATCCCCCGATCCCTTCATAAAGAGTACCTGTCACTCCTATTACTGTCACATTCCCCCCGATCCCTCCATAAAGAGTACCTGTCACTCCTATTACTGTCACATTCCCCCCGATCCCTCCAAAAAAAGAGTACCTGTCACTCCTATTACTGTCACATTCCCCCCGATCCCTCCATAAAGAGTACCTGTCACTCCTATTACTGTCACATTCCCCCCGATCCCTTCATAAAGAGTACCTGTCACTCCTATTACTGTCACATCCCCCGATCCCTCCATAAAGAGTACCTGTCACTCCTATTACTGTCACATTCCCCCCGATCCCTCCATAAAGAGTACCTGTCACTGCTATTACAGTCACATTCCCCCCCGATCCCTCCATAAAGAGTACCTGTCACTGCTATTACTGTCACATTCCCCCCGATCCCTCCATAAAGAGTACCTGTCACTACTATTACTGTCACATTCCCCCCGATCCCTCCATAAAGAGTACCTGTCACTGCCTATTACTGTCACATTCCCCCCGATCCCTCCATAAAGAGTACCTGTCACTGCCTATTACTGTCACATTCCTCCCGATCCCTCCATAAAGAGTACCTGTCACTCCTATTACTGTCACATTCCCCCCGATCCCTCCATAAAGAGTACCTCTCACTGCCTATTCCTGTCACATTCCCCCCGATCCCTCCATAAAGAGTACCTGTCACTGCCTATTACTGTCACATTCCCCCCGATCCCTCCATAAAGAGTACCTGTCACTGCCTATTACTGTCACATTCCCCCCGATCCCTCCATAAAGAGTACCTGTCACTCCTATTACTGTCACATTCCCCCCGATCCCTCCAAAAAAAGAGTACCTGTCACTCCTATTACTGTCACATTCCCCCCGATCCCTCCATAAAGAGTACCTGTCACTGCTATTACTGTCACATTCCCCCTGATCCCTCCATAAAGAGTACCTGTCACTGCTATTACTGTCACATTCCCCCTGATCCCTCCATAAAGAGTACCTGTCACTCCTATTACTGTCACATTCCCCCCGATCCCTCCATAAAGAGTACCTGTCACTCCTATTACTGTCACATCCCCCGATCCCTTCATAAAGAGTACCTGTCACTCCTATTACTGTCACATTCCCCCCGATCCCTCCATAAAGAGTACCTGTCACTCCTATTACTGTCACATCCCCCGATCCCTCCATAAAGAGTACCTGTCACTCCTATTACTGTCACATTCCCCCCGATCCCTCCATAAAGAGTACCTGTCACTCCTATTACTGTCACATCCCCCGATCCCTCCATAAAGAGTACCTGTCACTCCTATTACTGTCACATTCCCCCCGATCCCTCCATAAAGAGTACCTGTCACTGCTATTACAGTCACATTCCCCCCCGATCCCTCCATAAAGAGTACCTGTCACTGCTATTACTGTCACATTCCCCCCGATCCCTCCATAAAGAGTACCTGTCACTACTATTACTGTCACATTCCCCCCGATCCCTCCATAAAGAGTACCTGTCACTGCCTATTACTGTCACATTCCCCCCGATCCCTCCATAAAGAGTACCTGTCACTGCCTATTACTGTCACATTCCCCCCGATCCCTCCATAAAGAGTACCTGTCACTGCCTATTACTGTCACATTCCCCCCGATCCCTCCATAAAGAGTACCTGTCACTCCTATTACTGTCACATTCCCCCCGATCCCTCCAAAAAAAGAGTACCTGTCACTGCTATTACTGTCACATTCCCTCCGATCCCTCCATAAAGAGTACCTGTCACTCCTATTACTGTCACATTCCCCCCGATCCCTCCATAAAGAGTACCTGTCACTGCCTATTACTGTCACATTCCCCCCGATCCCTCCATAAAGAGTACCTGTCACTGCCTATTACTGTCACATTCCCCCCGATCCCTCCATAAAGAGTACCTGTCACTGCCTATTACTGTCACATTCCCCCCGATCCCTCCATAAAGAGTACCTGTCACTGCCTATTACTGTCACATTCCCCCCGATCCCTCCATAAAGAGTACCTGTCACTGCCTATTACTGTCACATTCCCCCCGATCCCTCCATAAAGAGTACCTGTCACTGCATATTACTGTCACATTCCCCCGATCCCTCCATAAAGAGTACCTGTCACTGCCTATTACTGTCACATTCCTCCCGATCCCTCCATAAAGAGTACTTGTCACTCCTATTACTGTCACATTCCTCCCGATCCCTCCATAAAGAGTACTTGTCACTCCTATTACTGTCACATTCCCCCCGATCCCTCCATAAAGAGTACCTGTCACTGCTATTACTGTCACATTCCCCCCCGATCCCTCCATAAAGAGTACCTGTTACTGCCTATTACTGTCACATTCCCCCCGATCCCTCCATAAAGAGTACCTGTCACTGCTATTACTGTCACATTCCCCCCAATCTCTCCATAAAGAGTACCTGTCACTGCCTATTACTGTCACATTCCCCCCGATCCCTCCATAAAGAGTACCTGTAACTCCTATTACTGTCACATTCCCCCCCGATACCTCCATAAAGAGTACTTGTCACTCCTATTACTGTCACATTCCCCCCGATCCCTCCATAAAGAGTACCTGTCACTGCTATTACTGTCACATTCCCCCCCGATCCCTCCATAAAGAGTACCTGTCACTGCCTATTACTGTCACATTCCCCCCCGATCCCTCCATAAAGAGTACCTGTCACTGCTAATACTGTCACATTCCCCCCGATCCCTCCATAAAGAGTACCTGTCACTGCTATTACTGTCACATTCCCCCCGATCCCTCCATAATGAGTACCTGTCACTGCCTATTACTGTCACATTCCCTCCCAATCCCTCCATAAAGAGTACCTGTCACTCCTATTACTGTCACATTCCCCCCGATCCCTCCATAAAGAGTACCTGTCACTGCCTATTACTGTCACATTCCCCCCGATCCCTCCATAAAGAGTACCTGTCACTGCTATTACTGTCACATTCCCCCCGATCCCTCCATAAAGAGTACCTGTCATTCCTATTACTGTCACATTCCCCCCGATCCCTCCATAAAGAGTACCTGTCACTCCTATTACTGTCACATTCCCCCCGATCCCTCCATAAAGAGTACCAGTCCCTCCCTATTACTGTCACATTCCCCATTAAGAGTACCTGTCACTCCTATTACTGTCACATTCCCCCCCCCCCCATCCCTCCATAAAGAGTACATGAATCAGATCACATAGGCGTGAAGTACCATGTGATCCGATTCTGCTGTGGACCCAAAAAAGGAACCTGTGCAGTGGCGGCTGGTGCTCCATGGGCCGGGAGGGGTCCCCCCAGACCACACCAGCTCCAGCCTGCACACCTAACCCTGTCCCCCCAGTCGCCAGCTCACTCACCCTGGGCAGGCGGCGGCGGCTTTCCCCTCAGTCTCCTCCGTGGGTCGGGCTTCCCCTGCGTCTCCTCCCGCCTCCTCCTCAGCCAATAGCAGGGCTTCTCCTTTCGGCCAATCAGGAAACGGGTCTCACGACCCGCTTCCTGATTGGCCAGAAGGAGAATCAGTGTGGCAATAGTGAATATTCATTCACTATTGTCACACAACTCGGTGGGCTCAGGGGGCAGTACTCTGAGCCCCAAGCCCACCCTTTTTTGAAGCCTATTAGAGCCTCTGGTTCTAATCACGTGCTTAAAAAAAAAAAAAACCCCATTGGAATCCATGCGTCCGTAGCCCCGCATGTAGATTAGGGGGCCGGACGCATGGATAGGGGGGGCTGCGCCCCCAATGGACGGGCTGCCACTGGTCCTGTGTATGTTGTGTCCGAATGCGATGTGAATTCAGCCATACAATCTGTATACCTCAATTCGCATCACACAGACATCGCACGTGATTTGCAGAGCAGAGCGCTCCGAATCACATGCAATGTCTGTCATCGCACTAATGTGAACCAGGACTAAAATACAGCATCTTACTGCACTTGAGGCACTGCTCGCTTATGTTTTTGTCTGTATATAAAACTGGCGGCTGGTGCATTGGGGGCGCCGCCCCCCCCCCCCATCCATGCGTCCGGCCCCCTAATCTACATGCAGGGCGCCGGACGCATGGATTGCAATAAGGGTTTTTTTTTTTTTAAGCACATGATTAGAGCCAGAGGCTCTAATAGGCTTCAAAAAAGGGTGGGCTCGGGGAGCAGAGCACTGCGCCCACCCAGTTGTGTGACAATAGCGAATAAATATTTGCTATTGCCACACCGATTCTCCTCCCAGCCAATCAGGAAGCGGGTCCTTCCCGTTTCCCAATTGGCCGAAAGGAGAGGCCATGCTAAGGAGGAAGAGGAGGGAGGAGACACAGGTGAAGCCGCCGCTGCCTGCCCTCCACGTCAGTCCAGGGTGAGTGAGCCGGCAATGACAGGGGGGGTGTGGTATGGTGTGCAAGCTGGTGTGGTCTGGGGCGGGGGGGGGGGTACTGTGTGGTCCATCTGACACACCCCCCCCCCCGGCCCATGGAGCACCAGCCCCCACTGGTATTTAATATACTCGGGATGTGGTACTTGCAGCACTTTCTCAGCCCAATATACTCATTCTCCCTCAAGCAGATGTGTGGGATTGGCTCGTGTCGATTTGTGTTACGGGAAAATGTTCACTTTGTAGCGTTGTACTGAAAGTTTTTCTGCGCACAGTTTCCAGCCATATGAAGTGGTACAGACAGGGGACCGTACGGAGAGATGGCGCAGGCAATCCACTTACCCGGCGTACCGGTGAGAATTCTCCGGAAATCTCCATCTCTCAGCTGTATAAAAAGACAGAAAGATTTAGAGCCCATTAGAAGTATTGAAGACGGCACGGGAGCACACACTGTCTTCTGCTATTACAGAAACCTCCCGGATCCGCGTCCTCGGGGACCCAAAGACAGCGATATTGATTTTCCCGCTCCGTACGCAGCGGATGGCAGACTTCAGAATGGAGCCAAAAAAAAAGAAAACTTTTTTATTTTTTTTTGGGCTCGAAAGTTCGATTCCTTGTAGTACAAAACACAAAAAGGGAGTTTGTAAATTCCCTGGAAACCGCAAAGCTTTCAAGCTGATTTAATATCGCAAAGAGAGAAACGTTGTATCTAACGAGGAGTGAAGTGTTGAAATCAGCGTTTCCGGCCAAGAATCGGCGAGGTCCACCAGATATTTATCATTAAAAATGTTTCTTTTTTTTTTTTTTTTATCAATAAAGCTGAATTCCCCAGAAGAAAGCAAATATTCTCTGAATCCATTCATTCATCATCGTGTATTCTTCTGGAATCTCCAATATCTTTGTGTATTCCTTCCAGATCTGTGCAGTAATCCAGTGTGAGATTTCCTGTAATAAAGACCGCTCACCTTCTGCAGGGGGACTGGTCTTGTCTCCACCCCTTCCTGTATTGGGTGGAGCCTGCTGGGCCGCTCCCTGCTGCTCTCTCTCCTTGTGCAGAGTGACTGGTCTAGTCTCCACCCCTTCCTGTATTGGGTGGAGCCTACTGGGCCACTCCCTGCTGCTCTCTCTCCTTGTGCAGGGCTACTGGTCTTGTCTCCACCCCTTCCTGTTGTTGGTGGAGCCTGCTGGGCTGCTCCCATAGTTTTTCTCTCTCTCTCCTTGTGCAGAGGGACTGGTCTTGTCTCTGCACCTTTCTGTAGTGGGTGGAGCCTGCTGGGCCACTCCCTAGTGCTCTCTCTCCTTGTGTAGGGGGACTGCTTTTGTGTCCACCCCCACCTATAATTTTCTGTAACAGGTGTAGCCTGCTGGGCCCCTCTCACAGCTCTGTTCTCTACTTGTGCAGGGGGAATGATCTTGACTCTGCCTCCTCCTATACTTATATGTAGTGGGTGGAGCCTGCTGGGCTCCTCCCACAGATCTTTTCTCTACTTGTGCAGGGGAAATGGTCTTGTCTCCACCCCTCCTGTACTTCTCTGTAGTGGGTGGAGCCTGCTGGGCTCCTCCCACAGAGCTGCTCTCTCTCCTTGTGCAGGGTGACTTGCCTTATCTCCACCCCTTCCTGTATTGGGTGGAGACTGCTGGGCCGCTCCCATAGCTTTTCTCCCTCTCTGCTTGTTCAGCGGTACTGGTCTTGTCTCTGCACCTTCCTGTAGTGGGTGGAGCCTGCTGGGCAACTCCCTGCTGCTCTCTCCTTGTGCAGGGGGAGTGGTTTTGTCTCCACCCCCTCCTGTAGTTTTCTGTAGTGGCTGGAGCCTTCTGGGCCCCTCCCACAGCTCTGCTCTCTCTCCTTGTGCAGGGGGACTGGTCTTGTCTCTGCCCCCTCCTGTAGTTGCCTGTAGTGGGTGGAGCCTGCTGAACCCCTCCCACAGATCTGCTCTCTCTCTCCTTGTGCAGGGGGACTGATTTTGTCTCCACCCCCTCCTGTAGTTTTCTGTAACAGGTGGAGCCTGCTTGGCCCCTCCCACAGCTCTGTTCTCTACTTGTGCAGGGGGAATGGTCTTGCCTCCACCCCCTCCACTTTTCTGTAGTGGGTGGAGCCTACTAGGCTCCTCCCACAGATATGCTCTCTTCTTGTGCAAGGGGACTGGTCTTGACTCCGCCCCTCTTCTAGTTTTCTGCAGGCAGCCCTCAGTGGGTGTTACTGTGTACCCCTTACTCAGTCACATGAGTGGGAGAGGCAGTATCTGGGGGGCCCCCTTATTGTTAAAGGGGGTTTTCAGTTTCTGATAAGCCCCCTGCCCTCTGACACCCATTACTATTGAGCTAGGGTTATGGAAAAGAGGCCTTTGTCCTCATCAATATGGGGACAAGTTGCAAAAAATCGAGTGAGAACCTTGTGGACTTTACTGGTACCAGAGTAAACCGGTGACCGCGATTTGAATAATAGACTAATAATAATAATAATAACAGAATATATTTTATTACAAAGATATTTAAATAAATATGTATAAAACCATGAATTGCTAGGTTTGGACAATGCAGGCCTATATGCTAAGGCTGCTTGCAATATCTATTTACAGTATATTGCTAGAGGTCGACGTGTTTCGCAAACACTGCTTCCTCAGGACCTCATTATCTCGGTAGGAAAAAGCATTGGCCTATATGCATCTACCAGAGCCCAGTTACTGATGGCGATGTGTCGCATGGCACAAAACAGTGACATACTGCAGAATATAGGATGGCTATAATAGAATATGCTGTAAATGGGGACAAGCTGCTTTCCCAGAGGTTCGGGTATCTGGGTTGGTTTGGGGCAGGTTCCGCAAACATTACTAAAGTTTGGGTGTCGAATCTGTACCCCGTTGAAGTCAAAAGGATTTTAATTTTAGAAAATAATTATGGCCATTTTCTAGGCTACTATGAAAGGGATCGACAAACAAATGGCATCCCAGTGATGTAATTTACCATACATTGTATGAAAACCAAATACTAATGAAGCCAAAAATCACTTCATCAAGCCCAGCGCTCAGCAAATTACCAACACCTGTGATCCAAACACAAATTAAAGGTATATCATTCAAGTGTAACACAATTAAAAACGATAATTCTCAGTACTGAAGATAAAGACAAAATACAGTATCTCACAAAAGTAAGTACACCTCTCACATTTTTGTAAATATTTTATTCTATCTTTTCATGTGACAACACTGAAGAAATGAGACTTTGCTACAATGTAAAGTAGTGAGTGTACAGCTTGTATAACAGTGTAAATTTACTGTCCCCTCAAAATAACTCAACACACAGCCATTAATGTCTAAACCGCTGGCAACAAAAGTGAGTACACCCCTAAGTGACAATGTCCAAATTGGGCCCAAAGTGTCAATATTTTGTGTGGTCACCATTATTTTCCAGCACTGCCTTAACCCTCTTGGGTATGGAGTTCACCAGAGCTTCACAGGTTGCCACTGGAGTCCTCTTCCCCTCCTCCATGATGACATCACAGAGCTGGTGGATGTTAGAGACCTTGCGCTCTCCCACCTTCCGTTTGAGGATGACCCACAGATGCTCAATAGGGTTTAGGTCTGGAGACATGCTTGGCCAGTCCATCACCTTTACCCTCAGCTTCTTTAGCAAGGCAGTGGTCATCTTGGAGGTGTGTTTGGGGTCGTTATGTTGGAATACTGCCCTGCGGCCCAGTCTCTGAAGGGAGGGGATCATGCTCTGCTTCAGTATGTCACAGTATATGTTGGCATTCATGGTTCCCTCAATGAACTATAGCTCCCCAGTGCCGGCAGCACTCATGCAGCCCCAGACCATGACACCCCCACCACCATGCTGACTGTAGGGAAGACACACTTGTCTTTGTACTCCTCACCATCTGAACCAAATATGTTTATCTTGGTCTCATCAGACCACAGGAGATGGTTCCAGTAATCCATGTCCTTATGATGGGTTAAAAATACAGCGCCTACCCTTGTGCTCAAGTTTGAAAAATTGGTAATGTCGCCATCAATCTAAGTGAATGCTTAAATACAGTATGTACGTGTTGGTGAGGCGCTATTACCCTTAATACAATCAAAAAATGTAAATATATTAAGAACCATATAAATATGTAAATATAAAGTGACTGAAGTGCTAAAAAGTGCAAACTTATCTCCAAAGTGCAAATAATAGACAAATGTGCAATATGCAATATATTCCAAAGTGCGTATAGCAAACAGCTATGTGCTCAATAAATATTAGAATACATCAAAGTGCCAAATAATATAGAGCTTATACAAAAATATTAATATGGTGATTTGAACATTAAATGTAAAAAAATATGAATAAAATAAAAATATCTAAAAGTTTGTGTTCTTTTTTTTAAAGGGTTCGATTTATCCACATGTCCCCTCAAAGTGATCTGTGCTCCAAATGATTATGATTTCTTTTATCCACATGTTCCCCTTAAAGATGCTGTTACATATGTGTTCCTCCACCTTGGTAAGTAATGGCCACTTACCAGAACAAATCAGGCCCCAAGGACATAGCCAGCTGTATAGTGCCTCCTTTTTGTGTGGATGATTTAGCCTGGATCTGTTATTGTGGATGTATGGTACTCCTTTACATGTGTCTGGCCCGGATATACATTGGTGCCCAGGGATTTACAAAACAAATAAAAATGTCATTGCGCAAATATATTTATTGTATATCAAATAGGATGCAAAGAAAAGGTATCTGTGATGGTACTAACCATCACTATGAGTGAAAGACAGATAATTAATGGTTTGAATTGCTTCAGATGGGACGGTAATATTTTTCAGCAATATCTTCATATAGATATATGGAGATTTAATCCTACTTTACACTGGGAGACTTAGACTGTTATAGACCATGAAGTCTGACTCCTAGATAATGTGTATTCTGTGTGCTTGTCTGTGAGAGAGACACACAGCCTGTCATTGGCAGACTTCCCTATTGTTTGTGTTTTGGGAGGGAATGTGGATTGTGCCTGTCCCATTGTTAAATGTTAATGACCTCACATTATTCGGTCCAGGTGGCTAGATAATTAGTTAATTCTGTTCCTGTATACACTTCCATCTGCATATGCTACTGTAATCAGGCAGAGGGGAGGGATTGTGTACACTGTATGGGAGGGTAAAACTCTGTTTTCATTGGACTGTGAATGTCATGTCCTGTTCTCCCCAAGGTCCACCTGGGCGGTAACCTTGTGGGGGGAAAACTGTATAAAAGTCTGTTTCTTGTTCAATAAAGTTTGAGTTATACTTCACCCTCAATCTAGAGTCTTGTCTCTCATTGGGGTAACCTGCTACAAGGGATTGCTATGTTCTTCATACTCCCTTGGATAATCACTAAGCTCTTGTAAGAGCTTGTGTAAGAGCTTGTTCCTGTTCCTGCTGCACTCTCTGGAGAAAGAGAGGTTCACCCACTGGAACCTGGAGCCTTGTCGTAGGTCCAGGGTGGGTAGGAGACCGCGAGACCCCAACCCAGCTGCAGCGGTTATGGTGTCTGGTGGAGTGCTTTACACTGTTATACAAGCTGTACACTCACTACTTTACATTGTAGCAAAGTGTCATTTCTTCAGTGTTGTCACAAAAGATAGAATAAAATAGTTTAAAAAATGTGAGGGGTATACTTACTTTTGTGAGATATAGTATCTGTATTAAATAAATTGAAAGCAAAACATTTTAAATAGTGCTGTACTGTCACTACTGCTGACGCGTTTCATTGCCATGATATAATAAATGAACAGACGATTTTCAGTGTCCATGTGTATACAAAGCACCCAGTGCTTATTCACTCCATAATATCCACTGGGCTCCCCTACCATCAGTGCATCCACCTCACTCACCAGATCTTTAGGCCTTTCTTTTCCAAGAAAGGCAAATGAGTTTGAAGAACGCTTCCTAGGACACAGCTTCCTTATTCTGTATGCAGTTTCACTTCAAGTCCCAGACCGATAATGTGCACCATCGAAAAAAGGAATCTTCTCGTATAGCGTAGTCAATTTTGACAGTTCCTTTATTAAAATACAATAAAATGCTAACAAAAGCTAGTATAGATAGAGCCACAAAAAGAATCTCACTTCTTGAACCGCGCTGCTACACTATACTGAGAACAGCTGGTGGTGGTTTGCGTGCGAGACTCAAGCTGCTGATGCCAGCGTTAGGCTACTTGTAATTTCGATCCACCCCGACGTGTTTTGTTTCTTTTGAAATGTCTTCAAGAAGATGGGGCGACAGTCTATCTCTATACTATTTATATGCTCTCCTTCTGTGAGCTGCGGCTTTCCAGCTCTGAATGCACAACACTCTGTGACAGACCCAACCAGGACCGGGGCTTTTGAAGGGGACTATGGGCTAACCTTCTACCCACTGATTATGGCCCATGGAGGAGACCTGGGGTTTTGGCTGCTTCTCCCGGTGAGATCATGAAGGAGAGCCGAGTCCTGAAACCCTTTGACTGACCGGAAGTATCTACCGGGATTATGTGGCCAGGAAGTCCTCAGAAGAGTGGGGCATCTGCGGGAATATTGTGTCGGACAGATCCTGCAGATGCACCTTCACCAGACAGAGATCTGGAACTCTTGGGCAAATTTCTTATCTTACTCTGGCTGGGCCTCAAAAGGTACATAATGCAGCATTTGCCCATTTTGCCCCGGCTTTTACCAACTTTATATTATTAACTTGCTATGCTATTTCCGCCGAAGATGTGCCACTTGGAAACCTAGATCGGAGCTGGATCTGAGGTGGGACATTCAGAAACGAGTGGTGTAATGTACTTTATGTATCTAGGGCTGTAGAACTGTTTTTGGACCTCCTGGTGGACACGCCTTGGCTAATCAAGACTTTTTGTGGACATGTTTTCCAGCACATAGACAAGGGAGGCAGGGTGGGGAATTCCTCTGACTACTAGCCATGGCGATAAGACTTGTCTAGGGGCCTAACTGATTAATGTTTAACCACTTGCCGACCGCCGCACGACTATTTACTGCGGCGGTCAGCCCCTCACAGGCAGAGCAACGTAGTACTACGTCGCTAGACTGTGAGGGTCTCGGGAGCGAGTGCGCGCCGCTGGAGGCGCGCTCCCGCTCCCGCACGGTCACGGACCCCCCGCACGTGTGACCGGCGGACCCGATCGTCCGCCGGTCACTCACGATCATCGGTGCAGAGGGAGAAAGGCAGGCGGCTAATGTAAACAAGTATGTATGGTGATCATACGGTTCTACTATGTAGGACCGTTGATCACTGTTCCTACAGCTCAAGCCACAGCCAATCACAGTTAGAATCACGCCCCTAGGGACACACATAACCCCTCCCTCTCAAAAAAAGTTAACCCCTTCACTGCCAGTGTAATTTTACAGTAACGGTGCATATGTATAGCACTGATTACTTTAGAAATGTCACTGGTAACCCCAAAAGTGTCAAAAATGTCAGTCCAGGGTCCGATCTGTCCGCCGCAATGTCGCAGTCCCACAAAAAAATTGCAGATCGCCGCCATTACGCGTTAAAAAAAAAACAACAAAAATTACAAAAATCTTTCCCTTTGTTAACGCGATAACTTTTGCGCAAACCAATCAAAATAAGCTTTTTGCAATTTTTTTTACCAAACATAGGTAGCATAAAACAAATTGGCCAAAAATGTTAAAAAATTTTGATTTTCACATTTTTTTGGGGGGAATTTCATATAAAAAAATGTGAAAAATATTGTTATTTTTGCAAAATTTACGCTCTTTTTTTGTTTATAGCGCAAAAAGTAAAAATCGCACAGGTGATCAAATACCACCAAAAGAAAGCTCTGTTTGTGGGAAAAAAAGGACGTCAAATTTGTTTAGATACATCGTCGCACGACCGCGCAATTGTCCGTTAAAGTCACGCAGTGCCGAATCGCAAAAAAAACCCTGGTCGGAATGGGGGTAAAATCTTCCGGGGCTTAAGTGGTTAAAGGTTGCATTGTAATGTTTATACTGGTTGTACATTTTATCTTTTCTATGCTAATATCCCCAACAGGAGAATTTCCTCCTGGGGGTATACAATTTGTGTCTGGGTTTCAATAAACAGTCATTCCTTTAGTTTTACCCCAACATCTTATTTGTGTACGATGCTCGGGGTATAGGGCTGGTATTAGCTAATGTCTGCTGGAAGGGTTTGGAGGGCAGGGGGCACCGTTTGCCGGAGGTGCCAGGTGATCCGTTACACACTCCATCAGCCATCAAAACCCAGCAGGAGGGGAACCACAAATACATAGCGCTGTATTAACGGCCTACAAAACAGTCCCACCAACATACACTATATGTAAATAAAACTGATTCAAATATCAAATATATACAAAATATATATATGTAAACTGCAACCGAGTCACATAAACTATATTACCAAAAGTATTGGGACACCTGCCTTTACACGCACATGAACTTTGTTGGCATCCCAGTCTTAGTCCGTAGGGTTCAATGTTGGGTTGGCCCACCCTTTGCAGCTATAACAGCTTCAACTCTTCTGGGAAGGCCATCCACAAGGTTTAGGAGTGTCTATGGGAATGTTTCACCATTCTTCCAGAAGCGTATTTGTAAGGTCAGGAACTGATGTTGAACGAGAAGGCCTGGCTCACAGTCTCCGCTTTGATTCATCCTAAAGGTGTTCTATCGTGTTGAAGTCAGGACTTTATGCAGGTCAGTCAAGTTCCTCCACCCCAAACTCGCTCATCCATGCCTTTATGGACCTTGCTTTGTGCACTGGTCCAAATCATTTGGTGGAGGGGTGATTACGGTGTGGAGTTGTTTTTCAGGGGTTGGGTTTGGCCCCTTAGTTCCAGTGAAGGGAACTCTTAAGACTTCAGCATACCAAGACATTTTGGACAATTTCATGCTCCCAACTTTATGGGAATAGTTTGGGGATGGCCCCTTCCTGTTCCAACATGACTGCGCACCAGTGCACAAAGCAAGGTCCATAAAGACATGGATGAGCGAGTTTGGGGTGGAGGAACTTGACTGGCCTGACCTCAACCAGATAGAACACCTTTGAGATGAATTAGAGCGAAGACTGCAAGCCAGGCCTCTTCGTCCAACATCAGTGCCTGACATCACAAATGCACTTCTGGAAGAATGGTCAAACATTCCCATAGACACTCCTAAATCTTCCCAGAAGAGTTGAAGCTGTTATAGCTGCAATGGGTGGGCCAACTCCATATTGAACCCTACGGACTAAGACTGGGATACCACTTAGTTCATGTGCGTGTAAAGGCAGGTGTCCCAATACTTTTGGTAATATAGTGTAGATAGCACTGTATTAAGGGTCTACAAAACAGTCCCATCAATATATAAAGTCAGGTCCATAAATATTGGGACATGGACACAATTCTAATCTTTTTGGCTCTATACACCACCACAATGGATTTGAAATGAAACAAACAAGATGTGCTTTAACTGCAGACTTTAAGCTTTAATTTGAGGGTATTTACATCCAAATCAGGTGAACGGTGTAGGAATTACAAAAGAGAGCCCGGTGGGACTTTAAATGAGGAGGACTCATTGTGTCATTTACAATGCAATGCGTCTGGTTTATTAACAAAAACTTAATGTGTAAAATAGTAACCATATAAATACATATCCAAGCCATACATCATTACATGGGCATAATAATGCAAATTATCAGTAAAACATGACATGGCAATAACAACATGCACATAAATACATTTTGAACGTTGAACTCGACGTGTTTCATGGGTCGCATTGCCCACTCATCAGGAGCATGTGTATAAAGGCATATCTGAAAATATAGTAAATGTTGTTAGTCACCATGTAGAGTGAGTGACAGATGGGGCATGGGTACTCAATAAATGTGAAACCCAAGTGGGGAGACCCCATACTCACATACAAAGTCATGTCATCTTTGTTTGAAAACAGTGCTGCCATACGGTGGTAGGCAATATGTCCAAAAAGGGAGCTGAAGGAGCAGGAGCCCAAAAGAATGCTGCACCGAATCAGGGATGAGGATGAGCCTTAATATGTAAACAGTGTTTGACTATCTCCAAGTAGCCAGTCTCTGAAATAAAGTTAAATATATATATATATATATGTATATGTGTAGGTAAGTATGCAATTCTATCATCCTAGATGATAGCTGGCAAGTAATAAGTAGAGACATATATTATGCATGTAGAGACATGGATATGGGTCAAAAGATGGAAACATGTTCAGGAGTTTAGACAGACAGGAAAAATAGAAAATGAAGTAAACAGGGTGCTGGGGGGGGGGGGGGGAGGTGTATGGACATAAACCTCCATAGAAGCGGTGAAAAGGAAAGCCCTGGAGTTGAATGGAACAGTAAGCGGAAGGCCGGGCATTACTAGGTTAGCAGTAGGCTGGAGTACTGTAGGGGTTAAATAAACAAAATTTTGTATGGGACACAAGGTCAGTTTTGATTGGAGATGGGTAGGGTGGGGCAGGGTGGAGCCCTTGGGGGAGAAAGGGTGGTGCTGGGGGGTCCTGGGAGTCATTCTGAGCAGGACGGCGGAGAAATAACTTTCCCTCCCTCCCTCCCTAGTTTTAAGCGGCTCTGGGGGTACGGGGTTTTTTATGGTTTGGTGTTCTTGGTCATCTTGGGTAGTGGAGCCTGGGGCAGGCTTGGGACAGGGTTGGACTGGGATAATCATGTGGCCTGGGATGGTGGGCTCGTGTGTTTTTGTCATAGCAGGAGGCAGGGGTCTTAGGGTCTTGGAAGGCTGTTAATGGTTTTTAAAGGTGTAAATGGAAGGGTGGGGCCCATCTCAGGTATGGGTGTACCTACCTTGGTAACACTTTAAGATGGTAATGGCTAAGAGTCATTTGGCTGTATCGTGAAAGGGTGGTGCTGGGGGGTCCTTGGAGTCATTCTGAGCAGGACAGCGGAGAAATAACTTTCCCTCCCTCCCTCCCTAGTTTTTAGCGGCTGTGGGGGTACGGGGTTTTTTGTGGTTTGGTGTTCTTGGCCATCTTGGGTAGTGGGGTCTGGGGCAGGCTTGGGACGGGGTTGGACTGGGATAATCATGTGGCCTGGGATGGTGGGCTCGTGTGTTTTTGTCATAGCAGGAGGCAGGGGTCTTTGGGTCTTGGAAGGCTGTAATGGTTTTAAAAGGTGTAAATGGAAGGGTGGGGCCCATCTCAGGTATGGGTGTACCTACCTTGGTAACACTTTAAGATGGTAATGGCTTAGAGTCATTTGGCTGTATCGTGGGTATCTTTAATAGTAATAGTCCTCGAGCCGGTGCAGTTGAGGCTGAGGGCCTCGGAGTCTATTTTGATGGGAGATACAGCCAATTGGTCAATAACTTGCCTTCCAAGACCCTAGACGTTGACGAGGTTAGTTGACAAGGTTAGTCATGGTACGGAATTTGGGTCATTACTGTTCAGTTAAATTAAACAATTTATTTTGTAACAAAAATTTGATTTGGTTTAATAAATGGCTGCTATGGCCTTTCTAACCCAAAAAGTTGTGGTGTCGTTTGTATTATTGGGTAAATGGGGTTTTGGGTTGTCAGGTACAGCAGCCGCAATATTGGCTATACCTTAGTCAAGGGTGTGGGTAAAAGCAGCGCTGGATATAAACCAGAAATCAAAGTGTGAGAGAAAAGAAACAAGTGAAATAAAGAAAGACTTAAGTAAAAGCAGTGAATAGACATCAATGCAGCATAGCTGTGTACCCACCATGTAGCAACTGAAAAATCCTGTCCGGTATCCACCCTGTGTTGTGAAATATGCCCCCCTATCCTGTCTACATCCTCTCCTTT
The DNA here is from genome assembly GCF_965119305.1 of Pelophylax lessonae. Lineage (NCBI taxonomy): Eukaryota > Metazoa > Chordata > Amphibia > Anura > Ranidae > Pelophylax > Pelophylax lessonae. Next base: position 3,057,965 of record NC_138772.1, on the reverse strand, counting down.
TATATCCGGTGGAGCAAAGCGGGCCACGCCCCTAGCGTCATGTCTGGGTGTAAAAGGGCGGGTGTGAGCCGCCAAACAGCACGGCTACGCTGGCTGGGGACACCGGCTGAAGCGCTGGCATCCATACCCCCGGAAGTACATCACATCGCAAAACACATCCCCACAGGTGGTGTATGTGCTGCAGGAACATGGCGCCGTTGCCACAGGTGGCCCCGCCCCGGCGTATCGGGAAGAGTCAGCGGGGGAGAAAGAGGCTCCCCTGTGTGTGCATCGCAGCCCCCAGTTGGACTCGGATCCGCCACCAGAGGGAGCACTACAAACCAAAGAAGCAGAACAATGTCAGAAGCAGAGTAGTCAACCATATGAACTGCAAGCACTCCGCATGCTGACCAGACATACAATAGATATATATTTATAATGACTTAGCCAGTGCTATAGTATCGCACTAGTCAAAGACACACAGCGTGGAACCAACACAAGGGGGGGCTTGTGGGTGTCTTCCACCCGAAACATAGAGAAACAGGACATATTGGATCCACACTGTAAATTGAGTACACCTCCATCCCAAATATCTGTACAAAACAAGGAAAGAGAACCCAGTGGGACTTTAAATGAGGAGGACTCAATGTGTCATTTACAATGCGATGCGTCTGGTTTATTAACAAAAACATAATGTGTAAAATAGTAACCATATAAATACATATCCAGGTCATACATCATTACCGGCGCTTCAGCCGGTGTCCCCAGCCAGCGTGGCTGTGCTGTTTGGTGGCTCACACCCGCCCTTTTACACCCAGACATGACACTAGGGGCAGGGCCCGCTTTGCTGCACCGGATATAAAAGGAGAGGATGTAGACAGGATAGGGGGGCACATTCCACAACACAGGGTGGATACCGGACAGGATTTCTCAGTTGCTACATGGTGGGTATACACAGAGCAGCCATCAGAAATTTTGGGGCCCCTTATATAGTTTTAGGCCTGCCCCCCCCCCTGGACCTGACCATCAACATTCCCCAGGGCCCCCCACCGGCTGTCCCCTCAAGTCCCATCTCATATCCTCCTCCATCCCATGTCCTCTTCCATACCATGCCCTCCTCCTTCTCCATCCGATCTCCCCAATCCCATGTCCTCCTCCTGCAGTCTCATCTCCTCCATCCCATGTCCTCCTCCACCAATCCTACCTCCTCCATCCCTTCTCCTCTCTCTTGCACTGTGCACACTTCCTGATGGCCGGGGCCCGGGCCCCTCCTGATGCTCAGGCCCCATACAGGTGTATTACCTGTACCCCCCCCTGATGGCGGCCCTGGGTACACAGCTATGCTGCATTGATACCTACTCACTGCTCTTACTTAAGTCTTTCTTGATTTCACTTGTTTCTTTTCTCTCACACTTTGGTTTCTGGTTTATATCCAGCACTGCTTATACCCATACCCCTTTTCATTGCTTCTATGAAGGTTTATGTCCATACACCCCCAACCCCCCCAAGCACCCTGTTTACTTCATCTGTATTTTACTTATTACTTGCCAGCTATCATCTAGGATGATAGAATTGTATACTTATCTACACATATATATATATATTTAACTTTATTTCAGAGACTGGCTACTTGGAGATAGTCAAACACTCTTTACATATTAAGGCACATCCTCATCCCTGATTCGGTGCAGCATTCTTTTGGGCTCCTGCTCCTTCAGCTCCCTTTTCGGACATATTGCCTACCACCGTGTGGCGGCACTGTTTTCAAACAAAGATGGCATGACTTTGTATGTGAGTATGGGGTCTCCCCACTTGAGTTTCACAGGTTTCACATTTACTGCGTATCCACGCCCCATCTGTCACTCACTCTACATGGTGACTAACAACATTTACTATATTTTCAGATATGCCCTTATACACATACTCCTGATGAGTGGGCAATGCGACCCATGAAACGCGTCGAGTTCAACGTTCAAAATGTATTTGTGTGCATATTGTTATTGCCATGTCATGTTTTACTGATAATTCGCATTATTATGCCCATGTAATGATGTATGGCTTGGATATGTATTTATATGGTTACTATTTTACACATTACGCTTTTGTTAATAAACCAGACGCATTGCATTTTAAATGACGCATTGAGTCCTCCTCATTTAAAGTCCAACCGGGCTCTCTTTCCTTGTTTTTTACAAATATTTGGGATGGAGGTGTACTCAATTTACAGTGTGGATCCAATATGTCCTGTTTTAAGGTGTAGGAATTATAACAGTTTGTATATGTGCCTCCCACTTTTTAAGGTAAGTCCTAAAGTAATGGGACAATTGGCTGCTCAACTGTTCCATGGCCAGGTGTGTGTTATTCCCTCACTATCCCATTTACAAGGAGCAGATAAAAGGTCCAGAATTCATTTCAAGTGTGCTACTTGCATTTGGAATCTGTTGCTGTCAACTCTCAATAGGAGATCCAAAGAGCTGTCACTATCAGTGAAGCAAGCCATCATTAGGCTGAAAAAACAAAACAAACCCATCAGAGAGATCGCAAAAACATTAGGTGTGGCCAAATCAACTGCTTGGAACATCCTTAAAAAAGAACGCAGCTCAGCAATACCAAAAGACCTGGATAACCGAATAATTCTTTCCTTAGTGAAGAAAACAGCCTTCACAACAGTTGACCAGATCAAGAACACTCTCCAGGAGGTAGGTGTATGTGTGTCAGATCAAGAACACTCTCCAGGAGGTAGGTGTATGTGTGTCAGATCAGGAACACTCTCCAGGAGGTAGGTGTATGTGTGTCAGATCAGGAACACTCTCCAGGAGGTAGGTGTATGTGTGTCAGATCAGGAACACTCTCCAGGAGGTAGGTGTATGTGTGTCAGATCAGGAACACTCTCCAGGAGGTAGGTGTATGTGTGTCAGATGAAGAACACTCTCCAGGAGGTAGGTGTATGTGTGTCAGATCAGGAACACTCTCCAGGAGGTAGGTGTATGTGTGTCAGATCAAGAACACTCTCCAGGAGGGAGGTGTATGTGTGTCAGATCAAGAACACTCTCCAGGAGGTAGGTGTATGTGTGTCAGATCAGGAACACTCTCCAGGAGGTAGGTGTATGTGTGTCAGATCAGGAACACTCTCCAGGAGGGAGGTGTATGTGTGTCAGATCAGGAACACTCTCCAGGAGGGAGGTGTATGTGTGTCAGATCAGGAACACTCTCCAGGAGGTAGGTGTATGTGTGTCAGATCAGGAACACTCTCCAGGAGGGAGGTGTATGTGTGTCAGATGAAGAACACTCTCCAGGAGGGAGGTGTATGTGTGTCAGATGAAGAACACTCTCCAGGAGGTAGGTGTATGTGTGTCAGATCAGGAACACTCTCCAGGAGGTAGGTGTATGTGTGTCAGATCAGGAACACTCTCCAGGAGGGAGGTGTATGTGTGTCAGATCAGGAACACTCTCCAGGAGGGAGGTGTATGTGTGTCAGATCAAGAACACTCTCCAGGAGGGAGGTGTATGTGTGTCAGATGAAGAACACTCTCCAGGAGGTAGGTGTATGTGTGTCAGATCAGGAACACTCTCCAGGAGGTAGGTGTATGTGTGTCAGATCAGGAACACTCTCCAGGAGGTAGGTGTATGTGTGTCAGATCAGGAACACTCTCCAGGAGGTAGGTGTATGTGTGTCAGATCAGGAACACTCTCCAGGAGGGAGGTGTATGTGTGTCAGATCAAGAACACTCTCCAGGAGGTAGGTGTATGTGTGTCAGATCAAGATCACTCTCCAGGAGGTAGGTGTATGTGTGTCAGATCAAGATCACTCTCCAGGAGGTAGGTGTATGTGTGTCAGGTCAAGATCACTCTCCAGGAGGTAGGTGTATGTGTGTCAGATCAGGAACACTCTCCAGGAGGTAGGTGTATGTGTGTCAGATCAGGAACACTCTCCAGGAGGTAGGTGTATGTGTGTCAGATCAGGAACACTCTCCAGGAGGTAGGTGTGTATGAGTGTCAAAGTCACCAATCAAGAGAAGACTTCACCAGAGTGAATACAGAGGGTTCACCACAAGATGTAAACCATTGGTGAGCCTCAAAAACAGGAAGGCCAGATTAGAGTTTGCCAAACAACATCTAAAAAAGCCTTCACAGTTCTGGAACATCCTATGGACAGATGAGACCAAGATCAACTTGTAGCAGAGTGATGGGAAGAGAAGAGTATGGAGAAGGAAAGGAACTGCTCATGATCCAAAGCATACCACCTCATCAGTGAAGCATGGTGGTGGTAGTGTCATGGCGTGGGCATGTATGGCTGCCAATGGAACTGGTTCTCTTGTATTTTTGATGATGTGACTGCTGACAGAAGCAGCAGGATGAATTCTGAAGTGTTTCGGGAATATTATCTGCTCATATTCAGCCAAATGCTTCAGAACTCATTGGACGGCGCTTCACAGTGCAGATGGACAATGACCCGAAGCATACTGCGAAATCAACCAAAGAATTTTTTGAAGGAAAGAAGTGGAATGTTCTGCAATGGCCAAGCCAATCACCTGACCTGAATCCGATTGAGCATGCATTTCACTTGCTGAAGACAAAACTGAAGGGAAAATGCCCCAAGAACAAGCAGGAACTGAAGACAGTTGCAGTAGAGGCCTGGCAGAGCATCACCAGGGATGAAACCCAGCGTCTGGTGATGTCTATGCGTTCCAGACTTCAGGCTGTAATTGACTGCAAAGGATTTGCAACCAAGTATTAAAAAGTGAAAGTTTGATTTATGATTGGTAATCTGTCCCATTACTTTTGGTCCCTTAAAAAGTGGGAGTCACATATACAAACTGTTGTAATTCCTACACCGTTCACCTGATTTGGATGTAAAAACCCTCAAATTAAAGCTGAAAGTCTGCAGGTAAAGCACATCTTGTTTGTTTCATTTCAAATCCATTGTGGTGGTGTATAGAGCCAAAAAGATTAGAATTGTGTCCATGGCCCAATATTTATGGACCTGACTGTATGTAAATAAAACTGATTCAAATATCAAATAAATATATACAAAATGAATGCGTATAAACTGCAATCGATTCACATATCAAATGAATACATAAAAAATGACTATTTTAAAACCTACAATTCATTTAAAATAAAAATGGAGAGAATGATAAAAATAAGAATCCCTCATATGTAACCAATATTGAAAACCAAAAGACAATTTACAGATACATAATGGCGGTATACACAGGGTGGTCTCTACCATGGGTCTCGTTGGGTTCATTGGACCCAGACAGAACCCGAAGAGGGGCAGCAAATTGGCTCCCAAGATTTTTTTTCCAGAAGTTTTGTGTGCCATCAGTTTGCGGTGCGTTACGGGCGGCATTTCCTCATCTCATACTGCCACCCGTAGTGCACACTGATGAGTATGAGGAGGCGGAGCTTCTCCTCTGGGGAACGTCCCTTCCATGATTGTGGTGTGCGCAATGACGTCAGACATCAGCGCACTCCATCTCACGTAGGGTAGGCTGGATCTTCTAGGGCGGTGGCCGCGGCAGACAGTGGACAGACAGTAGGTTTTGGTGGACCGGTCAGGGAAAAGATAACAGGATATATAATATATTCTAAATTTTCTATTTATATAAAATAATGGATGTGGAGGGCCTTTTGGTGGGCGTGATTTTTTTTTTGAGGGGGGGAGGGGCAGCATTTCATTCTTGGACCCAGGCAGCACAATGTCTTGGGCCAGCCCTGGGTATACACACAAGATAAAAAAAAAAAACGGCCTCCCACCAAGATGAAAATGATAAGAAAAGCCTTATTAAGACATTATTAGGAGAGATGATTGGAGTGGGTATAATTATTGATGAAATAGGTGCTCTAATATCCATCTTCAGGAAAGAAATTTGGTGAACTCTGCAGCTATGGATTCCATTAACTTTTTAGAAAACAGAACGGTTAATTTGGATGACATTCTTTCGGATGAAGGAAAACCCACTGAAGATTTAGAAGGAGTTTTCAAGTCTTTGGGTAATGCTCTTGGAAGCCTGGTGGGACATTGTGACATTAGAAAGGTATTTGAAAGAAAGTTCAATCCCTAGGAGACTGAGATGGGAAGTAGCACCACTGGATGGTTTATATGATAAAGAATCCAAAGAGGAATGGTTGGAGTTTTTCAATAAGGCAAGAAAAAAGCTACAATCCCTGATACTTAAACGAAAAACTCAGAAAATGACTTTATTGGAAACCAAAAATCCAATTTTTAAAAAATAAGATGGAAGTTATTAGGAGGTGTTTTGTCACGTTTTTGGGTTTGTGTTCGATATGTGCAAAGAGAGATCACAAATACTTCAAAGTATAACATTTATGTAGCACTGCCCCCTTGGATTCCCCTGGGTTACCCATAGCAACAGTCCGTAAATACGTATCACTTTAAGACTTTGCTCAGACAATGAACAGTCCAGGGAATTTGGTTTTTGTGTTTTATTTTGGAACTTAGGTGGGAGAAGGGATGAGTGGAATACTCCAACTTAGTAACTTTATGCACAATTTCTGAGGACACTCGCTGTAATGAGTGGGGCAAGGCCTCTGCTTCACCTTGCCACTGAAGTGAAGTAGAAAATAGTTTCCTGACTGGATTTCTCTTCAGGGTCCTGATTTGGCACCCCCTTTCTCACTTCCCATACATGCTAGCCCCTTGTCCACTGACTCTCCACTGGAGTGGTCCCCTTCCTGGGCAGACCCCTGGCAAGCTTCCCGGTACACACGGACACTGTTTTTTTCCCTGGGTTGCTCTGCCTTCAGCTCCACTTGTCACTATCCCGGACCTCCTGGCTCAGCATCACACACTGGATCCAGGAGGCCGACTGTCTGTGACCACCTTCCTTGCTGACAGGAGGAGAGACAAACCGTCACCCTCCTCCTGGGACCTGGCTTCCCGCCCAAAGACGCCCTGTCACACGTGTCCTTGGCTTTTATAGACAATCCCAGGATGCACCATTCTTGTGCCCTCCCACTGGGACAGTCACAAAAGCCTGTGTGTCACTGGCTGGATTTCCTCCACTGTCCAACAGACTCCCCTATTGGATACAGTGGGGACACTCCCTCAGACCAAGTAAATCACACATGGACACATGGAACAGGCAAAACTACTGATCAGGCTCCCCTGATATGCAGATGGAGCAAAACAATGCCTTTACCTAGCACCTACCTAGGAGGGTGCTACATTTATTTAAAGTATTGACAGATAAAGATAAAGAAAATATGACAAGCATATTTAACTAAAGATGGTGTTTCCGCCATGGGTCCCGCAACATGGCACAGGTGACCACAGACGCTTGGATGGTTGCAAGCTCTGAATGAGACAAAGACCTTATAGGATTTGACTGTGGTAGTATAGAACTTAGAAAGACCACCACCAGCCAACTCCCTTTGCAATATGACCCCTCAAGGACTTGGTCCTCTACCAATATCATTCCAATGACACGAGTGAGCTAAAATTAACTAGAATAACCAAGATATTAGAAGCTTTGTTAGATAATTGTGAGGCCATCCTTAATAAGCAGGCATGTGCAGGGGGGATGAAGCAACTGTCCCTTTGCCCCTTGACGCCCAAAGTGCTCTTTTGTTAAGGCAGACATCCCAAGTCTCCCGTGAGGTGCGGGAGTCTCCCGCATTTGGGTTGTGGCTCCCTGACACCCGCAAGTGCCGCGCGATGTCCCGGTTGCCTGGCTGTCAGCTGTCAGCGTATCCCCGAATCAGAATGGAGCCGATGCTTACTGTATAGTTCCGGCTCTGTCCCGTCACAGGCGGAGTGATATCAAATGCACTCCACCTGTGAGAGGAGAGATACAGGAAGCATCAGCTCTGCATGCCTCCTCCCGTGGCGCTCCTCATACCCCAGGGTTGATGTGTCCCAGAGGAGTCAGTATTTCCCACCAGCAGTACCAGCCAGCATACCAGCCAGCAGTACCCACCAGCTGTACCAGCTAGCAGTACCCACCAGCAGTACCCACCAGCAGTACCAGCCAGCAGTACCCGCCAGCAGTACCAGCCAGCAGTACCCGCCAGCAGTACCAGTCAGCAGTAACCACCTGCAGTACCCACCAGCTGTACCAGCCAGCAGTACCCACCAGCAGTACCCACCATCAGTACCAGCCAGCAGTACCAGCCAGAAGTACCAGCCAGCTGTACCAGCCAGCAGTACCTGCGAGCAGTACCTGCCAGCAGTACTAGCCAGCAGTACCGGCCAGCAGTACCAGCCAGCAGTACAAGCCAGCAGTACCAGCCAGCAGTACCGGCCAGCAGTACCAGCCAGGAGTACCAGCCAGCAGTACCAGCCAACAGTACCCGCCAGCAGGTAAACAGCAGTGCATCTGTGTGAAAGCAGCCTTAGGCTCCTTTCACACGATCGGTATGTGCATTAGCATGTGTAAATTGTTGCAATATGTTTTTAATAACTAGTTGTGTTCATAATAAAATGTCACGTCCTTGTTCATACATGTATGTATAAGGACATGACATTTTCTGGCTGCCTAAGTCACATGTGCTAGGGGTTCAACTATCCCCCAGCACATAATTATAAATATCTCAGTGTTTCTGACTCCTACATTGTTCTGCCCAATCAATACAGAATCATCCGTATCGATACGCCTATCAGGAAGGAATGTGTCATGATACATTGCTGTATTGGTATTTTGAGAACAGCCCTATTTAAAGCCCTGTTCCATGGGCCCCTTTTTTACTTTGAGCACCTGCCCCTTGAAGCGGCTCTGCACGGCCCCTGTTAAAAGTAATATAAAATAACGCAAAATGCATAAAAAAAGAATAAAAGAATGCAACACTTGCGTTTTTGGTGCGGCTCCATTGAAGTCTATTACATGCAAAACGCAATCTGCTGTGGGAAAAAAAAAGTCGCTGACCCTTTCCAAAAAATTCACACGTGTGAATGAGGTTTGGGGGCACTGTGGGATACTGTTGGAGATCAGGGGGCACTTTGGAGGGCTGGATTCTCTTAGTGGGCCTGAGGGCACTGTGGGCTACTACAGGAGGCCTGATGGGCACTATGGAAGGCTGTAGACTATGTATTGGGCAGATGGGCACTGTGGGATACTGTTGGAGATCGGGGGACACTTTGGAAGGCTGGATTCTCTTAGTGGGCCTGAGGGCACTGTGGGCTAATACAGGAGGCCTGATGGGCACTATGGAAGGCTGTAGACTATGTATTGGGCAGATGGTCACTGTGGGATACTGTTGGAGATCGGGGGACACTTTGGAGGGCTGGATTCTCTTAGTGGGCCTGAGGGCACTGTGGGCTACTACAGGAGGTCTGATGGGCACTAGGGAAGGCTGTAGACTATGTATTGGGCAGATGGGCACTGTGGGATACTGTTGGAGATCGGGGGGCACTTTGGAAGGCTGGATTCTCTTAGTGGGCCTCAGGACACTGTGGGCTACTACAGGAGGCCTGATGAGCACTATGGAAGGCTGTAGACTATGTATTGGGCAGATGGGCACTGTGGGATACTGTTGGAGATCGGGGGGAACTTTGGAAGGCTGGATTCTCTTAGTGGGCCTGAGGGCACTGTGGGCTACTACAGGAGGCCTGATGGGCACTATGGAAGGCTGTAGACTAAGTATTAGGCAGCTGGGCACTGTGGGAGGCTGGGTGGCACTGTGGGAGATATGGGGGACCGCAAAACGCACATACACGAACTACATCCATAGGAAACCGAGACTGTAGTGCGTTTCTGCAAAACTCACCAAAAAACGCATGAGGTGTGAACGTAGGGTAAGTGTGAGTGAAACTTTATCTCTGTAATAGCAGGCTTATGGTGAACATTACATGAAGAAATCAGGTGTTTTTGAATGGCAGAGGTGATATAAGGAGGGGCAGGAAGATGCCCACAATGATGCAAGAAGTGGGCAGTCAAAAAAATGAGTGCAAACCCTCGTACGCTCATGCTGATGTGTTTTTATTTCTTTTTTTTTTTTATCACAAGGGGATAGTTTTATTGATAAAAGAAAAACATAAAAATAAAATAAAAAATATGTACAGCAGCAATCACAGACAAATACATATACAAATGTGGAAGAACAGAAAACCAAATATGTTGCGCTGTGCCTTTAAATCTCAAATAGCCATAAAAGTCCTTTAAATTGTTCAAAAACGGAAAATGTGCAAAAATTTTAGAGGATAGATTTTTGCAGGAAGGTTATCCCCAGAACGGTTAGATAAGGTAATTAATGATGTTTCCTGGATCCCCCAGGAACAATTACTGGGTAAGGAAATGGTGAGAGCGGTTTGAGGATGCAGATCACAGGAGTTTTATTGCAGGTTATAATGTGAAATATAAAGAAATTGGGAATATTGTTAAAAAGCAATCGCCTGTTCTTCTATACCAGAGGTCTCCAAACTGCAACCGGGGGGGGGGGGGGGGGGCAGTGACACCAACGATCAGGGATAATTCCTGCTCCTGATACCAACAATGGGGCACTATTCTTCCCACTGACACCAATGATGAGGCACTATTCCTCCAACTGACACCAATGATGGGGCACTATTCCTCCCACTGACACCAATGATGGGGCACTATTCCTCCCACTGACACCAATGATGGGGCACTATTCCTCCCACTGATACCAATGATGGGACACTATTCCTCCCACTGACACCAATGATGGGGCACTATTCCTCCCACTGACACCAATGATGGGGCACTATTCCTCCCACTGACACCAATGATGGGGCACTATTCCTCCCACTGACACCAATGATGGGGCACTATTCCTCCTACTGATACCAATGATGGGGCACTATTCCTCCACTGACACCAATGATGGGACACTATACCTCCCACTGACACTAATGTTGGGACACTAATTCTCCCACTGACACCAATAATGGGACACTATACCTCCCACTGACACTAATGATGGGACACTATTCCTCCCACTGACACCAATGATGGGACACTATTCCTCCCACTAACACCAATGATGGGGCACTATTCCTCCCACTAACACCGAAGATGGGGCACTATTCCTCCCACTAACACCGATGATGGGGCACTATTCCTCCCACTGACACTAATGATAGGGCACTATTTCCCCACTGACACCAATGATCGGACACTATTCCTCCCACTGACACCAATGATGGGGCACTATTCCTCCCACTGACACCAATGATGGGGCACCATTCCACCCACTGACACCATTATTAGGGCACCCTTCCTTCCAATAACACCATTGCTAAGACCAATGATGGGGTACTATTCCTCCCAAGGCCACCAATAATGAGGCTATTCTCCCATTGATACCAACCATTAGGCACTATTCCTCCTGGTAAAACTAATGATGGGGCATTTTTTGCTCCCAGTGATGCCAGTACATTTTCTACTCACACTGACCACAGTCTGGCCCCCTAAAGACTTAAGAAGAGTAAACTGGCCCTTTGTTTAAAAGGTTTGGAGACCCCTGGTTTAAACCTTTAATGGGTAATGTTTCCATGTGGAAAATCCATTCTATTTCTTTTTTTGAAATATATCCAACCCTATTTAAGCGTCTCACATACAGCCTAACATATTCTAAACCCCAAAACTGGTTTGATCAGGCATCCCAGTTTGTGAACTTTTTTTTATAACCTATTATGATATTTTTTGTGTGCTCAGATATACTGAAGAACAGTGAACTGGCCATCTGTTTAAAAAGTTTGGAGACCCCTGAGATAGAGGAAGACTGTCACCCCATCCTCTTGAAGAAGCTACCATGACAACGAAACGCGTTGGGGTGGATTGACATTACGAGGCGGCAGTAACCTAGCTCTGGGGATCAGCAGCCCGAGTCTCACACGGAACCACCGGCGGCTCAGTATAGTGCAGCAGGGTGGTTCACCGTTCACCTACCCGATGTCGGCAGTGAGATTCTTTTTGTGGCTCTATCTATACTGGCTTTTGTGAGTATTTTATTGCATTTTAATAAAAGTTCTGTCAAAACTTATTACACTAAATGAGATTCCTTTTTTTCGATGGTGCACATTGTCGTTCTGGGATTGAACTGAAACCACATATAGAATAAGTAAGCTCAGGCTTTTTTTCAGTAGGAACGCGAGGAAACACAGTTTCGACACCTCCAGCACTGAAATAAATGTATAATAAATATAATAAATATATATAAAATAAAAATAAAACATTAAAATAATGGCAAGGGGTGCTGGGGTGTGCTGTAGGGTCTGTTGATGTTGGCTGCTGGGGGATCTATTGTCACTGGAGGGAATCCATTTTTTGCAGGGTGAATCTGTTGTTGCTGGGGAGGTCTACTGTTGCTGGTGGGGGACTTGTTGTTGCTGGGGGTGGGTCTTGTGCTGCTGGGGGCTCAGTTTTTGCTCTGAGCGATCTACTATTGAGGGAGGGGTATACTATTGCTGGCTGCTGGGGGGGGCCAAAAGATGCTGGTTGCTGGGAGATCTTTTGCTGCTGTTGGTTATCTATGGTTGCTGGTGTGCATCCATTGTTTCTGGGGGGGAGACATATTGTTGTGTGGGGGATCTACTGTTGCTGGCTGCAGGGTATCTATTTTACTGCTTTTCTTGTTACCATTAACACATTCCATACAAATTACTCCACCACAAAATGATACTTGGTTTTGTATTCTCTAAAAGGTGTGGTACTGGGAGGAGAGCAGGGGGTGGAACCAAGGAACAGTTCTTGCAGGTGGGTAGGGGGCAGAGACAAGGGGTGACTCAAAAGGTGGGGAGTTCCTGCACCTATTCCCTGAGAAAAAAAAAGCCCTGAATAAGCTGTATCCCTGGAAGTGTTACATAGTTACATAGTTAGTGAGGTTGAAAAAAGACATCAGTCCATCCAGTTCAACCTATGATGTGTGTGTGTTTGCTGTTAACCGTACATTGTATGCCCCTGTATGTTGTACATTGTATACCCCTGTATGTTGTACATTGTATACCCCTGTATGTTGTACATTGTATACCCCTGTATGTTGTACATTGTATACCCCTGTATGTTGTACATTGTATACCCCTGTATGTTGTACATTGTACACCGCTGTATGTTGTACATTGTATACCCCTGTATATTGTACATTGTATACCACTGTATGTTGTACATTGTATACCCCTGTATGTTGTACATTGTATACCCCCCGTATGTTGTACATTGTATACCCCTGTATGTTGTACATTGTATACCCCCTGTATGTTGTACATTGTATACCCCCTGTATGTTGTACATTGTATACCCCTGTATGTTGTACATTGTATACCCCTGTATGTTGTACATTGTATATCCCTGTATGTTGTACAGTGTATACCCCTGTATGTTGTACAGTGTATACCCCTGTATGTTGTACATTGTATACCCCCTGTATGTTGTACAGTGTATACCCCTGTATGTTGTACATTGTATACCCCCTGTATGTTGTACATTGTATACCCCCTGTATGTTGTACATTGTATACCCCTGTATGTTGTACATTGTATACCCCTGTATGTTGTACATTGTATACCCCTGTATGTTGTACATTGTATACCCCTGTATGTTGTGGTCTTTAAGGTGCCCATCTAATAGTTTTTTGAAACTATCGATGCTCCCTGCTGATACCACTGCTTGTGGAAGAGAATTCCACATCCTTACTGCTCATTTGCCTTTCTAGGAAAAGAAAGGCCTAAAGATCCGGTGAGTGAGTTATTTGCTGACACGAAGAAGTTTATATGAACACTTTGTATACAGAAGGACTCTCCTAAAATCCTAAAAACTCTCATAAAATCCTCTGTTCATTTATAATGCCATAGCAACGAAACGTGTCGGGGGCGGAGCGACAGTATGAGCACTGTTAAAAGATGTTTTGTTTTGAATTTATTTGTCACAGATATTTTAATTGTAATTATCTTTGGCACTAAGAATTGTGTTTTTTTTTTAATTTTTGTTACATTTGAATGATATACGTTTTATTTGTATTTGGTTCACAGTTAGGTGTGGTTGATTTCTTGAGCGCTGGGCTTGATGAAGTAATTTTTGGCTTCGTTAGTGTTTGGTTTGAATTGGGGATTATTTCGCACAACAGCTGAGTATGGAGTATTTTTTTTTTTTTTTGGTATTTCTTAGGGATTTGTTTTCTACACTTTTAGCTCAAAGTGGTTATAATTGTTTCCCATATATATTTAGGTCACCTGGGAGATCTCGCCCCTTTGTTTATTACATCTGTTTTCTGCTAGACCTGTCATTTGTTATTTACATGGGGGGGGGGGGTCTGGATGCCCCTCTAAACACTTCCTTCTGGACCGGAAGGATTTACCCCCTTCCTGACCAGGCCCTATTTTGCGATTCGGCACTGCGTTACTTTAACAGACAGCGTCTTTCGACGCTGTACCCAAATAAGATTGGTGTCCTTCATGTTTACTTTGGTACAAAATAAGCCTGTTTCAACCTAAATGTACAAATTGTTATTAATTATTGTGAACTCTGTTTTTCCCTGTTCCATTTTCAATAAACTTTATGGAGAAAAAAAAAAAAAAAAAAAGATTGGTGTCTTTTTTCCCCACAAACAGAGCTTTCTTTTGTTGGTATTTGATCAACTGTGCGATTTTTTATTTTTTGCGCTATAAACAAAAAAAGAGCGACAATTAAAAAAAAAAACAATATTTTTCACATTCTGCTATATAACATTCTTTAAAAAAATAAATAAATAAAATCAAATTTTTTTAACATTTTAGGCCAATTTGTATTCTGCGCCATATTTTTGGTAAAATAAGCGTATTTCGATTGGTTTGCGCAAAAGTTATCGCGTTTACAAACTACAGGAAAGATTTATGTAATTTTTATTCTTTTTTTACTAGTAATGGCGGCGATCTGCGATTTTTTTTTTGCGGGACTGCGACATTGCAGCGGACAGATCGGACCCCTAACTGACATTTCTGACACTTTTGGGGGGACCAGTGACATTACTACAGTAATCAGTGCTAAAAATATGCACTGTCACTGTACTAATGACACTGGCAGGGAAGGGGTTAACACTGTGGGTGATCAAGGGGTTATATGTGAGCCTATGGGAGTTTATTCTAACTGTGGGGGGCGTGGCTTGTGAAATGACCATAGAGATCTGTGTTCCTATATAGAAGGCGCTCTGTGATCATTCCAGGGAGAAGAACGGTCAGCTGTGTTTACAACATCCGACCGTCCTTCTCTCTCAGCGGGGAGCGATTGCGGGTGTCTGTCAGGGGGCAATCGCAGCTGCCTGCCCGCTGCATCGGCTTCCCCGTTGACGAGTGAGGGCGGGAGCACGCCCCCTGGTTGCCTCCAAGCAACTGACGTAGACCTAGGTTGGTTTGCCTGGGAGAGCCACCCTGCCGCAGTAAATATGCGGTAAGCGGTCAGCAACCGGTTATTGTTAAAGGGGGCTTACATATTTTCGATAAACCACCAACCTGGAGACCCACACAGGGACTGGGTCCATATTTGTGGAGAAGAGTTCCTTGTCCTCATTATCGTGGGGACAAGGTGCTTTGCCGGGGGGGGGGGGGGCGGGGGGGGTTCTTCCTGGCCAGGCTGATTGCTCAGAGCAGGGTCTGATGTGGATTTTTGGGGGCAACGTCACACTTTTTATAACTTTCTGTGTAAGACTCCCCCTTTAAAGTCCACAATGTAGTGGGCAAACAAACACTTTTTGTATAATATTGTATGTTTTTAACTGATTGCTTTGATTTCTGTAAAGTCCCTTTATTCTAATTAGGGCCGCTGATAAGGAAGTACAGTCAGCCGTCCAGTACTGGGCCCGGGCACCATCAATTCAAAAGGGGGGCCCAGGCACCTGTTGAGCAGAAGGGCCGGCTGCACTGTCTTATTGCAGACATTGATCCTCTTTTGCCTCCCCCTGCAGCACTGCCAGCTTCTCCTCCTCTCCGTCCCTCCAGGGGGATTGGTTCTAGCACATGCACCTCATCAGCTGTTCGGGCCCCCCATGTGCCCCTTTCTCCTGCAGCGCTGCCAGCTTCTCCTCCTCTCCTTCCCTCCGGCTGCACAGCAGGAGGATTGGTTCAAGCACATGCACCTCATCAGCTGTTCGTGCCCTCCTGTTTGCCCCTTTCTCCTGCAGTGCTGCCAGCTTCTCCTCCTCGACCCTCCCTCCGGCTGCACTGCAGGGGGATTGGTTATAGGACATGCCCCTCATGTGCCCCTTTCTCCTGCAGCACTTCCCTCCTCCCCTCTCCAGCCAACAGCTGCTATGGGCACATCGGGGGATGTTTCAGGATGGAGAAACGGGTAGGGGGCCGGTGAATATGTCTTTTACTGGCCCCTTCCTTTCCTAAATGAACACAGTGAGCAATCAGTACTAATCACTCCTGTGTCCATTCATCACTGAAGCATAGTAAATTGTGAGCAGGGAGCCTCTGAGTGCTTCCTATTTATTCATATGTGCAGCCAAGGCTATAGAGAAAGGGACTGATAAATCTATGTTCTCAGTCACTTGCGGCCGGGATAAAAGGGCCCTGTCCGGTAGGCTTTTTGGGGCGCCGTGACAGGAGCTGACTGGCAACCTTCAGCCCAAGGGGCAAGTACAAACCAGAAGCCCATGGTGTAGCGAGTCGGCCCCCGATCCCACTATCCCTCTTCCCGGCCTCCTCCTTACCCCCATTCCAGGCTGAAGCTCCACTCCAGGTAGTCTCTACTCACTGGCCGAATCTTACACCACCCATGCTAAGGGGGAGGCCTGCTCTCTGTCCTTGTCTTCATCCCGCACTCAGTAGGTCAGCGTTGGAGACTTTTTACTTCTCCTCACCAGGAATCCTTTAGGCATGTCTGTGGCAGAAGCTGTGCAGCCTTTTTATGGGGCATCAAAGGGGCCCAGGGGGGCAATCCCCCCCCCCCTGCCCCCCGGCCCAGTCCTCCCCTTCCCCGTGATTTCTAGCAGCAGCAGCCCTGATTCTAATCATGGGGATGATGGTACACATAAGTAAGTTTCTACCACAAATAAGTCCATGGATCTTTTTATTACCTTTTCTGCTGAACTCTTCACTACAGAGGAAGGCATATCAGAATATAAAGGATGGATGGATGAAAGAAAATAAGGGAGTCAGTAGAATCCGGAGGGATGGCACCTCTATGATATGATGACATTTCTCCTCTTGCAGGGAGCTGATGATGGTACTTTGATACCTGGGAACAGTCAGCGTCTGTGTAGCAACAGAAAAACCTTCACTGGCAAACGCTTGATGTGTGGCACAACATGACGGCACGTTGCCATGGAAACTTAGTCTGGCTGAGGATGGCACGTAGACTTTGTTGTGCCAGATCCAAAATGTTTAGACTTCATTCTCTATTTCAGTGTGACACAAGTGTGCAGATGGATTCCTCTTGTCTACGGTACATAAAAGTGACCCGTGATGATAGAAATCCACAGATTACTGGTGCTGACTTCTTCCAAAAAATAATACATTTCATGTTCATTCTTCAGCTTCAGTAATGTCTGCATTGCTGCTCCCAGTAGAAGCATGGAGGCATTGAAAATGCATACCTTCAAGGTCAGCAACTTAGAAAGTACTGAAGCCATTGGGTCAGCATGACAGCTGGACAACCAATACGCTCACAGGTAGAGGTCAATGATGGGAGGCTCAAGACCAGTGGTTCCAACCACAAGCCATGGTCCACTGCTGGGCTACAACTCCTTCTCCCAGGCCTCTAGCCAGCAACAGCCGGTGCCTCCCGGCTTCCATAGCTCCCCCCCAACCTCCTATAATGGCCCACAGTGCCCCCCAAACTCCCACTCTTCCACAAAGCACCCCAAATTTCTGCAGAGAATCCTGCTCTCCATAATGCCCCCAACCTCCTACAGTGTCCCATAGGGGCCCACAGTACCCGGAGCCCCCCTGAGAGCCAATGCAGTGGGCCCCTCTGCCAGTCCCCCACAGTGATGCCCAGCATCGCACAATTCCCTGCAGCCTGCTGCAGAGCCTCCGGTTCTCTTGAGTGCTCCCAGCCTCCAACAGTGTCCCGCAGTGACCCCCAATCTCCCACAGTGCCACCCAGCCTCCCACAGTGCCCAGCTGCCTAATACATAGTCTACAGTCTTCCATAATGCCCATCAGCCTCCTGTAGTAGCCCACAGTGCCCTCAGGCCCTCTAAGAGAATCCAGCTCTCCAAAGTTCCCCCGACCTTCAACAGTGTTCCACAGTGCCCCCCAACCCCCCCCCCCCACTGTGCTGTCCAGCCTCCCACAATGCACCTCAGCTTGCTGCATAGCCCTCAGTCCTCTGTAGTGCTCCTAGCCTCCAACAGTTTCCCACAGTGACCCCAATCTCCCACAGTGCCGCCCAGCCTCCCACAGTGCACTGCTGCCTGATACATAGTCTACAGCCTTCCATAGTGTCCATCAGCCTCCTGTAGTAGCCCACAGTGCCCTCAGGCCCTCTAAGAGAATCCAGCCCTCCAAAGTGCCCCCGACCTTCAACAGTGTCTCACAGTGCCCTCATACCTCAAATAACCGCCTACTGTACCCCCAAGCCCACATGAGAACCTCCACAGTGCCTCCCAATTCCCCACAGTGCTGTCCAGCCTCCTACAATGCACCTCAGCTTGCTGCAGAGCCCTCAGCCCTCTATAGTGCTCCCAACCTCCAACAGTGTCCCACAGTGACTCCAATCTTCCACAGTGCCACTCAGCCTCCCACAGTGCCCAGCTGCCTAATACAAAGTCTCCAGCCCTCAATAGTGCTTATCAACCTCTTATAATGCCCCACAGTGCCCTTAGGCCACCTGAGAGCCCTTTGCCTCCACAGTGTCCCCCAACCTCCCACAGTCCCACTGGGCCTCCTACAGTCCCCCCCCCCCCCATACTGTTTCAGAGCTTCTGTAGGATAGCCAACCTCCTACAGTGCTTAGTTAATCAATAAATGCTTTCAAACTGGGGCGGTGCGCTGGCGGTGTGGTAAAAAACTCCTGCAAGCAGCATCTTTGAAGCGCTAAAAAAAGTGCCTCAAAAGCGCCCCTCTCCATTGAAATGAATGGGAAGCGCCTCAAAAGTGCATGAAAAGCACTTCAAAAGTGCCTCAATCTAGTTCTTTTGAATCACATGACCTCAAAAGCGACGCAAAAGCGCCCTGCAATTAATGGGCAGATTTCAAGTGCCTCAGTGAAAGCAGCCTTACTGTTGGGGCATGGAAGGTTTGGCTTCCTCCAGCCACACCTGTCCGTAATCTGTCCACTGCTATATGTGCTTCTACAATATCTCACAAAAGTAAGTACACTCCTCACGTTTGTATCTTTTCATGTGACAACACTGAAGAAATGACACTTTGCTACAATGTAAAGTAGTGAGTGTACAGCTTGTATAACAGTGAAAATTTGCTGTCCCCTCAAATAACTCAACACACAGCCATTAATGTCTAAACCGCTGGCAACAAAAGTGAGTACACCCCTAAGTGAAAATGTCCAAATTGGGCCCAAAGTGTCAATATTTTGTGTGGCCACCATTATTTTCCAGCACTGCCTTAACCCTCTTGGGCATGGAGTTCACCAGAGCTTCACAGGTTGTCACTGGAGTCCTCTTCCCCTCCTCCATGATGACATCACAGAGCTGGTGGATGTTAGAGACCTTGCGCTCCTCCACCTTCTGTTTGAGGATGCCCCACAGATGGTCAATAGGGTTTAGGTCTGGAGCCATGCTTGGCCAGTCCATCACCTTTACCCTCAGCTTCTTTAGCAAGGCAGTGGTCACCTTGGGGGTGTGTTTGGGGTCATTTTTATGTTGGAATACTGCCCTGCAGTATCCCTGATGCAGTGTGTGGCGTATGATCTGAGCACTGACAGGCTGACCCCCCCCACCACCTTCTCAAGTTCTGCAGCAATGCTGGCAGCACTCATACGTCTATTTCCCAAAGACAACCTCTGGATATGACGCTGAGCACGTGCATTCAACTTCTTTGGAGGACCATGGAGAGGTCTGTTCTGAGTGGAACCTCTTCTGCTAAACTGCTGTATGGTCTTGGCCACCGAGTTTCAGGGTCTTGGCAATCTTCTTATAGCCTAGGCCATCTTTATGTAGAGCAACAATTCTTTTTTTCAGATCCTCAGAGTGTTCTTTGCCATGAGGAGCCATGTTGAACTTCCAGTGACCAGTATGAGAGAGTGAGAGCGATAACACCAAATTTAACACACCTGCCCCCCATTCACACCTGAGACCTTGTAACACTAACGAGTCACATGGCACCGGGGAGGGAAAATGGCTAATGCACTGCAGGGGGATTGGTCCTAGCACATGCACCTCATCTGCTAAAGCTCTGGTGAACTCCATGCCCAAGAGGGTTAAGGCAGTGCTGGAAAATAATGGTGGCCACACAAAATATTGACACTTTGGGCCCAATTTGGACATTGTCACTTAGGGGTGTACTCACTTTTGTTGCCAGCGGTTTAGACATTAATGGCTGTGTGTTGAGTTATTTTGAGGGGACAGTAAATTTACACTGTTATACAAGCTGTACACTCACTACTTTACATTGTAGCAAAGTCTCATTTCTTCAGTGTTGTCACATGAAAAGATAGAATAAAATATTTACAGAAAGGTGAGGGGTGTACTTACTTTTGTTGCTAGCGGTTTAGACATTAATGGCTGTGTGTTGAGATATTTTGAGGGGACAGTAAATTTACACTGTTATACAAGCTGTACACTCACTACTTTACATTGTAGCAAAGTCTCATTTCTTCAGTGTTGTCACATGAAAACATAGGATAAAATATTTACAAAAATGTGAGGGGCGTACTTACTTTTGTGAGATACTGTATAGCTTAAAATTAATCCTGATTTACCGAGCCCCCGAAAATATCAGGACAGTACAAATATTCCCCAAATGACCCCTTCTTGGAAAGTAGACGGTCCAAGGTATTTAATAAGAGGCATGGCAATTTTTTTGAAGTTGTAATTTTTTTTAGAAAACTATTTTGGCCAAAGAAACAATTAAAAAAATGTTTTTAACAATTTTTTTTTTTTTTCTACTGACTGTCACCAATGGAGTACAGCGTTATCATATAACGGAGGTGGTGGTGATCATGGACACTGACTGGTGACAGTATTTAAAAAAGAAATACGGTAATAATAATTTATTTTCATCTTTTGTTCCTTTTTTTTTTTTTTTACAATTTTTTTTTAACACACTGTGACCAGAACAATACAATGTTACCATAGTAAACACTGCACTACTCTGGGAAAGTGATCAGAATTATTTTTTTGTAGGGAGAACACAAGCGCCACTCTAAGTGCAGTAAAGGATTTATTGATAAGAAATCAGAAGTAAAAGTACTCACAAAGGAAGATGTGATTAGGCATGGGAATGTCCATGTATGTGGAATAGATCCATCAATCCGGTGTAATGGTCAGGATGGCTCGAGCGATCTCGCTCCTCAGAAGGTTGACCGGTGGTAATCGGTACTTCCTGATGGTTGGAACGCACTGTGGTCCTCCCGCCGTCACTTCCGGGTATGACGCGATGACGTGATAACGTGATGACGCCTTATGAGGAGCGAGCCTGACCATTACACCAGATTGACCAGATCACACTAGATTGCACCAAGGCGTGTTCCCGGAGAACATCATAAGACATCCACCCGGGACGAATGTCTGGCCCGGCCGTCATTTGAAAATAGGCTGGACAGGAAGTGGTTCAAAAGCAACACACAAACCTCTCCAAAAGGTCCCCCAACAGTGACGGCCCATCCATTGGGGGTGCAGGGGTGCCGCCCCCCCCCCCCCCATCCATTTGTCCGGCCTCCTAATCTACATGTAGGGCACCAGACGCATGGATTCCAATGGGTTTTTTTTTTTTTTTGAAGCATGTGATTCGAGCCAGAGGATCTAATAGGCTTCAAAAAAGGGTGGGCTCGGGGCGCAGAGCACTAATATTCGGTATTGCCACACTGATTCTCCTCCTGAGACCCGTTTCCAGATTGGCCAAAAGGAGAAGCCATGCTATTGGCAGAGGAGGAGGTGGGAGGAGACGCAGGGGAAGCCCGACCCACGGAGGAGACTGAGGGGGAAGTTGCACCCACCTGCTCAGGGTGAGTGAGCCAGCGACTGGCGGGACGGGGTTAGGTGTGCAGGCTGGAGCTGGTTTGGTCTGGGGGGACCCCCCCCCAGCCCATGGAGCACCAGCCGCCACTGCACAGGTCCCTTTTTTGAGTCCACAGCAGAATCGGATCACATGGTACTTCGCGCCTATGCGATCCGATTCATGTCCAGACTGACAGTTCACATTGCGATGCGCGAACTGATCTGGGGGTGTCGTTAACTTTGTATTGACACCCCCAGCAATTTGCATATGGCAGTGTGAACTGCCTGTGATTTGAATTCAATGCGGGAGCCTGCAGCGGATTCACAGGGTTCCCGCATCGCACATGACACAGGGAAAGCCTGACCCACGGAGAAGACTGAGGGGGAAGCCACCGCTGCCTGCCCAGGGTGAGTGAACCGGCGACCGGGGGAGGGGAGGGGTGGGGTATGGTGTGCAGGTTCGAGCTGGTGTAGTCCAGAGGGGGGGTATGGTGTGGCCGTCTGCCGCCCCCCTGGCCCATGTAGCACCAGCCGCCGCTGTCCTCCAACATACATAGCAGACTCTCTATATATTGACTGAAGGGAAAATCGGAGGTCAGATTAACCTTTCACTGATTCGGGAAATCGCAGCGCTCTCAGCCGTCTTCGCTCCATTTTTCTGTGTTCACCGAAAAGGATATTTTACTTTAGAGAGCAGAAAATTGTTTTGCTCTTTGAGAGTTTTTGCGCTCGGCGGGGTTGGCTCAGAGGATTTTTCGTGACTCAGGCAGTAAATTGTAGATTTCTTCCCGGGGGTTCCATTGGGCAGAGCGGTTATTCCTGGTCACCTCGATGTAAGCGACGATCAGGAGAGCTTTGTATCCAATATAAAGTCTGAACTCTGCACAGAAGAGAGTGTTACATTGTTTCATCACATCGAACTTTCCTATTCAGGCATCCAGGTGACAAAATAACTGTTAAAAGCTGAATCTCATTTAAAAGTCATTACGTTCCGTCGCCCAGAGGAAGCCTTGTGGCTGAAGTCTGAAAAATAAAAGCAACATAACTTTTTTTGTGTTTGTTTTTATTTTATTGAACTGAAAGTGAAAGTAGAATGTATTGTCCATCAACCTGGGCTGCATGGTCAGATAAGGGTCTGGTATGGTCCTAGGAGCGCTGTATGTACTGTGTACTTCTATACTCTTTGGATTTGCACACGAGTCGAGGATGACATCTGTCAAAATTCCTGGTGGATGTTGGGCGAGGGGCTGTGCATGACGCGTTTCCAGGGGCTTTGCCCTCTTCTTCAAATGCGTTGCCTTTGGGAAAGCCCTTTGAGTCTGGTATGGATCTTGAAAGGGAACCCCACGCCAAAATGAATAAAAACATTGCGTGAGGTCCCCCCGTAAGACCATATCTGACCCTTCAGTCTGGAATGAATTTTGGGGGGAGCCCAAGTGCCAAAAAAAAAAAAAATGGCGTGGGGTCTGCACCAGATTTTGCACTTTCCAGTTTTAGTAAATCAACCCCACTGTCACCTTACTCATGCAGGGCAGGTTGATGGTATCTCTGCAAATGTCATGCCCTGACCCACCTACACTTCCCACCCTTTCCTCCTCTGCCACCGGTAAGAGTGCCCATCACTTGCTTGTATGGGGGAGCATGTAAGCAGGTGCAGTCTATTTTCTCGGCTATAGGTGGCGCTCAACAGCAGCGGCAGTGCGGGGGCAGAGGAACGCTATGGTTTCCTGAGTCACTGGGGCAGCAATCCAGTTGGATGCTGACAGCCCATGTGACTCTTGTGGCCATCTTGGGTCAGGCAGAGTCTATTTAAGACCCTGGTTCCTGGTTTTGGCTCGCTTTTAGCGTGTGGATAGTGTAAGGTTTTGTCACCCGTCTGTCAGGGACAACATTAGCGGTAGGAAAAGGTTCCAGACAAGTAGAGAAAGTGCAGGAATTCACTTTTCTTCTTGGAAACCTCCCCACTTGGGCTCGGACCGGCCAGACCACATTCCGCCCATCCAGAGAGACGCTGTCAGCTTGGCCCATTACATACTCTTGTCATCCGTGAGTGTTCCCAATCAGGCTGCCTTCCGCATGGCTTGTTGTGAACTATACAGTATTTCCTTGACTTCAATACAAGTTCTTTCAATTGCATCTGGACTGTGTGTGTGCAGGAGGAGCGGCTGCCCTGGACACTGTGGTTTCTTGTGAGATGGGGGGGGCACTGCAAGGAGGGGGTAAGAATTGCTAGGTGCGATAATTTAGGGGGACAACTGTTATGAGGAGGGATGGGGAAGAGGATTTGTGCAAGGAGGGGGGATTTGCTGGACACTGTGGTTTCTTGTGAGATGGGGGGGCACTGGGAGGAGGGGGTAAGAATTGCTAGGGGCGATAATTTAGGGGGACAATTGTTATGAGGAGGCATGGGGAAGAGGATTTGTGCAAGGAGGGGGGATTTGGAGGGTTTGTGCTAGAAGGGGTTGATATGGTGAAGAGGGGAGTAGAGTTGTGCTAGGTGAAGAACTTTGTATTTGGGGGAGGATTTGTGCTAGGAGGGGAACATTTTGGGAGGGATTTGTGCTTGGAGAGGGGATGTGGATTGAAGGGGAGAGTTGTGCTAGGAGAAGAACTTTTTGTTTGGGGGGGATTTGTGCTAGGATGGGGAAATTTGTGGGAGGGATTTGTGCTAGGAGAGGGGATGTGGATTGGAGAGGAGAGTTGTGCTGGAGAAGAACTTTTTGTTTGGGGGAATTTGTGCTAGGAGGGGAATTTTGAGGGGTTGAAGATTTGTGCTAGGAGGGGTGACTATTTTTGGGAGGGGCATTTGTGTTGGGGGATTTGGAGGATGGGGGGGGGCAAAGATTTGTGCTGGGAGGGGGGATTTCATTGGGGGGGCGGATTTATACTGGGGGAATTCATGCATTCTGAGGAGCAGCACAGTTTGGCATGTTCGCCCTGGGCTCTAATAGAGGACCGTGTCCCAGCACTGCACCCACAAGCATGTGACCTGATCTCCTTCGGCAATGCCAACCAACTGCAAGCTCTGAGATGACCAGGAGAGTGATGTCACCGCTCCCCTGGGTCACCAACACAGTCCATCCCAAAGCTAGGTGTCAAGTAGCAAGGAGCAGAGGAGGAGCACAGGTAATGGGGTATAAGGGGGCTCAGGAAACGTCTTTTGTGGAGACACTGTCACTGAACCCCCCTGTACCCCAGCACCTGTGCTCAGCTCCTTGCTCCTCAACACCTAGCATTGGAATGGGCTCTGTCAGTGACCCAGGGGAGCGGTGACATCACTCTCCTGGTCATCTCAGGACTAGCAATTGGTTGTCTGGCATTGGCGAAGGAGAGCTCAAGGGATTATGGGAAAAAGAGCTAAAGGTAGGTCATTCTGCTCATTTTCTCTGTTCTGTAACCGATGGGCTCCTCAGGTTTAATGGCGATGTACGTTGCGTTCCTCTTCTCAGAGAGCTTTCACATGCATTAGAACACACCCAGAGTCAGATTCCAATTAGCTTTGATTTATTAGAAGTAAATGAGAATAATTGATGTGGCCGGGCCGTCATGGTCATTAATTGGAACGCCGCAAAGGCTGCGTGAGCCCTGCAAGATGCTTTTGGTCTTAAGTCGTACTCTCAGAATCACCGGAGCACTTTCACCTATCATTGGCTCACATTGATTTCTCCCAGAAAAGCCATTCTTCATCCGTCTATAAAGAAGCCACCCTTTATTAAGCTATCGATGGCAATATCTGTGATATATATGGGGGGGCTTGCTTGTGATCAGCAGTGCGAGCCCCATCCTCTGATAATGAGGGGAGCTGATTAGAGGATTGTTTTATGGGATGAACATTTGTATTGGTTGGTAAGGTGTCAGACAAGTCGTGGACGGGACGTAAGACAGCACAGCGCCACAGTGATACCAATCACCAACTCATCAACTCTGCCCAAGAGTGTATGTATAGCCCCAAATATTTTATTTCAGTTTTGAGTAGGGAAGGGTTAAATCTGAACTCCGGGATAATGAATCCATCGGTCATGTGACTTCTTCTTGAATCTCTGTGAGATTTATGTATTTCTTCCAGATCTGTGCAGTAATCCAGTGTGAGACTTGCTGTAATATAGACCACTCACTGCTGCTCTCTGTCCTTGTGCAGGGGGACTGGTCTTGTCTCCGCCCCCTCCTGTCATTTTTGTAGTGGGTGGAGTCTACTGGGCCCCTCCCACAGCTCTGCTCTCTCTCCTTATTCAGGGGGACTGGTCTTGTCTCCGCCCCTCCTGTAGTTTTCTATAGCGGGTGGAGTCTACTGGGCCCCTCCCACAGCTTTGCTCTCTCTCCTTATTCAGGGGACTGGTCTTGTCTCCGCCCCTTCCTGTAGTTTTTTTTTGCAGTGGGTATAACCTGCTTGGTCCCTCCCACAGCTCTGTTCTCTTTCCTTGTGCAGGGGACTAGTCTTGTCTCGGCCCCTTCATGTAGTTTTCTGTAGTGGGTGGAGCCTGCTGAACCCCTCCTACAGCTCTGCTCTTTTTCCTTGTGCAGGGGGCTGGTCTTGTCTCTGCCCCCTCCTGTACTTTCCTGTAGTGGGTGGAGCCTGATGGGCCCCTCCCACAGCTCTGTTCTCTCTCCTTGTGCAGGGGCTGGTCTTGTCTCTGCCCCCTCCCGTACTTTCCTGTAGTGGGTGGAGCCTGCTGGACCCCTCCTACAGCTCTGCTCTCTTTCCTTGTGCAGGGTAACTGGTCTTGTTTCGGCCCCTTCCTGTAGTTTTCTGTAGTGGGTGGAGCCTGCCGGGCCCCTCCCACTGCTCTGCTTTCTGCACAAACTATGTACAGCACAGTGATGATGTCACTGTTTCGTTTGCAAGGTAAAATACCTGGGTTTGCAGAGGCATTTGGTGCACACAAAGTGGATCTGTATCCTTTGTGGTTATTGAGGAGTATATTTCAATCAATCAAATCAATCAAAAGTCAATAAATCAAAGTTTTTGTGACCGGAGTTCAGCTTTAAAGAAGAACACCCATAATAAATATTTACCAATCAGCCATACCATAATGACCCAAAAACGTGAAATAATCAGCGCAAACCACAATAAATCCAAGGTAAGTAAAGTAAATGAAAATAAATTGACTAAATAAATGAGTAAATGAGTACATACAAGGCTGCAAGCAATCAGTGATAACACAAACCACCAGTGAATACAAATAAATCAATATTGCTGCGCCAAGTGACTAAATTCAATAAAGGTAAATCAATACGGTATTGTGAATCATATACATCAATAAAAATGTGCATAAATATAAATAATCATATGCAAATATAATAAAGTGATCCAATATAAATACAAAGTGCAAATGCAACAAAAAAGTGCGAATGCAAAAAATGTCCAAAAGGTTCTATGATGAAAAAGAAAGTCCCAAACTCAATCCTAATCAAAGGGAGAGTTTTTAGAATATCTCCATCCGTGATCCAATGTGTTAAAAGTGCAATCGTGCTCCAAACACTTCAACCAGGAGCTCACAGTGATTGGTGCAAGATGCAGTGCTGTATTTTAGCCTAGGCCAACAAGGCCCAGGCCTAGGGCAGCACTTTGCAGGGGGGCAGCAAAAAAGCCACCCCCCTCCACCTGAGACTCTATTGGCCACTGGTTGCTAGAACCGCCTTTCTCACCCCCCTCTCTCTCATCCCCCCCTCTCTCTCTCTCATCCCCATCCCTCTGTCTCTCATCCCCCTCCCTCTCTCTCGTCCCCCCTCCCTCTCTCTCATCCCCCCTCCCTCTCTCTCATCCCCCTCTCTCTCTCTCTCATCCCCCCTCTCTCTCTCTCTCATCCCCCCCCCTCTCTCTCTCATCCCCCCTCTGCCCCCCTCTCGTGAGATCTCAGGGGTTCATGCTGGGACTTGTAGTCCTTCAATTTTGGAGGGAGTCACATCTGTTAAAAAAGGAGTGGGGCAAATTTACATAAGGGGGGGGGCGCCCAATTTTAGTCTTGCCTAGGGCAGCACAAAACTAAAATACACCACTGGCTAGATGTCACAACCCACCTGGGGTCTTGCAGTGGAGAGGGAACCCAGTTGCAGTGGAACAGCACTCCCTTACAATCACGACCCTTAGGAGTCCCTGGAAGTGGGAACAGGGCCCCGTAGGGATTGTGGTGGCACGGGGGCCTTTAATGAAGAGGAGGAGGTAAGGTCGACAACTCTGGAGTCAGGTCTGGCAGGCAATCAAGGAGTATCAACCTAAGGAAGAAAGTATCAGGAACCAGAAACACAGGCAAAGCAACAGCAGACACACAGGAGCAAGGAAAATAACCAAGCACTGACTGGAAGGTGTGCTTGGTTTATATAGGGAGCCAGGATCACATGACCCGCCACCTCCCACCAGTAGGTGTGGCTGCCAGGAGCTATAAAGGGAGGTCAGAGACCCAGCGCCATCTTGATTTGCTTCATAGAACCTGACCTTACCAGATCTTCAACTCTCCTCTCTCCCTCTGTGTAAGACACTGGAACCACATGGCGGCCGCCATCTTGCCACGACAGTGTGCCTGATGCAGTCCTCAGAGGTGAGGGGAAGAGAAGGAACCACCGCAGACCCGGAGGAGGTGTCTCTGAGGACGGCAAGCACCGAGACTCTGTTGCGAGAACGCCGCAGGCACCCAGACGCAGGTGAGTACGCGGCAGTGCCGTGACACTAGATTAGCAGCTCACCTCAGGGTTAGACTGCAAAGAGTCATGCAAGCATTGGGATAATAAAATGGACAGCCAGTCCCTTCCACTTCACACCTTCCACCTCTCCTTCCCCGGTAATCAGAGTGCGATGATACTCAGCAAGAGAAAAAGGAAGAAGGATCTAGTGCTCTCAGTTTAAATATGTACGAAGTCACATGACGTAACGCGTATGGGGGGAGGAGCCTACTCGTTGAACGTCAGACCCAGGGAGGTTCTGTCTCGCAGATACAATCAGCTGTTTGCAGCCCGCACTGTCTGAAGTGCCGGTAAATGTAAGTGCGTTTCCTTTTGATTTTTATAATAAAATATTTAAACTGAGAGCACTAGATCCTTCTTCCTTTTTCTCTTGCTGAGTATCATCGCACTCTGATTACCGGGGAAGGAGAGGTGAAAGGTGTGACGTGGAAGGGGCAGGCTGTCCATTTAATTATCCCAATGCTTGCATGACTCCTTTGAGTCTAAAGCCCCGTACACATGCGTCGAAAATCGGCAGGGAATTTTCGTCCGACGACCGCTCTGCCGATTTTCGGCTTGTTAGTATGATGCTTCCGTCAACCAACTCCGACTTTTAGGCCGAAAAAAAATCTGGTGTGCATGCTATAAAATTTTTGTTGGCCGTCAACATAACGGCCGATTTTCGTGCAGTCAGTACAGATTTCGACAGGGAAAAATCTGATGAGCAAGTCTGGGCATGCTCAGAGAAGAAAGAACACAAAGAAAGCAATCCAACACATGACATCACTTCTGAACTAGAATTTTGTTGGGCGAGAAAATTCGTGTGCAGTCTAGGCACATTCCAACCAACAAAACACCACTCTGGACAAAAGACAGACTATCGGTTGGCCGATAATCGTTGCTCGTGTACGAGGCTTAACCCTGGGGTGAGCTGCTAATCTTGCACCAATCACTGTGAGCTCCTGGTTGAAGTGTTTGGAGCACGATTGCACTTTTAACACATTGGATCACGGATGGAGATATTCTAAAAACTCTCCCTTTGATTAGGATTGAGTTTGGGATTTTCTTTTTCATCATAGAACCTTTTGGACATTTTTTGCATTCGCACTTTTTTGTTGCATTTGCACTTTGTATTTATATTGGATCACTTTATTATATTTGCATATGATTATTTATATTTATGCACATGTTTATTGATGTATATGATTCACAATACCGTATTGATTTACCTTTATTGAATTTAGTCACTAGGCGCAGCAATATTAATTTATTTATACTTTAATGACCACCCACCATAACCCGTCAATGTATGCACTAGACCTCTGAAGGTACACTGTGGTATCTGGCACTAAGCCTTCAGTAGCAAATCCTTCAAGACCTGTAAGTTGGGAGGTGGGGCCTCCATGGATCTGACTTGTTTATCAAGCACATCCCACAGATGCTCGATTGAATTGAGATCTGGGGAATTTGGAGGCCAAGTCATTCCTCAAACCATTCTTGAATTCATCCGACCAGGCCACTTTCTTCCATTGCTCCGTGGTCCAGTTCTGAGGTTCACAAGCTCATTGTAGGCATATAAAGTGTATCTCTGAAATTACAGAGCTCTCGCCTAGGCGAGATAAATGAGGGCTTGGAAAAACCAAAGATGGGACTTTACCGGTACCGGTAGACATTAAATATTAACAAAAGAGTTAAAAATATTAGAACTTTATTAATTTGAATATAAAAATCATCCGCGTAACATATGCTGGAAGAATAATATGGACAGTACAAAAAACAGAAAGTGAACAATCAAAATCAAAAACTACATATAATACATAGAATACATTACATAGATATGTACATTAATGTATACATGACCATATAGGGGTGATATGTATGTAGCTACTGCGAGTGAATACTCCTAATTGCATCCACTAGAGCAGTGCCCGACATGTTTCGCCGGATGGCTTCTTCAGGGGCGTTGGTAGCTAAAATCAATGGTCGTGATACTACATTAAATATAAAGAAAAAAGAAAGAATAAATATTACAGACATTCATTGGTTTCACAATATTAGAGAACATCATGCGGGTCCAGGGAGGGAAACCACACCCTTTGAACAGATAGCCCAAACCATCAGAACGCAACCTCAAGGTGATATGCACTTAAGGGAGTGGCATTCTGCCTAAGGAAGTGGCAAGAGACGCATAAAAACATAAAAACAGCTGGGGGGGCATTGTAGGTAAGGGCGTCCGCAGGACTTTTTTTCGGGGGGTGGCATTTTAAGGTCATCCATGCTCCGCCCCTTTTCAACAATGTCATGAAGGGGAGGGGCTTAGTCATTATACTTATTTTAAGTATTTATTTTTAAAGAGCAAACAGCAGCATTTATTTTTAAAGCATTTGTTAACCTAAAAAAATAAAAATAAATGGATTCTGTTCCCTTAAAGCATGTTGTACAGCACAGTGCTTTGCTGTGTAATTTGGCCAATTGTGTTACCTGCAATACCTGGCTGATCCTGCCTGGCTGTGTCCTCCCCTCTGTAAACTGACCACAGTATACCATGGCTGCTGAGCCCTGACACCGTGGTCAGTTTACGTGCCTCCGTCATCCTCAGCTCTCCTGTCCTCCTCTGTCCTCTCTCCCTCCCTCCCTGTCTGCTCCTGTGTCAGTGCCCCCCCCCCCCTCCTGCTGCTGTAATTTAAATTAAAGTTTCAAATCCTGTCTACAGTCTGTTTAATAATCCTTTGTGCCCCTGTGTCTGTGTTTTATTAAAATTAGCCGTTCTTTACCAGTTTTCAGAGCGCCAATCGCCGCTCACGTGACCCACCACCTCTCTCCTCCTCTCAGGGCTCAAGCACATCCCACAGATGCTCGATTGAATTGAGATCTGGGGAATTTGGAGGCCAAGTCATTCCTCAAACCATTCTTGAATTCATCCGACCAGGCCACTTTCTTCCATTGCTCCGTGGTCCAGTTCTGACCGGTAGACATTAAATATTAACAAAAGAGTTAAAAATATTAGAACTTTATTAATTTGAATATAAAAATCATCCGCGTAACATATGCTGGATGAATAATATGGACAGTACAAAAAACAGAAAGTGAACAATCACTTTCCCCCCTCCTCTCCCCCCTCCCCTCCCCTCCTCCTCCCCTCCCGGCTGACATCAGTGAGGAATCCTCGGACCCGCCTGCTGCAGGCAGCTGTCAGACGGGGAGAGGAGAGAGCCAACGGGTCACGTGAGCGGCGATCGGCCCTCTAAAAACTGGTAAAGAACGGCTTATTTTTTTAAAACCCATACACAGGCACACAGGATTATTAAACAGACCAGACAGGATGGTATAAAGTGGCTTAACAACCACTTGAAAGGGGAAGTTGAGATTCCAGGGGGGGGGGGGGCATTTGCCCCCCCTTGCCCCTACCTGCGGACCCATATGATTGTAGGTGTATTTGGCTGTGGACACGGGTCAGCAAGGGCAACTTAGTTGGTCTGCAGCTACACAGCCCCTGCTTTGCTGTGTGTGGTCTGACACCTTTCTATCAGAACCAGCATTCATGTTTTCTCAACTTGAGCTCCAGTAGCTCTTCTATTCTTCTACAAATGGTAAAATAAACGAGTGTTGCGCTACCCTTAAAATTGCTGATTAAATATGGAACCCTATTAGTACATAGGTGTTGAAAAAACGATAAATGTGAAAACTTGGTTCATAAATCTATTAACACAATTCATCATCGTATTGACATAAAGTGCAATCCTGTGAACAAACTAATGAAGCGCGCTGTGCAAAATAAAGATCCATTCTTCTATCACACTACACGGGCCAGCCTTCCCTCTCCATGCACTTCCGGACGGTCCTCCTGAACCCTGCAGACCGGAACATTCCACAACAGATGCAGTTTTTGAGGTTCTCTGATCCAGTCGTCTAGACGTTACAGTTTGGCTCTTGTGAAAGTCCCTTAAATCCTTACACTTGTCCTTTTTTTCTGCTTTCAACACATCAACTTCAGGGACAACATGTTCACTTGCTGCCTAATATATCCCACCCACCTTCAGATGTCATTGTAACCAGATAATCACTTTTATTCTTGTGGGATTTTCCCGGTCATGAATGCTTCTGCCAGTCTCATCCACCTTACCAAACGTTCAGTGTCCTCCACCCCTCTCTACCAATCCTTCAATTGGCTTTCACTCAGTGTCCTCCACCCCTCTCTACCAGTCCCTCCACTGTCCTCCACTCAGTGTCCTCCACCCCTCTCTACCAGTCCCTCCACTGTCCTCCATTCAGTGTCCTCCACCCCTCTCTGACAGTCCCTCCACTGTCCTCCACTCAGTGTCCTCCACCCCTCTCTGCCAGTCCCTCCACTGGCCTCCACTCAGTGTCCTCCACCCCTCTCTACCAGTCCCTCCACTGTCCTCCATTCAGTGTCCTCCACCCCTCTCTGCCAGTCCCTCCACTGTCCTCCACTCAGTGCCCTCCACCCCTCTCTGCCAGTCCCTCCACTGTCCTCCACTCAGTGGCCTCCACCCCTCTCTGCCAGTCCCTCCACTGTCCTCCACTCAGTGTCCTCCACCCCTCTCTCCCAGTCCCTCCACTGTCCTCCACTCAGTGTCCTCCACCCCTCTCTCCCAGTCCCTCCACTGTCCTCCAATCAGTGTCCTCCACCCCTCTCTGCCTGTCCCTCCACTGTCCTCCACTCAGTGTCCTCCATCCCTCTCTCCCAGTCCCTCCACTGTCCTCCACTCAGTGTCCTCCACCCCTCTCTCCCAGTCCCTCCACTGTCCTCCAATCAGTGTCCTCCACCCCTCTCTGCCTGTCCCTCCACTGTCCTCCACTCAGTGTCCTCCACCCCTCTCTGCCAGTCCCTCCACTGTCCTCCACTCAGTGTCTGCCACCCCTCTCTGCCAATCCCTCCACTGTCCTCCACTCAGTGTCTGCCACCCCTCTCTGCCAATCCCTCCACTGACCTCCAATCAGTGTCCTCCAGGGACGTGCAGTGAAGTCAGCGGCTGGTGAGGCACTGGCGGCTAGTATCAGAGCAAAATACACACAGATTACATATTCAGAAGTTACCTTAAGTTAAGTTATAATTCTCATTATGTAGGCGATGGCAGTTCTAGTAGTTATACTCCTTTAACAAAAATATTTACAGACGCTGCCCCTTTAAGATGTTTTTTGAGATTTCACTGGCCAAGTACCGGATTGTTACAGAATGCAGAAATAAAAAATAAAATAAAACTGCGCTCTATATACCTACCAACAGTCCTGATTTTCTTAAAACAAGTCCTTATGCTGGTTAACCACTTCAGCCCCGGAAGGATCTGCCCCCTTAATGACCAGGCCATATTTTGCGATTCGGCACTGCGTTACTTTAACCACTTAAGCCCCGGAGGATTTGGCTGCTCAAAGACCAGGGCCTATTTTGCGATTCGGCACTGCGTGAATTTAAGGGACAATTGCGCGGTCGTGCGATGCTGTACCCAAACGAAATTGACGTCCTTTTTTTCCCACAAACAGAGCTTTCTTTTGGTGGTATTTGATCACCTGTGCGATTTTTATTTTTTGCGCTATAAGCAAAAAAAGAGCGACAATTTTGAAAAAATAACAATATTTTTCACATTTTTTTTATATGAAATTCTCAAAAAAAAATGTAAAAATCAAAATGTTTTAACATTTTAGGCCAATTTGTTTTCTGCTACATATTTTTGGGGGGAAAAAAATCCCAATAAGCGTATTTTAATTGGTTTGTGCAAAAGTTATCGAGTCTACAAACTAGGGGAAACATTTTTATTTATTTATTTGTTTATTTATTTTTTACTAGTAATGGCGGCGATCTGTGATTTTTAGTGGTACTGCGACATTGCGGCAGACAGATCGGACCCCTAACTGACATTTTTTGACACTTTTTGGGGGACCAGTGACATTACTACAGTAATCAGTGCTAAAAATATGCACTGTCACTGTACTGCATGACGCTGGCAGGGAAGGGGTTAACACCAGGAGCGATCAAAGGGTTAAATGTGTCCCTAGGGGGTGTTTTCTAACTGTGGGGGGGATGGGCTTATGGAATCAACACAGATACCTGTGTTCCTAAATAGGAGGAACACAGGAGCTCTGTACTGATTCCAGAGAGAACAATGGTCTGCTGTGTTTACAACATCAGCATGTTCTCTCAGCATGGGGAGCAATTGCGGCCGCCGGCCCCGTTGATCAACTTCCCCACTGGCAAATGGGGGCGCACCAATCTTGTCTCCAAATATCACCCAAACTGTCCTCTTCACTCTTTCCAAGACCTCCTGCTCTTTAGCTCCCTTGTCTCCTCCTCACATGCTTGTCTCCAGGACTTCTCCAGAGCCTCTCTCAGCCTCTCAAACTCTCTACCCCAATCTTTCCGGCTATCTCCTAATATGTCCACTTTTAGGCGATCCCTGAAGACTCCTCTCTTCAGGGAAGCCTGTCCTGCCTTCAGCTAATCCCATCAGTTCATCCCTCACAGTTATTACCTTTTGTTCCACCAGCCCCCCCCCCCCCCCTAATAGATTGTAAGCTCTTAGGAGCAGGATCCTCCCAACCCTCTTGTATTGATTTGCATTGTTGCTGTATTTTCTCCCTTTATATTGTAAAGTGCTGCTCAAACTGTTAGTGCTACAGTCGGGTCCATAAATATTGGGACATGGACACAATTCTAATATTTTTGGCTCTATACACCACCACAATGGATTTGAAATGAAACAAACAAGATGTGCTTTAACTGCAGACTTTCAGCTTTAATTTGAGGGAATTTACATCCAAATCAGGTGAACGGTGTAGGAATTACAACAGTTTGTATTTGTGCCTCCCACTTTTTAAGGGACCAAAAGTAATGGGACAGATTAACAATCATAAATCAAACTTTCACTTTTTAATACTTGGTTGCAAATCATTTGCAGCCAATTACAGCCTGAAGTGTGGAACGCATAGACATCACCAGACGCTGGGTTTCATCCCTGGTGATGCTCTGCCAGGCCTCTACTGCAACTGTCTTCAGTTCCTGCTTGTTCTTGGGGCATTTTCCCTTCAGTTTTGTCTTCAGCAAGTGAAATGCATGCTCAATCCGATTCAGGTCAGGTGATTGACTCGGCCATTGCATAACATTCCACTTCTTTCCCTTAAAAACTCTTTGGTTGCTTTCGCAGTATGCTTCGGGTCATTGTCCATCTGCACTGTGAAGCGCCGTCCAATGAGTTCTGAAGCATTTGGCTGAATATGAGCAGATAATATTCCCCGAAACACTTCAGAATTCATCCTGCTGCTTCTGTCAGCAGTCACATCATCAATAAATACAAGAGAACCAGTTCCATTGGCAGCCATACATGCCCACGCCATGACACTACCACCACCATGCTTCACTGATGAGGTGGCATGCTTTGGATCATGAGCAGTTCCTTTCCTTCTCCATACTCTTCTCTTCCCATCACTCTGCTACAAGTTGATCTTGGTCTCCTCTGTCCATAGGATGTTCCAGAACTGTGAAGGCTTTTTTAGATGTTGTTTGGCAAACTCTAATCTGGCCTTCCTGTTTTTGAGGCTCACCAATGGTTTACATCTTGTGGTGAACCCTCTGTATTCACTCTGGTGAAGTCTTCTCTTGATTGTTGACTTTGACACACATACACCTACCTCCTGGAGAGTGATCTTCATCTGACACACATACACCTACCTCCTGGAGAGTGTTCCTGATCTGACACACATACACCTACCTCCTGGAGAGTGTTCCTGATCTGACACACATACACCTACCTCCTGGAGAGTGTTCTTGATCTGACACACATACACCTACCTCCTGGAGCATGTTCTTGATTTGGCCAACTGTTGTGAAGGGTGTTTTCTTCACCAGGGAAAGAATTCTTCGGTCATTCACCACAGTTGTTTTCCGTGGTCTTCCGGGTCTTTTGGTGTTGCTGAGCTCACCGGTGCGTTCTTTCTTTTTAAGGATGTTCCAAACAGTTGATTTGGCCACACCTAATGTTTTTGCTATCTCTCTGATGGGTTTGTTTTGTTTTTTTCAGCCTAATGATGGCTTGCTTCACTGATAGTGACAGCTCTTTGGATCTCATATTGAGAGTTGACAGCAACAGATTCCAAATGCAAATAGCACACTTGAAATGAACTCTGGACCTTTTATCTGCTCCTTGTAAATGGGATAATGAGGGAATAACACACACCTGGCCATGGAACAGCTGAGCAGCCAATTGTCCCATTACTTTTGGTCCCTTAAAAAGTGGGAGGCACATATACAAGCTTTTGTAATTCCTACACCGTTCACCTGATTTGGATGTAAATACCCTCAAATTAAAGCTGAAAGTCTGCAGTTAAAGCACATCTTGTTTGTTTCATTTCAAATCCATTGTGGTGGTGTATAGAGCCAAAAAGATTAGAATTGTGTCGATGTCCCAATATTTATGGACCTGGCTGTATATACTGTCTGTATAATAATAATGATAATATTCACTTTGCCTGTTAGTGGTCAGGATAGTATGGCTGATTGGTGTATTTTCTCCATCCTGCCCTTCCAAGGGACAAAATGCATGCAGCACTTTGCTTTATTTTGATTGTTGTTTTGGATCCAGAGCTAGCACATCTGTCCAACCATGTAGCTCTGTAGGAGATGAATAGCTAATTAGTGCTGATTAAGTGCATTGGCCTAAGGCAGCAAATGCATGAGCACAGCACTCAGCACAGATCACAACAAAGGACTGCCATCGAGTGCTGGTTCCTCCTGGGTAAGCAACTCAGTGACCACCTTCCCCTCAGTTATTATTAAATACTGTCTTCGTTACAGATGGTACTTTTTACAATTCCTCCTGAAGAAGTGGATGTTGCCACGAAACATGTAGAGGATTCACTGTACTTTGAAGCATGATTACATCTCCGGTCCTCAACCTATGTCTGAGGATACCAAATTACCAGCAATAACTGCCCAGAATAACACACGGTTTAAAGATGTTGTTACAATTGTTGCTTTTATTCATGTACAGGTGCATCTCATAAAATTAGGATATCATCAAAAAGTATTTAATTTCAGTAATTCAATTAAAAAAGGTAAACTCCTATATTTTATATATATGTGTTCCACACAGAGTGAGAGATTTCATGCATTTCTTTCTTGTATTTTTGATGATTTTGGCTTCCAGCGAGTGACACCCCAAAATTCAGCATCTCAGAAAATTAGAATATTACATAAGACCAATAAAAAAAGGATTTCTAATACAGAAATGTTGTCTTAGTGAAAAGTCTGTCCATGTACAGTATAGGAGAAGTCTGTCCATGTACAGTATAGGAGGAGAAGTCTGTCCATGTACAGTATAGGATGCACTCAGTACTTGGTCGGGGCTCCTTTTACATTAATTACTGCATCAATGTGGCGTGGCGTGGCATGGAGGCGTGGCATGGAGGCATGGCATGGAGGCGATCAGCCTGTGGCACTGCTGAGGTGTTATGGAAGCCCAGGTTGCTTTGATAGCGGCCTTCAGCTCCTCTGCATTGTTGGGTCTGGTGCCTCTCATCTTCTTCCTGACAATACCCCACAGATTCTCTATGGGGTTTAGGTCAGGCTAGTTTGCTGGCCAATCAAGCACAGTGATCCCATGATCATGTGACCAGGTATTGGTAGATTTGGCAGTGTGGGCGGTGCCAAGTCCTGCTGGAAAATTAAATCAGCATCTCCATAAAGCTGGTCAGCAGAGGGAAGCATGAAGAGCTCTAGAATTTCCTGCTAGAGGGCTGCGCTGACTTTGGAGTTGATAAAACACAGTGGACCAACACCAGCAGATGACACGACTCTCCAAATCATCACTGACTGTGGAAACTTCACACTGGACCTCATGCAGCTTGGATTCTGTGCCTCTCCACTCCTCCTCCAGACTCTGTGCAGGGACGTGTGGTGATGTCAGTGGTTGGTGAGGCACTGACTAGTATCAGAGCCAGATGCAGCCCCCACATTATTTATTGAATAAACCCCAGATCAACATTTAGTGAAAAAAAAAAAAGAAAACACAACGTAGTCGAGCGCTGTGAGATGAAAAATGTCATCTTCAGCCAATAAAAACCTGAGCCTCAGGACGCAGGCAGTCAATCAGATTCAATCAACAAGTTGGAATCAGTGCCGATCTACCTCCCCCCCCTCCCCCCCAAAAAAATTTTTTATAGTGCAATATCTTATTATCTGCTAGTGCAATAGTAATGTTAAATAATCAAACATTGTCAAAAGATCTAGTGAATGGTAAAAAATATATATCATATATAAGAAATAATTATCATGTATATATAAAAACCAAACAATTCATTATTGGTGAAAAAATCATATAAAGTAGAATAACTGCTAAAAATTCAATAATCCAACTGAAACAAAAAAAAATTCAAAAACCATGTCCTAAGAATCTTGCACAGGAGGAGGTAAATGGACGCCCTCCCGGCAATTTAGGCCCACGCTGTAGCCGTCTTTGGGCTATAGCATGGCCAGGAAGAAGATAAGATAGGTGTGCTATGTACAGAGTGCAGAGTTCAGGGGTGTGCTATGCTCAGAGTGTAGAGTTCAGGGGTGTCCTATGCTCAGAGTGCAGAGTTCAGAGGTGTGCTATGTACAGAGTGCAGAGTTCAGGGGTGTGCTATGCTCAGAGTGTAGAGTTCAGGGGTGTCCTATGCTCAGAGTGCAGAGTTCTGAGGTGTGCTATGCTCAGAGTGCAGAGTTCAGAGGTGTGCTATGCTCAGAGTGCAGAGTTCAGGGGTGTGCTATGTACAGAGTGCAGAGTTCAGGGGTGTCCTATGCTCAGAGTGCAGAGTTCAGAGGTGTGCTATGCTCAGAGTGCAGAGTTCAGAGGTGTGCTATGCTCAGAGTGCAGAGTTCAGGGGTGTGCTATGCTCAGAATGCAGAGTTCAGGGGTGTGCTCTGCTCAGAGTGCAGAGTTCTGAGGTGTGCTCTGCTCAGAGTGCAGAGTTCAGAGGTGTGCTATGCTCAAGGTGCAGAGTTCAGGGGTGTGCTATGCTCAGAATGCAGAGTTCAGGGGTGTGCTATGCTCAAGGTGCAGAGTTCAGAGGTGTGCTATGCTCATAGTGCAGAGTTCAGAGGTGTGCTATGCTCAGAGTGCAGAGTTCAGGGGTGTGCTATGCTCAGAGTGCAGAGTTCAGGGGTGTGCTATGCTCAGAGTGCAGAGTTCAGGGGTGTGCTATGCTCAGAATGCAGAGTTTAGTGCAGAGTTCAGGGGTGTCCTATGCTCAGAGTGCAGAGTTCAGGGGTGTCCTATGCTCAGAGTGCAGAGTTCAGGGGTGTGCTATGCTCAGAATGCAGAGTTCAGGGATGTGCTATGCTCAGAGTGCAGAGTTCAGGGGTGTGCTATGCTCAGTGTGCAGAGTTCAGGGGTGTGCTATGCTCAGTGTGCAGAGTTCAGGGGTGTGCTATGCTCAGTGTGCAGAGTTCAGGGGTGTGCTATGCTCATAGTGCAGAGTTCAGGGGTGTGCTATGCTCAGTGTGCAGAGTTCAGGGGTGTGCTATGCTCAGTGTGCAGAGTTCAGGGGTGTGCTATGCTCATAGTACAGAGTTCAGGGGTGTGCTATGCTTAGAGCGCAGAGTTCAGGGGTGGGCTATGTACAGAGTGCAGAGTTCAGAGGTGTGCTATGCTCAGTGTGCAGAGTTCAGGGGTGTGCTATGCTCAGTGTGCAGAGTTCAGGGGTGTCCTATGCTCAGTGTGCAGAGTTCAGAGGTGTGCTATGCTCAGAGTGCAGAGTTCAGGGGTGTGCTATGCTCAGAGTGCAGAGTTTGGGGGTGTCCTATGCTCAGAGTGCAGAGTTCAGAGGTGTGCTATGCTCAGAGTGCAGAGTTCAGAGGTGTGCTATGCTCAGAGTGCAGAGTTCAGGGGTGTGCTATGCTCAGTGTGCAGAGTTCAGGGGTGTGCTATGCTCAGAATGCAGAGTTCAGGGATGTGCTATGCTCAGAGTGCAGAGTTCAGGGGTGTGCTATGCTCAGAATGCAGAGTTTAGTGCAGAGTTCAGGGGTGTCCTATGCTCAGAGTGCAGAGTTCAGGGGTGTCCTATGCTCAGAGTGCAGAGTTCAGGGGTGTGCTATGCTCAGAATGCAGAGTTCAGGGATGTGCTATGCTCAGAGTGCAGAGTTCAGGGGTGTGCTATGCTCAGTGTGCAGAGTTCAGGGGTGTGCTATGCTCAGTGTGCAGAGTTCAGGGGTGTGCTATGCTCATAGTGCAGAGTTCAGGGGTGTGCTATGCTCAGTGTGCAGAGTTCAGGGGTGTGCTATGCTCAGTGTGCAGAGTTCAGGGGCGTCCTATGCTCAGTGTGCAGAGTTCAGGGGTGTCCTATGCTCAGAGTGCAGAGTTCAGAGGTGTGCTAAGCTCAGAGTGCAGAGTTCAGGGGTGTGCTATGCTCAGTGTGCAGAGTTCAGGGGTGTGCTATGCTCAGTGTGCAGAGTTCAGGGGTGTGCTATGCTCATAGTACAGAGTTCAGGGGTGTGCTATGCTTAGAGCGCAGAGTTCAGGGGTGGGCTATGTACAGAGTGCAGAGTTCAGAGGTGTGCTATGCTCAGTGTGCAGAGTTCAGGGGTGTGCTATGCTCAGTGTGCAGAGTTCAGGGGTGTCCTATGCTCAGTGTGCAGAGTTCAGAGGTGTGCTATGCTCAGAGTGCAGAGTTCAGGGGTGTGCTATGCTCAGAGTGCAGAGTTTGGGGGTGTCCTATGCTCAGAGTGCAGAGTTCAGAGGTGTGCTATGCTCAGAGTGCAGAGTTCAGAGGTGTGCTATGCTCAGAGTGCAGAGTTCAGGGGTGTGCTATGCTCAGTGTGCAGAGTTCAGGGGTGTGCTATGCTCAGTGTGCAGAGTTCAGGGGTGTCCTATGCTCAGTGTGCAGAGTTCAGGGGTGTCCTATGCTCAGTGTGCAGAGTTCAGGGGTGTCCTATGCTCAGAGTGCAGAGTTCAGGGGTGTGCTATGCTCAGAGTGCAGAGTTCAGGGGTGTGCTATGCTCAGAGTGCAGAGTTCAGGGGTGTGCTATGCTCATAGTGCAGAGTTCAGGGGTGTGCTATGCTCAGTGTGCAGAGTTCAGGGGTGTGCTATGCTTAGAGCGCAGAGTTCAGGGGTGTGCTATGCTCAGAGTGTAGAGTTCAGGGGTTTCCTATGCTCAGAGTGCAGTGTTTAGGGGTGTCCTTTGCTCAGAGTGCAGAGTTCAGGGGTGTGCTATGCTCAGAGTGCAGAGTTCAAGGGCATCCTTATGCTCAGAGTGCAGCGTTCAGAGGTGTGCTATGCTCAGAGTGCAGAGTTCAGGGGTGTGCTATGCTCAGAATGCAGAGTTTGGGGGTGTCCTATGCTCAGAGTGCAGAGTTCAGAGGTGTGCTATGCTCAGAGTGCAGAGTTCAGGGGTGTGCTATGCTCAGAGTGCAGAGTTTGGGGGTGTCCTATGCTCAGAGTGCAGAGTTCAGGGGTGAGCTATGCTCAGTGTGCAGAGTTCAGGGGTGTGCTATGCTCAGTGTGCAGAGTTCAGGGGTGGGCTATGTACAGAGTGCAGAGTTAAGGGGCATCCTTATGCTCAGAGTTCAGGGGTGTGCTCTGCTCAGAGTGCAGTGTTCAGAGGTGTCCTATGCTCAGAGTGCAGAGTTCAGAGGTGTGCTATGCTCAGAGTGCAGAGTTCAGGGGTGTGCTATGCTCAGAATGCAGAGTTTGGGGGTGTCCTATGCTCAGAGTGCAGAGTTCAGAGGTGTGCTATGCTCAGAGTGCAGAGTACAGAGGTGTGCCATGCTCAGAGTGCAGAGTTCTGAGGTGTGCTATACTCATAGTGCAGAGTTCAGGGGTGTGCTATGCTCAGAGTGTAGAGTTCAGGGGTTTTCTATGCTCAGAGTACAGTGTTTAGGGGTGTCCTTTGCTCAGAGTGCAGAGTTCAAGGGCATCCTTATGCTCAGAGTGCAGCGTTCAGAGGTGTGCTATGCTCAGAGTGCAGAGTTCAGGGGTGTGCTATGCTCAGAATGCAGAGTTCAGGGGTGTGCTATGCTCAGAATGCAGAGTTTGGGGGTGTCCCATGCTCAGAGTGCAGAGTTCAGAGGTGTGCTATGCTCATAGTGCAGAGTTCAGAGGTGTGCTATGCTCAGAGTGCAGAGTTCAGGGGTGTGCTATGCTCAGAGTGTAGAGTTCAGGGGTTTCCGATGCTCAGAGTGCAGTGTTTAGGGGTGTCCTTTGCTCAGAGTGCAGAGTTCAGGGGTGGGCTATGTACAGAGTGCAGAGTTCAGGGGCATCCTTATGCTCAGAGTGCAGCGTTCAGAGGTGTGCTATGCTCAGAGTGCAGAGTTCAGGGGAGTGCTATGCTCATAGTGCAGAGTTCAGGGGTGTGCTATGCTCAGAGTGCAGAGTTCAGGGGTGTGCTATGCTCAGAGTGTAGAGTTCAGGGTTTTCCTATGCTCAGAGTGCAGTGTTTAGGGGTGTCCTTTGCTCAGAGTGCAGAGTTCAGGGGTGTGCTATGCTCACAGTGCAGAGTTCAGGGGTGTGCTATGCTCAGTGTGCAGAGTTCAGGGGTGTGCTATGCTCAGTGTGCAGAGTTCAGGGGTGGGCTATGCTCAGTGTGCAGAGTTCAGGGGTGTGCTATGCTCAGTGTGCAGAGTTCAAGGGTGTCCTATGCTCAGAGTGCAGAGTTCAGGGGTGTGCTATGCTCAGTGTGCAGAATTCAGGGGTGTGCTATGCTCATAGTGCAGAGTTCAGGGGTGTGCTATGCTTAGAGCGCAGAGTTCAGGGGTTTCCTATGCTCAGAGTGTAGAGTTCAGGGGTTTCCTATGCTCAGAGTGCAGTGTTTAGGGGTGTCCTTTGCTCAGAGTGCAGAGTTCAGGGGTGGGCTATGTACAGAGTGCAGAGTTCAAGGGCATCCTTATGCTCAGAGTGCAGCGTTCAGAGGTGTGCTATGCTCAGAGTGCAGAGTTCAGGGGTGTGCTATGCTCAGAATGCAGAGTTCAGGGGTGTGCTATGCTCAGAATGCAGAGTTTGGGGGTGTCCTATGTTCAGAGTGCAGAGTTCAGAGGTGTGCTATGCTCAGAGTGCAGAGTTCAGGGGTGTGCTATGCTCAGAGTGCAGAGTTTGGGGGTGTCCTATGCTCAGAGTGCAGAGTTCAGAGGTGTGCTATGCTCAGAGTGCAGAGTTCAGGGGTGTGCTATGCTCAGAGTGCAGAGTTCAGGGGTGTGCTATGCTCAGAATGCAGAGTTTGGGGGTGTCCTATGCTCAGAGTGCAGAGTTCAGAGGTGTGCTATGCTCAGAGTGCAGAGTTCAGAGGTGTGCTATGCTCAGTGTGCAGAGTTCTGAGGTGTGCTATACTCATAGTGCAGAGTTCAGGGGTGTGCTATGCTCAGAGTGTAGAGTTCAGGGGTGTCCTATGCTCAGAGTGCAGTGTTTAGGGGTGTCCTTTGCTCAGAGTGCAGAGTTCAGGGGTGGGCTATGTACAGAGTGCAGAGTTCAGGG
This sequence comes from Pelophylax lessonae, assembly GCF_965119305.1. Classification (NCBI taxonomy): domain Eukaryota; kingdom Metazoa; phylum Chordata; class Amphibia; order Anura; family Ranidae; genus Pelophylax; species Pelophylax lessonae. The sequence continues at coordinate 3,013,859 of NC_138772.1, read as the reverse complement.
GCATCCTTATGCTCAGAGTGCAGCGTTCAGAGGTGTGCTATGCTCAGAGTGCAGAGTTCAGGGGTGTGCTATGCTCATAATGCAGAGTTCAGGGGTGTGCTATGCTCATAATGCAGAGTTCAGGGGTGTCCTTTGCTCAGAGTGCAGAGTTCAGGGGTGTCCTTTGCTCAGAGTGCAGAGTTCAGGGGTGTGCTATGCTCAGTGTGCAGAGTTCAGGGGTGTGCTATGCTCAGTGTGCAGAGTTCAGGGGTGTGCTATGCTCAGTGTGCAGAGTTCAGGGGTGTGCTATGCTCAGTGTGCAGAATTCAGGGGTGTGCTATGCTTAGAGCGCAGAGTTCAGGGGTGTGCTATGCTCAGAGTGTAGAGTTCAGGGGTTTCCTATGCTCAGAGTGCAGTGTTTAGGGGTGTCCTTTGCTCAGAGTGCAGAGTTCAGGGGTGTGCTATGCTCAGAGTGCAGAGTTCAAGGGCATCCTTATGCTCAGAGTGCAGCGTTCAGAGGTGTGCTATGCTCAGAGTGCAGAGTTCAGGGGTGTGCTATGCTCAGAATGCAGAGTTCAGGGGTGTGCTATGCTCAGAATGCAGAGTTTGGGGGTGTCCTATGCTCAGAGTGCAGAGTTCAGAGGTGTGCTATGCTCAGAGTGCAGAGTTCAGGGGTGTGCTATGCTCAGAGTGCAGAGTTTGGGGGTGTCCTATGCTCAGAGTGCAGAGTTCAGAGGTGTGCTATGCTCAGAGTGTAGAGTTCAGGGGTGTGCTATGCTCAGAGTGCAGAGTTCAGGGGTGTGCTATGCTCAGAATGCAGAGTTCAGGGGTGTGCTATGCTCAGAATGCAGAGTTTGGGGGTGTCCTATGCTCAGAGTGCAGAGTTCAGAGGTGTGCTATGCTCAGAGTGCAGAGTTCAGAGGTGTGCTATGCTCAGAGTGTAGAGTTCAGGGGTGTGCTATGCTCAGAGTGCAGAGTTCAGGGGTGTGCTATGCTCAGTGTGCAGAGTTCAGGGGTGTGCTATGCTAAGTGTGCAGAGTTCAGGGGTGTGCTATGCTTAGAGCGCAGAGTTCAGGGGTGGGCTATGTACAGAGTGCAGAGTTCAGGGGCATACTATGCTCAGAGTGCAGAGTTCAGAGGTGTGCTTTGCTCAGTGTGCAGAGTTCAGGGGTGTGCTATGCTCATAGTGCAGAGTTCAGAGGTGTTCTATGCTCAGAGTGCAGAGTTCAGAGGTGTGCTATGCTCAGAGTGCAGAGTTCAGAGGTGTGCTATGCTCATAGTGCAGAGTTCAGAGGTGTGCTATGCTCAGAGTGCAGAGTTCACGGGTGTGCTATGATCAGAGTGCAGAGTTCAGAGGTGTGCTATGCTAAGATTTCAGAGTTCAGAGGTGTGCTATACTCAGAGTGCAGAGTTCAGAGGTGTCCTATGCTCAGAGTGCAGAGTTCACGGTTGTGCTATGCTCATAGTGCAGAGTTCAGAGGTGTGCTATGATCAGATTTCAGAGTTCAGAGGTGTGCTATGCTCATAGTGCAGAGTTCAGAGGTGTGCTATGCTCAGAATGCAGAGTTCAGAGGTGTGCTATGCTCAGAGTGTAGAGTTCAGGGGTGTGCTATGCTCAGAGTGCGGAGTTCAGAGGTGTGCTATGCTCAGAGTGCAGAGTTCAGAGGTGTGCTATGCTCAGAGTGCAGAGTTCACGGGTGTGCTATGCTCAGAGTGCAGAGTTCAGAGGTGTGCTATGCTCAGAGTGCAAAGTTTAGAGGTGTGCTATGCTCAGAGTGCAGAGTTCAGAGGTGTGCTATGCTCAGAATGCAGAGTTCAGAGGTGTGCTATGCTCAGAGTGTAGAGTTCAGAGGTGTGCTATGCTCAGAATGCAGAGTTCAGAGGTGTGCTATGCTCAGAGTGCAAAGTTTAGAGGTGTGCTATGCTCAGAGTGCAGAGTTCAGAGGTGTGCTATGCTCAGAGTGCAGAGTTCAGGGGTGTGCTATGCTCAGAATGCAGAGTTCAGAGGTGTGCTATGCTCAGAGTGCAAAGTTTAGAGGTGTGCTATGCTCAGAGTGCAGAGTTCAGAGGTGTGCTATGCTCAGAATGCAGAGTTCAGAGGTGTGCTATGCTCAGAGTGCAGAGTTCACGGGTGTGCTATGCTCAGAGTGCAGAGTTCAGAGGTGTGCTATGCTCAGAATGCAGAGTTCAGAGGTGTGCTATGCTCAGAGTGCAGAGTTCACGGGTGTGCTATGCTCAGAGTGCAGAGTTCAGAGGTGTGCTATGCTCAGAGTGCAAAGTTTAGAGGTGTGCTATGCTCAGAGTGCAGAGTTCAGAGGTGTGCTATGCTCAGAATGCAGAGTTCAGAGGTGTGCTATGCTCAGAGTGTAGAGTTCAGAGGTGTGCTATGCTCAGAATGCAGAGTTCAGAGGTGTGCTATGCTCAGAGTGCAGAGTTCACGGGTGTGCTATGCTCAGAGTGCAGAGTTCAGAGGTGTGCTATGCTCATAGTGCAGAGTTCAGGGGTGTGCTATGCTCAGAATGCAGAGTTCAGAGGTGTGCTATGCTCAGAGTGCAAAGTTTAGAGGTGTGCTATGCTCAGAGTGCAGAGTTCAGAGGTGTGCTATGCTCAGAGTGCAGAGTTCAGGGGTGTGCTATGCTCAGAATGCAGAGTTCAGAGGTGTGCTATGCTCAGAGTGCAAAGTTTAGAGGTGTGCTATGCTCAGAGTGCAGAGTTCAGAGGTGTGCTATGCTCAGAGTGCAGAGTTCAGAGGTGTGCTATGCTCAGAGTGCAAAGTTTAGAGGTGTGCTATGCTCAGAGTGCAGAGATCAGAGGTGTGCTATGCTCAGAATGCAGAGTTCAGAGGTGTGCTATGCTCAGAGTGCAGAGTTCAGAGGTGTGCTATGCTCAGAGTGCAGAGTTCAGAGGTGTGTTATGCTCAGAATGCAGAGTTCAGAGGTGTGCTATGCTCAGAGTGCAGAGTTCAGAGGTGTGCTATGCTCAGAGTGCAGAGTTCAGAGGTGTGCTATGCTCAGAATGCAGAGTTCAGAGGTGTGCTATGCTCAGAGTGCAGAGTTCAGGGGTGTGCTATGCTCAGAGTGCAGAGTTCAGAGGTGTGCTATGCTCAGAGTGCAGAGTTCAGAGGTGTGCTATGCTCAGAGTGCAGAGTTCAGAGGTGTGCTATGCTCAGAATGCAGAGTTCAGAGGTGTGCTATGCTCAGAGTGCAGAGTTGTGGAGTGTGCTGTGTACAGAGTGCTGGGTTAAGCAGTGTGCTATGCACAGTGTGCAAGGTTCAGCTCTCTTTCACAGGCTGTCCACATTTCACTTCCTACCCTCCTCAGCTCTGACCTCAGCACCACTCTCCCCAATCCCCCACCTCTGCACACATCTCCCTCCACAGCCCTCATCTTTCCCCCTGACCCCAAATGCTTTTTCTCAGCCACCTTTTGGCTGAAAGAAAGCCTTGGGTGTGAGTGTCACATGAAATAGCCTGGTGGGCCAGATTCGGCCCGCAGGCCTTGTGTTTGATACATGTTCCCTAGACTTTAGGGCAGGCCTGGAGACCCCCACCTTACAATCCTTGAGTGAAAAGGTGTCAGTGAAAGACAGTAATAAAAATAATAAATAAAAAAGTGCCAAAGTGCAATGTGAAGGCTAAGCCTTGTGGCCTAGTAACAAAAATTGCCTAATGGCCCAGCCCATAAGACGTTGTGCAGAAAAAGCTTAGTGTTGTGGCAGAGTATATTTTCTCACAGTGGGGTCTCAAACCCATAATGATACTCTGAGCACCCCCAGGGGGCACTAAACACTGTGGCCTCTCTGCCTTCCCAGCCCCTGGTCAGTCCAGGCAGCACTGCTCAGATCAGGAGGCTTTAGACCCCTCAGGATCATCCACACTAGGGAAGTACTGCCGACCGCACCTTGAGTGGTGGATGCTCAATAACGGTTTCTTTCCACAAGGAAGATCCTTCAGAATCCATAATACTAGTAGAGATACTATACAGCCATCCCAACTCAGCCTAAGAATATATTGTAATATGAAATTACTAGTGCAATACCTCAATGAACTACTAATCGTATTTTATCCAAATAATGGAGACCTCTCCAGGCGGTGGTAGTGATAAGGTAGTATTGCCCAACAACTGAATGCCTATGGTATACTACACAAAGGAGTAAATTAATGCAAAAAATGCAACAAATCCTAATGAAATGCATAAAAAAGTAAATGGTAATTGTAATGGAACAGGGCACCACTGAGCGGGTACCTCCATTGACAGATGCTCCTAGTGCTTCCCGAGGGCTCCAAGCACTCCACCAGACACCGTAACCACTTCAGACTCCACGAACCGCCGCAGCTTGGTTAGGGTCTCGGCATCTCCTACCCACCCTAGTCCTACGACAAGGCTCCAGGTTCCAGTGGGTGAACCTCTCTTTCCCCAGAGAGTGCAGCAGAACAAGCTCTATTACAAGCTCTTACAAGAGCTTAGGGATTATCCAAGGGAGTATGGAGGACATAGCAATCCCTTGCAGCAGATTCCCCCAATAAGAGACAGAACTCTAGATTGAGGTAAAGGAACTCAAAACAACTTTATTGAACAAGACTTATATACAGAATTTGGAACACCCCGCCCCCAACAACCGCTTTCCTATTGGTCAATTGTAAAGTACCTGTGGTTTCCTTCAGGTCCTCCTTAGCCATGCAAATGAGGACTTGAAAATGAGTCAGCAGGGATTGGTCAGATAGCTTTACCAGAAGGACTGCCATGTGCAATGAGACAGAAGCCCCCAGGGGGCAATCAATGTATACAATAGCCAGACACAGAACAATGGGAGGTCATTAGCACTTACAATGAGACAGGGCAATCCACATTCCCTCCCAATACACAAACAAAAGGAAAACCTTGCTGACATTGAAAGATATGTAATATACACAGCATTTAGGAATTACAGATTTCATGGCAAATGGGAATAAATCTTAATATTTCTATATGGAGATATTGCTGGCAAATATGAAGCAATCCAAACCATTACTTATCTGTCTTTAAATTCCAGTGACGGTGAATACTGTCACAGTAATAAGAGAAATTTCCATATAAATGGCATCAATATAACAATTGTGCCCCTATAAAGTGCATCAATATGAGGTATTAAGTGCAAATATAAAGTGCAATGAAATAAAATAAAGTATAGTGCAATCAGCGTCCATGTAAAGTGCACAAAAAAACTTTGCTGGAATATAATAAAGTGCATGAAAAATTGCTGGAATATAATAGTCTCTTCAAGGTGCTATTGTTAAATGGATCCCTCGCAGTGTTCCAATCTATGTGGAGTGCTGATAAGAACAATGATGGTGACACCCTCCGTGCTCGTGGGATATGGGAAGAATAATGCACACTCACCAGAAGATGTTGACCCCCACTACCATACGGCAAGGGGGTCAATAATAGCCTTAGGACGATGGTCCAGATCGTAGGCAATCCGTCCATGCCCGGGTGGTCCTGGGTGGTCCTAGGAAGAGGTGTATGGGAACACAAAAGGCGGACTCCTCACGGTGTAGTAGGTTTAAAACTTTCCAAAGTTTATTTAAAAGTTTCTCAAAGCATTAAAAACCTTGGTGGTACAATGGAAACCGCAAGAAAATGCCAAACCAGGGAGTAGCGGGTGGTCAGCTATCACAGCCGAGCATAACCCGCCGCTGCACGGGACTTCCAGGTGCGTGCTAGCGGCTTGCGTTCCAATGCCGGTACCAAAACGAGGCTACGTGCGTTCCACTTGACGCGTTTCGTCATCAGAAGTGACGTCTTCCGAAGCTAGCTAGGAAACTCAGCCTAAGCCTCAGAACCACCACTGGGTAAGAACAGATTCTACACTTCATCTTATCCAAAAGGCCAAGAAGAGTTGGTGCACGTGTACTAGAAAATGAGTTCCCCCTAAAAAAAAACTATAGAAGACTATTTCACTGCTGGCACCCCACAGTCACCTAAGTCATGGAGAAAAGCCGGCGCAGCTATCACATGCCTGAGATCAAGAACGAGCAAAAATCCAAGTGTGAGGCTTCATTAAAAACTAATTGGCCTAATCTCCTATGTTATAAATCTCAGAACCTAATACAATATTTTTAAAAATAGTATTGTAAAATAATTAGTCCTCTAATGAGCTGGGTGGTTTCAGCATCGCATAAAAGTTAATGAAAAACCTTGGTAGATGATGTTTTGACAACCCAATGGAAACAAGGAATTAATGACATAATATCATCATTACGAAGACATGTGACGCCACTTACGCACAGCACCCTATTAATTATGTGGCAATATCTGCCCGACGCTTTTATTTGTAATTCGAGTCTTCGCTAGGAGGTGGTTTTAGTAATTACGGTACCCAAGGTGGCCTGTGTGCCCTAATTGTCCTGCGGCATTGTTTTTGAAGCATTCAGCGCTTTGCTGAGCATTTGATCCCGTTCTCCAGGCTCTGAAATTATCTCTTTGTTTCATCCTGCAAGTAAAAAGAGTTTGCCATCAAATTAAAGTGTATCTAAACTCAAAAATAGAATGTAACATATTGTTTTAATGTTAAAAAGGGATATTGGAAGCAGGGGCATACATACAGGGGTCACCATTGCGACCCGGCCCCCTACTTTAGGGGGCTTGTGCGGCTACCCTGTACGCCAAATAGGAGAGCGGTGGGGGGGTGGCGGCCTGTAGAGGAACCAATCCCTCCATGTAGCTGCTGAATGGCTGCTTCCCCTCCTCTCCCTCCCACAGATATTCAGCGGTTGCAGAAGGGAAATGGAGGGCATTAGTTCCTATATATGCCACTCCTGAACCTCACTATCCCTGTTCTGATTTCTCTGTGTCCTTCCCTGGCCCCCCTGACCACCCCCCACAATGCTGTCGGGTTTCCCCCTCCCACCTCTCGCCGGCTTCTGCAGACAGGGAAGGACTGGGCAAGGGGGCAGGGGGGCAATTGCCCCCCTGGCCACTCTGATGCTCCGTAAAAAGGCTGCACTGCTTCTGCCACAGACGTGCCTAAAGGATTCCTGGTGAAGAGAAGTAAAAAATCCCCACCGCTGACCTACTGAGTGCGGGAAGAAGACAAGGACAGAGCACAGCCCCCCCCCCCCCCCCAGCATGGATGGTGCAAACTGTGTCTGAGTAGAGGCAGGTCCCACGCCCCACTGGAGACTCTCCTCCCCCAGGCAGCCCCAAAGAAGCTATCCCAGCTCCCCCCAACTGTCCCCTGCTGGCCAGGTCGGGAACTTGAATTCGGCCGGTGAGTAGAGAGTACCTGGAGCAGAGCTTTAGCCTGGAATGGGAGCCAGGAGGAGACCGAAAGGAGGGAGAGTGGGGGGTGCCAAGTGGCTGCACCATGGTCCTCTGGTTTGTACTTGCCCCCTAGGCCGAAAGTTGCCAGTCAGCCCCTGGTTGTGGAGTTCTGTAAGGATAGAGAGCGGGGAAGGAGCTGGTAAATGTGTCATTTACCGGGCTCTTCCTTGTCTTAATGAATAGAGGCAGTGATCCATATCGATCGCTGACTCTGTTGTTTTCTTCTTTTATTCATTCATAGCTGAGGCATAGTAAACTGTGTTTCCTATGCTTCAGTTTATGAATGAACAGGAACCCCCTATACAGAGGTAATCCTGTTCATTCATACTGTGCAACCGAGGCTTCAGAGAAAGGGACTGATGAATCTGTCCTCAGTCCCTTTCTCTGTCTCAAAAGTGATATTTCACCAAAACCCCCCACTGGGGGTCCTAAAAAATATGTAAAAGTAATAAAAAAATAAAATTTAATAAAACAAAAAAAAACTACTGACACCAGTGGCAGAACTACCAGGGTCACAAAGCTTGCGCTTGCAACTGGGCTCTAGCATTCCACCACCATGGGGGGACCCCAAGATGGCAGGAAGGTGTCCCGCTGTGGGACCATAATAAACTGTTCCATGATGGGAGTAAAGGGCCCCAGGATCAGTGGGAAGGGCCCCAGTCGGGGGCCGGGGGGGGCCCTTCATCTTGCACCGGGGCCCTGAGGCTTCTAGTTACGCTTCTGATTGGAAGGAAAAATATAACATATTGCAGCTTACCGGTTCTTGGATGTGGTTGGCTGTATTAGGTTTTCACACCTTTTTTTTGGTATAGTCACCTGGTGATCCTGCCAGTCACACTCTTCCTATCCCAGGATGCTCTAGGTAGGAATGAGCTGCCGGTTCCATCCAACATTAGCTTGTTAGGAGATTCAGCAATCGGTAAGCATAAGGAACAGATCGTGTGCTTCAGGCGTCATCACTGGACGATTTGATTGATGATGAATTTACATTGTGGGACTTATTTTGGTTTTTTAAAACATTTGTCAAAAAGTTTAGGTTCCGTTTAGTATCTAGGGCCCCCCCTTATTTTAAAGGGGACTTCCAGTTTCTGATAAGCCCCCCACCTGCAGACCCCCCACAACCACTGGGCCAGGGCTGTCAGGAAGAGGTCCTTGTCCTCATCAACATAAGGGATAGGGTGCCTTGAAAGGGGGATCCCCCCCCTTGGTGAGGTACCCCCATGTTGAGGACATATAGCTTGGTATGATTCATGCCCTTCCTGGTACGAATCAATCTATACCAAACGTTTGGGGTGAGATTTGGAGACGGTTCATACTTTTATTTTCCTTGTGTCCCCTTACACCCATACCACTACAATTTTTTTTTTTTTTTTGGGTGGGGGGGTTTGCTAGTAGGTATGACTGGGGGGTACTTGTGCTAGGAGCACAATTCTGTGGCAGATGTAAACACTATTGAAATGAGCTATAGATTTCTATCGAGATGGTAAACAACGCCGGGAAAATTACAAAAATATCAACCAGATAAATCCCCACTTTGATGGAGGGGTTGCGGCATGCAAGACACGATGTTCCATAGTTGGTGGGACTGCTCGAAAATTCATAACTACTGGCAGAAGGTGAAACAAAGTATTGGGGAGATTACAGGGGTGGCTATCATTGATGACCCATGGGTATGTTTATTCCATAAAACCGATAAAACAAAAAAAACTTTATAAAAGTACGATAGTACCAAAGCTAAAAAATGCAGCTAAAGGGGCAATTCCAAAAAAATGGTTAGAACCAGAAAGTCCCACATTTAGAAGACTTGTTGAACCACTTGCCAACTGCCGCACGACTATTTACTGCGGCAGTCAGCCTCTCCTGGGCAAAGTGACGTCGCTTGCCCACGAGCCTGTAGGGGACGAGCGCGCGCCGGCGGCGGCACGCTCCCGCCCCGCTCATTCCCTGCCTAGCCAGCGCGTGTGACCGGTGGCTCCGAAGTCTGCCGGCCACTCGCGATCTCCCACAGGAGAGGGAGAAAGACAGACGGCTGATGTAAACACAGCCCTCTGTCCTTCTCCCTGAAGTAATGACAGAGGCTATGTGATCCTGCTATGTAGGATCGTATGTCTCTGTGATTACTTCACTAGCCACGCCCCCTGACAGTTAGAATCACGCCCCTAGGGACACACGTAACCCCTTGATCACCAATAAAGTTAACCCCTTCCCTGCCAGTGTCATTTTTACAGTAACAGTGCATATTTATAGCAGGGCAGTATTCCAACATGATAACGACCCCAACACACCTCCAAGATGACCACTGCCTTGCTAAAGAAGCTGAGGATAAAGGTGATGGACTGGCCAAGCATGTGTCCAGACCTAAACCCTATTGAGCATCTGTGGGGATCCTCAAACAGAAGGTGGAGGAGCGCAAGGTCTCTAACATCCACCAGCTCTGTGATGTCATCATGGAGGAGGGGAAGAGGACTCCAGTGGCAACCTGTGAAGCTCTGGTGAACTCCATGCCCAAGAGGGTTAAGGCAGTGCTGGAAAATAATGGTGGCCACACAAAATATTGACACTTTGGGCCCAATTTGGACATTTTCACTTAGGGGTGTACTCACTTTTGTTGCCAGCGGTTTAGACATTAATGGCTGTGTGTTGTCACTTAGGGGTGTACTGACTTTTGTTGTCAGCGGTTTAGACATTAATGGCTGTGTGTTGAGTTATTTTGAGGGGACAGCAAATTTACACTGTTATACAAGCTGTACACTCACTACTTTACATTGTAGCAAAGTCTCATTTCTTCAGGGTTGTCACATGAAAAGATAGAATAAAATGTTTACAAAAATGTGAGGGGTGTACTTACTTTTGTGAGATATTGTATATGGTGAATGGGGGGGGGGGGGGAGTGGGGGTGGCATATGGGGGGGGGGATAGGTATTAGGGTTTTTTTTTAAAGCCTCCTTTATATGAGGTGGATTTTAGTACATTGTATATTGCATTGTAAATCAATAAAAATCTTTAAAAAAAAAAAATAGAAAACACAAATAGATAATTTCAGAACCTGGAGATCAGCGAAGCTACGAATCCATATGGCCAAATGATTAGCAAACCTCAACAATGCGGGACAATTAGGGTCCGCGAACTTCCTCCACCCCCGTAATTACTAAAAGCACCTCCGACTTTAACTGGAATTATGAGCTGGCCGGAGGAACGTGCCTCCTCGCTCAAAAATGATATAATGTCCAATAATGACTCTCCGCTGGACTTCCAATCCAAGGGAAAAAAACAAAATTAAAGTGGAAATTGAATTGCTTGTGCAGAGCGGGAACAGACAATTAGAATCCCTACATGTCATGTAAATGCCACTCGCAAAATAAATATGCTGACCAACGTTTAAAGGGCCAGTCCACCCTAAGCTTGAGTAAAAGAAAAAAAGCATAAAACTAAGTTAGAAAAAGCAAATCTCCTAAACCAGGCGCCCAAAATAACCGATTCTCATGAACCCCGAGGAGACTGAACCTATTTATGACATTTGTTGCTTACAAGGTAAAATCAGTATTTTTTGCTAGAAAATTACTTAGAACCCCCAAACATTATATATATTTTAGCAGAGACCCTAGAGCAGTGATGGCGAACCTTGGCACCCCAGATGTTTTGGAACTACATTTCCCATGATACTCCTGCACTCTGCCGTGTAGTTAAGCATAATGAGCAGTGGCGGCTGGTGCTCAAAATTTTTGGGGGGGCGCAAACAGAAAAATGTAATAGGCATTGCTTTGCGGCAAAATAAGCTGTAAAAAATTGCGTGACTTTGAGGTCGCAAAAGTGTGAAAGGGGCCTTCAGTAATTAAGGTATAGTGTGCCCCCTTCAATGCAGAGTGACCAGTGTGCCCCCTCTCAATGCAGAGTGACCAGCGTGCCCCCTTTCAATGCAGAGTGACCAGCGTGCCCCCTTCAATGCAGAGATCATCGTGCTCCCTTTTAATGCAGAGATGCCAGCCTGCCCCCTTTCAATGCACAGAGACCAGCCTGCCTCCTTTCAATGCACAGAGGCCAGCGTGCCCCCTTTCAATGCACAGAGACCAGCGTGCCCCCTTTCAATGCACAGAGACCAGCGTGCCCCCTTTCAATGCAGAGATGCCAGCGTGCCCCCTTTCAATGCACAGAGACCAGTGTGCCCCCTTTCAATGCACAGAGATCAGCTTGCCCCCTTTCAATGCAGAGATGCCAGCATGCCCCCTTTCAATGCAGAGATGCCAGCGTGCCCCCTTTCAATGCAGAGAGACCAGCGTGCCCCCTTCGATGCAGAGATCATCGTGCCCCCTTTCAATGCAGAGATGCCAGCGTGCCCCTTTTCAATGCACAGAGACCAGCGTTCCCCCTTTCAATGCACAGAGATCAGCGTGCCCCCTTTCAATGCACAGAGACCAGCGTGCCCCCTTTCAATGAACAGAGACCAGCGTGCCCCCTTTCAATGCACAGAGACCAGCGTGCCCCCCTTTCAATGCACAGAGACCAGCGTGCCCCCTTTCAATGCACAGAGACCAGCGTGCCCCTTTCAATGCACAGAGATCAGCGTGCCCCCTTTCAATGCACAGAGACCAGCGTGCCCCCTTTCAATGCACAGAGACCAGCGTGCCCCTTTCAATGCACAGAGATCAGCATGCTCACTTTCAATAGAGTAGTGATTATATGTGGTATATAGAGTAGTGATTATATGTAGTATATAGTGTAGTAATTATATGTAGTATATAGAGTAGTATATAGTGTAGTGATTATATGTAGTATATAGTGTTGTAATTAAATGCCAATGCCAGAAGCCTGGCTAACAAGATGGGAGAGCTGGAGCTGCTGATGTTTGAGGAGGACTTAGATTTTGTGGGGATAACTGAGACTTGGTTCGACAGCACTCATGATTGGATGGCGACCATTCAGGGGTATTCCCTTTATTGCAGAGATAGAGAAGGTAAAAAAGGGGGAGGGGTATGTCTATATATTAAGAACAGTATACAGGTAAATATGAGGGATGATATTAATAATGGAGCTATGGACAAGGCAGAATCCCTATGGGTAGAACTTCAAAGGGAAGGCACGGTGGGGAAGGTAATATTGGGCGTATGCTATAGGCCCCCCAACCAGAGGGAGGAGGGGGAGGCGAACCTCCTTTTACAAATAGGATTGGCAGCAAGGATGGGAAATGTCATTATATTGGGGGACTTTAATTATCCAGATATAGACTGGGGAGAAGGAACCGCACACTCAGCCAAGGCTTGGCAGTTCCTAAATGTTTTGCAGGACAATTTCATGGGTCAGATGATGAATGCACCGACAAGAAACAATGCGGTACTTGACCTACTGATTACCAACAATACAGACCTGCTCACGGATATAGAAATACGGGGCAACTTAGGAAACAGTGACCATAGCTCAATTAGTTTCAGTATTAATCATAGTAATAGGAAACACAAGGGTAATATAAGGACACTGAATTTCAAAAGAGCCAATTTCCCAAAACTGCGCTCTCTGCTAGAAAATATCAATTGGGATAGAACCCTGGGAACAAAGAACACGGAGGAAAAATGGGAGTGCTTCAAGAGCATACTTAACAAAGGGATTGACCAGTGCATTCCAAAGGGAAATAAATTTAAAAGAGCAAAACTAAACCCTGGGTGGCTAAACTCCAACATAAAAATGTATATTAGTGCTAAAGAAAAGGCCTTCAAAAAATACAAGACTGAGGGGTTAATTGGCAGCATTTAAGCATTACAAAGAGTGTAATAAGAAATGTAAAGACGAAATCAGGGCGGCTAAAATAGAACACGAGAGACATATAGCGGAAGAGAGTAAAAAGAACCCCAAGAAACTCTTTAAGTATATAAACAGTAAGAAATTGAGGCCAGAACACATTGGCCCCATAAAAGACGATAAGGGAGTTTTGGCCACAGAGGACAGGGAAAAGGCGGAAGTGTTAAATCATTTCTTCTCTTCAGTCTTCACAAAAGAATTGGGGGGCTACACGAACCTAGCTTGTAAGGCCAAGTTAAATAACACACCTCAGGAAATGCCGCCATGGCTAACAGAAGATAGACTTAGAACTTAACTAGAGAAAGTTAACATAAATAAATCACCGGGACCGGATGGCTTGCACCCAAGGGTTCTTAAAGAGCTCAGCCGGGTGATTGCCAGACCATTATTCTTGATCTTTAAGGATAGTTTACAGACGGGTATGGTGCCAGCTGATTGGAAAAAAGCCAACGTGGTACCAATATTTAAAAAGGGGCCGAGATATATTCCGGGTAACTATAGGCCAGGCCTAACATCAGTAGTCTGCAAGATTTTGGAGGAGATGTTAAGGGACCACATACAAGACTTTAGTAATGAAAACGGTATTATTAGTAGTAATCAGCATGGATTCATGAAAAATCGTTCTTGCCAAACCAATCTATTAACCTTCTATGATGAAGTGAGCTGCCACCTAGATAAAGGCAAGCCTGTGGATGTGGTGTATCTGGACTTTGCAAAAGCCTTTGACACTGTTCCCCACTAGAGTTGAGCGGACACCTGGATGTCCGTGTTCGGCGGGTTCGGCCGAACTTGAAAAAAAAGTCCGGGTTCGTGACCCGGACTTTTTCCGAACTTTACCCGGACACCGAACCCCATTGAAGTCAATGGGGACCCGAACTTTCAGGCACTAAAATGGCTCTAAAAAACCAATGGAAAGGGCTAGAGTGCTGCAAATGGCAGCAAAATGTAGTTACGAGCATGGCAAGTGCTCTGCAAACAAATTTGGATAGGGAAATAACTTAAAACAACAAAACAAACAGAAAAATAAAACAATTTTCTTCATCTGTGAAGGACGAGGCCCATATGGAGTAGGAGGGAGGTTGAGGTGGCGGTGGATGTGGCGGTGTAGGTGGAAGCGGCGGTGGAGGGGGACGAGGTAGCCAACACTGCTTTTTTTTAGTCATTTTAAATGAGGGTACACCCCAAAAGAGTGAGAAAGATCAAAAATATAACAATGGCTAGGTAAGGTCGGTATCCATCTCTATTCTGCACAAGGTACGGAAAAGTCCTGTGGGATCCATGCCTGGTTCATTTTAATGAATGTGAGCTTGTCCACATTGTCTCTGGACAGGCGGCTGCACTTGTTTGTGATAACGCCCCCAGCCGTGCTAAATACACGTTCAGATAATACACTGGCTGCAGGGCACGCCAGCACCTCCAAGGCGTAAAGGGCAAGCTCAAGCCATGTGCCCAATTTGGAGACCCAGAAGTTGAAGGGGGCAGACCCGTCATTCACTACATGTAGGCGTGTGCACACATACTGCTCCACCATGTTGGTAAAATGCTGCCTCCTGCTAAGATGTTCCATATGAGCTGCTGGTGCTGCTGTTTATTGTGGTGTGCTGACAAAGCTTTTCCACATTTCGGCCATGCTAACCCTGCCTTCTGAGGTGCTGGCGGTGCCCTGGTTGCGTTGGCGACCTCTTCCTCCTCCTCCTCTGCCTTGGCCTTGTGCTTCCACTATGGCCCCGTTGTCAGGTGGGAATGCCAGCAGCATCACGTCTACCAGCGTGCGCTTGTACTCGCGCATCTTGCGATCGCGCTCCAGTGAGTGAATTAAGGACGGTACGTTGTCCTTGTAACTGGGATCCAGCAGCGTGGCCACCCAGTAATCAGCACAAGTTAGAATGTGGGCAACTCGGTGGTCATTGTGGAGACACTGCAGCATGTAATCGCTCATGTGTGCCAGGCTGCCCAGAGGCAACGAAAGGCTGTCCTCTGTGGGAGGTGTATCGTCTGTGTCCTCTGTATCCCCCCAGCCACGCACCAGTGATGGCCATGAGCTGGCCTGGGTGCCACCCTGCTGTGAACATGGTTCTATCTCCTCCTCCATCTCCTCCTCCTCATCCTCCTCATCCTCCAGAACTGTGCCCCTGCTGGACAATTGTGTACCTGGCGTTTGTGGGTGCAGGAACCCACCCTCGGAGCCACTTGCGAATGACTGCCCTGAAAGCCTTGGAAATGATTCCTCTTCCTCCTCCTCCTTCTCCTCCTCCTGTGCCACATCCTCTTCCATCATCTCCCGAATCGTTTTTTGAAGGAGGCATGGAAGTGGGATAGTTAAGCTGACAATGGCTGGTGGTGAAGTGGTGCTGTTCCGCAGAGCAACTCACGCGTGTGTGCTGCAGCTGAAACTCCACTATGGCCTGCTGCTGCTCGCACAGTCTTTGCAGCATGTGCAAGGTGGAGTTACACCTTGTGGGCACGTCACATATGAGGCAGTGAGCGGGAAGGCCGAAGTTACGCTGCAGCGCTGACAGGCGAGCAGCAGCAGGGTGAGAATGCCGAAAGTGCGCACAGACGGCCCGCACTTTCTGTAGCAGCTCTGACATATCGGGGTAATTTTTAAGGAACCTCTGCACCACCAAATTCAGCACATGCGCCAGGCAAGGGATGTGCGTCAAACCGGCTAGGCCCAGAGCTGCTATGAGATTTTGCCCGTTATCACACACCACCAGGCTGGGCTTGAGGCTCGCTGGCAGCAACCACTCATCGGTCTGCTGTTTCATGCTCCTCCACAACTCCTGCGCGGTGTGTGGTTTTTCCCCCAAACAGGCAAGTTTTAAAACTGCCTGCTGTCATTTACCCCTGGCTGTGCTGAAGTTGGTGGTGAAGGTGTTACGCTGTCCGGATGAGGAGGCGGTAGAGGATGAGGAAGCGGAGTAGAAGGAGTTAGGAACAGGAGGCAAACTGAAGCGCCCTGCAATCCTCGGTGGTGGAAGGACATGCGCCAAATTGCTATCCGCCTCAGGCCCAAACGCCACTGCATTTACCCAGTGTGCCATTAGGGAGATATAACGCCCCTGACCGTGCTTACTGGTCCACGTATCGGTAGTTAGGTGGACCTTGGCACAGATGGCGTTGCGCAGTGCACACCTGATTTTTTCCCCCACTTGGTTGTGCAGGGAAGGGATGGCTTGCCTGGAAAAGTAGTGGCGGCTGGGCACGACGTACTGTGGGACAGCCACCGACATAAGGCTTTTAAAACTGTGCATCTCCACCAGACGGAATGACAGCATTTCAAAGGCCAATAATTTTGAAATGCTGGCATTCAGGGCCAGGGATCGCGGGTTGGTAGGGGGGTACTTCCTCTTCCTCTGAAGTGTTTGGGAGATGGAAAGCTGAACGCTTCCACGGAACATTGTGGAGATGGTTGCTGACCCAGGTGGTGGTGTTGCTGACAGATCGTCTGTTTGCGGGGTGGCAGGTGCCGGTATCACTACAGAGGTGGATGAAGAGGACGAGACTGCAGCAGAAGAGGAAGCAGGAGGAGCCAGAGACCTATCTTGGTTTTGAAGGTGTCTACTCCACTGCAGCTCGTGCTTTGCACTTAGATGCCTGATCATGCAGGTTGTGCTCAATGTACAACATACAGGGGTATACAATGTACAACATACAGGGATATACAATGTACAACATACAGGGGTATACAATGTACAACATACAGGGGTATACAATGTACAACATACAGGGGTATACAATGTACAACATACAGGGGTATACAATGTACGGTTAAAAGCAGACACACACACATCATAGGTTGAACTGGATGGACTGATGTCTTTTTTCAACCTCACTAACTATGTAACTATGTAATATGCAGTATATAGAGTAGTGATTATATGTAGTATATAGAGTAGTGATTATATATGAAGTATATAGAGTAGCGATTATATATGAAGTATATAGAGTAGTGATTATATATGAAGTATATAGAGTAGTGATTATATATGAAGTATATAGAGTAGTGATTATATATGAAGTCAGGGCAGCCATCAGGGGGGGACAGCCCATACACATGTAGGGGGCCCAGGGGTTCCAAGGGGCCCAGCCGCCCAGGCCCCAACCAACAAGACCGAGATGTTGCTGCTGTAGTAACTAGCAATTGCTGAAGCATGGCAGCTGCAGAGTAAACCGATGCAGCTGAAGGGATGTCTCTTTGCTGGATTGTGCTGTCTCTTTGCTAAAAATATGAGGCTGTCTCTTTGCTGGATTGTGATATCTCTTTGCTGAATATATGAGGCTGTCTCCTTGCTGGACTAGGATGTGCCTTTGTTGAATATATGAGGCCGTCTCTTTACTGGATTGGGATGTCTCTTTGCTGAATATATGAGGCCGTCTCTTTACTGGATTGGGATGACTCTTTGCTGAATATATGAGGCCGTCTCTTTACTGGATTGGGATGACTCTTTGCTGAATATATGGGGATGTCTCTTTGCTGGATTGTGATATCTCTTTGCTGAATATATGAGGCTGTCTCTTTGCTGGACTGGGATGTGCCTTTGTTGAATATATGAGGCCGTCTCTTTACTGGATTGGGATGTCTCTTTGCTGAATATATGGGGATGTCTCTTTGATGGATTGGATTCATTTTTATTCATTAAGTTGTAAGAGTGTTAAAACAGAAGTGGGTGCACTGAAGGACTCGTGGGATGGCCAGTGGGCAGATTCGGTGGGACGGCCAGAGGGCGGGCCCCGCAAAATGTTGGTGGTCAGGCTCAGAGGGGCCCTGGCCTAAAGTTGTGTAAGGGGCCCCAAAATTTCTGATGGCTGCCCTGTATGAAGTATATAGATTAGCGATTATATATGAAGTATATAGAGTAGCGATTATATATGAAGTATATAGAGTAGCGATTATATATGAAGTATATAGAGTAGTGATTATATATGAAGTATATAGAGTAGTGATTATATATGAAGTATATAGAGTAGTGATTATATGTACATATATAAAAGTAATAATTCTGTGTGCCTCGCTCTCCCTGTCACAGAACTTGTTATAATAATGCAGGAACAATGAAGGTGTCTGCGATTCAGGAATGTTGGATCTGTATCTGTGCAATGGGGGAATGAGACAGGAAAGAATTAAATTAGGAATCCGCGCCCCGCTTCTATCAGTTAAGTGGAATCTAAGTTTGTTTTTTTTAGCGCAGTCGACATTTCGGGAGAATGAAGGACTCATTACCTCCGAACTCACAGATGTCAATGTGTGAATTAGAAGCTGCTTCTTCCTGTCGAGGGAGCCGGATTGTCGCCTTGAATCTCCCGTGTCCTTACCTCGACCTTATACCAACCAAAATACTCAAACTTCCCAATAACTTTTATCCTTCCATGTCAAAAAGAAACGCTTAAAGGGTAACCGCACTTTAAAAAAACAAACCATATTTTTTACTTTCTGCTATAGAACATATCCAAAAAAAGTGAATCTAATTTTTTTATAAATTTAGGGCAAAACGTATTCTGATACATATGTATATTTTTTAAAATCAGAATAAACAACTTTTAACGGTACAATAAACAACGCACATTCCTGAGTATTACATTATAAAATACATTCGCAGAATACAATGTAGAATAATGTTCTTGTACAAAGCCAAAGCAGGTTTATAAAACAAATTGAACCTGAGATGTCCTTATTCCTTATATCTCACACAGGGCTGCTGTTAGAAATCGCGGGGCCCCATGCAGACTACCTGGCAGGGCCCCCCCAAGAAAATATTAAAGATATATTTAGCTAAAATTACAACAAAATCACCATTATCAAACACAAATATAACATAACTCACATAATTCCTGCTAAATCTAAAAAAAAACGATGTTAAATAAAAAAGAAGATGAGATGAGAAAAATATACAGGCTGGGCAGTTGGAGCTCAGTGATCAGAGAGACAGAGAGAGAAACAAAGTTACAAATAAACTCCTGAGCAGAGATAAGTGCTGGGAGGGGGGCCCACACAGGGAGGGGGATTAGTGAGGGACGACTGTCTCTTTCTCAACAGATAAAAGCTGATAGCAGGGAGGGGGACAGATCAGATTCAGGTGCTGGAGGAAGATTTCTGTATTTGTTGTCCATCACTAATCCCCCTCTCTGTGTGGGCCCCCCCTGTGTGCTCGGGGCCCCCTACAAAAGGGCTGGTGGTCCCCCCCTATCAGCGGCCCTGATCTCACAGTCTATGCATCCCTAGTATGGTTTAGGAAGACATTCTCATCAGATCTCTTCTCCAGTACTTTAAAGAGTAACTCCACTTTTGTTGAGAAAAAAGCCCTCCCCCTCTGGGTGATCTCTGTACATTGCAGGGAATATAACAAACTTTGTTGCAGATTTCTACATTTTGTTATTCTGAAGAAATCATTGTTTGTTCCTCTGTGCTGAGTGGGTCTAATGGGAGTGGTTTCATAATTATCAATCAGCTGTGGCAGCTGCAGAGCTCTAATAAGGAAACCTGCTTTGCCTGCATCCCTTTAGACGTGTTCCTATTGGGAGGATCTCACCAAAAATGACATTTTTGTTGCAGGGGATGCAAGAAATCTGACTTGTATCTTAGTGCAGACTTCTGGGAAAATTGGTGAGCCAATCACACAAGCAGGAAATGATGTTTCTGGGGGTGTGGTCAGTATACATTCTGTGTACAGAGCGCCTCCAGGCGGCCGTATTGCATTTTCAGAAAATTGCAACAGCTGCAGATTGAAAAGGAAAGGTCATTTTTAATAACATTCAATGACAATATGATTTGTGTCACAATTGTATACGCTTTATTGTTTTTTCTTTATTTGCTGTTTTTTTTTCCCCACGAAAGGGAAGTCACCTTTTACATTAAACTCGAAGGGTGGGGACACACTGAGCGGTTGAGTTCCCATTTTAAGTTAAAACCCTATCATAAATTAGGTCCAGTGGAGCCAAGCCAAGAGTAGCTAGCCAGCATCCCCAGATCTTATTGAACCGGGTCGGGCTGCCTCTATGCTGATATATCAGGCGCTTATATCTCAAAGTTATTCCCATGTTGGCCAACCACATCTCTAAAGTTGGAGAGGTTTGAGAGATCCGGTGTTGCAAGATCAGGTTTGGAGCTTGGAACCGCGCTCTGGACACCGCCTCTCTGACATATATGTCCGTTATACCCTCATCCAGTATACCCATTAAGCAAGGTTTAGGGTCAAGAGAGACGGGTACTCAAAAAGTATTGTTAATGGTTTTACTATGTCAGTCCAAATGTGGTGCAACTTTGGACACCACCAAAGGAGATCTACAAAGGCATAACTAGAACCTTCAGGGCCCCGTGCAAGAAACCATGAAGGGCCCCCCAGACCCCCTTCCCTTCAAGCTTGGGGCTCTTCCCACTGATCCTGGGGCCCTTTACTCTCATTGTGGGGGGCCCTTTAATACGATCCCGCAGCGGGATCCTTTTACATGTTCTGCAGTGGGCCCCCTTCCTGCCATCTTAGGGCCTCCCCATGGGGGTGGAATGCCAGGGCCCGGTCGCAAGTGTGACCTTTGCGATCCTGGAAGTTCACCCACTGGTGTCAGTAGTTTTTATTTTTTGGTATTTTAATTGTATTATTTTTTATCATTTTATTTTATTTTTTTACAATGTGACTGACTATGACTCTGTCCATTCAGAAAAGGAAGGAGCTGGTAAATTACATATTTACCGACCCCTTCCTGGTTCTCTATTGTGACACATCCCCTGCAGCAGCCAGTAGGAGAGGGGAGGGAGCACAGTGTGGGGGGGAAGGGGTGGGACCAGGGGAGCACACAGGGGCCCAGAGACAGCAGAACACAAGTGAACTGGATAGGAGGAGTGGCGGGGGCAGCATACAGAGGAACCAATCTCCTCCATTCTCCTCCTGCAGCTACAGGAGGAAAAAGGAGGGCAGTGATTTCTCTACATGCTGCCCCCCCCCCTCCTATCCAGGTGTACAGGGGAGTCGCACAGGCCCCCTGGAGTATGAGGCCTGGTTGCAATTGCAACCCCTGTAGTTATGCCCCTGGAGATGTATCAGGTCCCCCTTAGTTCCCTTGTATCTCATACACAATGGGTCTGGGCGGAGTCCAAGAATAAACTATTTAATGGTATGATAAACCCAATGATACATATTTTTGGTAAATTCACAATAAGTTTATATTTCTTGGTTTACACAAATGTTATAGTGTCTACAAACTATGATAAATATACTACAGTTTTTTTTTATTTCTTTTTTTATACTAGTAATGGTGGTGATCAGCGACTTATAGCAGGACTGCGATATTGCGGCGGACAGTCTGACACTAACTGACACTGTGGGAACCATTGATATGAATACAGTGATCAGTGCTATAAATATGCACTGTCATTGTACTAATGACAGTGACTGGCAAGGGGTTAAACATCATGGGCAATAAAAGGGTTAACTGTGTGCCTAGCCAGTGTTTATGTGTGCTGCTTTCACTAAGGGAAGTGCTTTGCAGGGAGACAAAATCCAGCACATCCCCCGCTGTCAGGACAGAACTCTGCATTGTTTACATATGCAGAGCTCCACCCCGCCTTTCTCCTCACCAATCAGCGGGTGCCGGCACTCAGGGTTGCTGTTAACCACTTCTGGACCGAAAGATTCCCCCCCCCCCTTAATGACCAGGCCATTTTTTGTGATTTGGCACTGCGTCACTTTAACCTCCTTAGCGGTATTCCCCAGTGTGGCTCGGGGTGGGATTTCACTGCCAGTAGCGGTAACCCCCGAGCCACACTCGGGGTACCGCCAGGGAGCATCGCTGGATCCTGGTAGAGGATACTTACTTTGTCCCCAGGATGCCGCAATGTGTCCCTGCAGCATACGGTGGCCGGATCTTCCGCCTGATACTGTGAGCCCCGGCTTCTGTCTCCTGCGACGTGACGCTCACAGGGGGGATGGAACCGGCGGCAAATTCAAATAGTAAAACACACCAAACACACTGATTTAATTACAAAATAAAATAAATTGACATTAGTTTGCCGCCCCCCCCCCCCCCCCCGCCCTTTCCTGCAGTTTTACTGTACTTTTCATATATATATATATATATATATATATATATATATATATATATATATATATATATATATATATATATATATATATATATATATATGTGTGTATATATATATATATATAGATATGTGTGTGTATCTATCTATATATGTATACACACACACACATATATATATATATATATATATATATATATATAAAATATATGTATCAATATATGCAGTGCCTTGCGAAAGTATTCGGCCCCCTTGAACTTTGTGACCTTTTGCCACATTTCAGGCTTCAAACATAAAGATATAAAACTGTAATTGTTTGTGAAGAATCAACAACAAGTGGGACACAATCATGAAGTGAAACTAAATTTATTGGATATTTCAAACTTTTTTTTACAAATAAAAAACTGAAAAATTGGGCGTGCAAAATTATTCAGCCCCCTTAAGTTAATACTTTGTAGCGCCACCTTTTGCTGCGATTACAGCTGTAAGTCGCTTGGGGTATGTCTCTATCAGTTTTGCACATCGAGAGACTGAAATTTTTGCACATTCCTCCTTGCAAAACAGCTGGAGCTCAGTGAGGTTGGATGGAGAGCGTTTGTGAACAGCAGTTTTCAGTTCTTTCCACAGATTCTCGATTGGATTCAGGTCTGGACTTTGACTTGGCCATTCTAACACCTGGATATGTTTATTTGTGAACCATTCCATTGTAGATTTTGCTTTATGTTTTGGATCATTGTCTTGTTGGAAGACAAATCTCCGTCCCTGTCTCAGGTCTTTTGCAGACTCCATCAGGTTTTCTTCCAGAATGGTCCTGTATTTGGCTCCATCCATCTTCCCATCAATTTTAGCCATCTTCCCTGTCCCTGCTGAAGAAAAGCAGGCCCAAACCATGATGCTGCCACCACCATGTATGACAGTGGGGGATGGTGTGTTCAGGGTGATGAGCTGTGTTGCTTTTACGCCAAACATAACGTTTTGCATTGTTGCCAAAAAGTTTGATTTTGGTTTCATCTGAGCAGAGCCCCTTCTTCCACATGTTTGGTGTCTCCCAGGTGGCTTGTGGCAAACTTTAAACAACACTTTTTATGGATATCTTTAAGAAATGGCTTTCTTCTTGCCACTCTTCCATAAAGGGCAGATTTGTGCAGTATACGACTGATTGTTGTCCTATGGACAGAGTCTCCCACCTCAGCTGTAGATCTCTGCAGTTCATCCAGAGTGATCATGGGCCTCTTGGCTGCATCTCTGATCAGTCTTCTCCTTGTATGAGCTGAAAGTTTAGAGGGACGGCCAGGTCTTCCTAGATTTTCAGTGGTCTGATACTCCTTCCATTTCAATATTATCGCTTGCACAGTGCTCCTTGGGATGTTTAAAGCTTGGGAAATCTTTTTGTATCCAAATCCGGCTTTAAACTTCTCCACAACAGTATCTCGGACCTGCCTGGTGTGTTCCTTGTTCTTCATGATGCTCTCTGTGCTTTAAACGGACCTCTGAGACTATCACAGTGCAGGTGCATTTATATGGAGACTTGATTACACACAGGTGGATTCTATTTATCATCATTAGTCATTTAGGTCAACATTGGATCATTCAGAGATCCTCACTGAACTTCTGGAGAGAGTTTGCTGCACTGAAAGTAAAGGGGCTGAATAATTTTGCACGCCCAATTTTTCAGTTTTTTATTTGTTAACAAAGTTTGAAATATCCAATATATTTCGTTCCACTTCATGATTGTGTCCCACTTGTTGTTGATTCTTCACAAAAAATTACAGTTTTATATCTTTATGTTTGAAGCCTGAAATGTGGCAAAAGGTCGAAAAGTTCAAGAAGGCCGAATACTTTTGCAAGGTACTGTATATATATATATATATATACTTTAACTTATTTATAGTTATTTATTATATTACAATTTTTGATTTTGTGTTTCAAACTTTATCATACCCGAGATGTTATAAAGAAGAACGCACAGTAAAAAAATATCATATGTAAATAGTTGGTTTGGGCTGCTCGTCCTTAAGAATTACATGCAAAATAATTGTACCGCTTTAAGCACCTAAAATCGGAAAGAATCATACCGCCAGGGAGGTTAACTGACAATTGCGCGGTCGTGTGACGCTGTACCCAAATAAAATTGATGTCCTTTTTTCCCCACAAACAGAGCTTTCTTTTGGTGGTATTTGATCACCTTGGCGATTTTTTATTTTTTGCGCTATAAACAAAAAAAGAGCAACAATTACGAAAAAAAAAAAAAACAATATTTTTCACTTTTTCATCATTTTAGGCCAATTTGTATTCTGCTACATATTCTTGGTAAAAAAAAATCCAAATAGGCGTATTTTGATTGGTTTGCACAAAAGCTATCTTGTCTGCAAACTAGGGGAAAGATTTATGTCATTTCTATTTACTTTTTTTTTTTTTTATTAGTAATGGTGGCAATCAGTGATTTTTAGCGGAACTGCGACATTGCAGCGGACAGATCGGACACTTAACTGACATTTTTGAAACTTTTGGGGGGACCAGTGACATTACTACAGTAATCAATGCTAAAAATATGCACTGTCACTGTAATAATGACACTGGAAGGGAAGGGGTTAACCCAGGGGTGAACAAAGGGTTAAATGTGAGCCTAGGGGGTGCTTTCTAACTGTGGGGGGATGGGCTTGCGAAATCAACACAGAGACCTGTGTTCCTAAATAGGAGGAGCTCTGTGTTGATAGCTGAGAAAACAAAGGTCTGCTGGGTTTACAACATCAGACTGCCGCTGTCTCTTCACGGGGAGCGATCGCGGGTGCCCAGAGGTAATCGCGGCCGCCGGCCCCATGAATCAGCTTCCCCGCTGGCGAGTGGGTTCGCATGCGCCCCCCCCTGTACCCCCCCCCCCACTCGGGATCGCTTCCACGAAGCGCCGCAGCAGCAGCTCGACAAGTGGTTAAAAACCACGGGGCCCCATACGGCCTACTGACAGGACCCCCTTTCCCTGTCCAAAATGACATTTTTTTTTTCAGTCCCTTTCTCTGTAGCCTCAACTGCACAGATGAATGAATAGGAAGTGTTCCGAGGCTTCCTGCTCATTCACATACTATAGCATAGTAAACATAGTTTACTATGCTTCACTGATGAATGAACATAGGAGTGATTCGTAATGATCACTCACTGTGTTCATTCAGGAAAGGAAGGGGCTAATAAATGGCCTATTTACTGGCCCCTTCCCCAACTCTTCATCTTGAAACATCCCATATGTGTGCCTGATGGAAGGGGGGCATGTGCTAGAACCAACTCCCTGCAGGGGAGCCACAGGGGGAAGAAAGAGGAGAGTCAGAGAGCGCTGCAGGGGGAAGCAGAAGAGGATTGGTGTCTGCAATAAGATAGTACAGCTGAACCACCTCAGCAGGTGCCCAGGCCCCCTTTCAGAGATGTAACTAGAACCTTCAGGGCCCCGGTGCCAGAAACCATAAAGGGCCCCCCCTACCCTTGGCCGGGGCCCTTCCCTTCAAGCCTGTGGCTCATCCCATTGATCCTGTGGCCCTTTACTCTCATTGCGGGGGCCCTTTATTACCCTTTCGCAAGTTCTGCGGTGGGCCCCCTTCCTGCCATCTAGGGGCCTCCCCATGGTGGTGGAATGCCAAGGTCCGGTCGCAAGTGTGACCTTTGCGATCCTGGAAGTTCACCCACAGGTGTCAGTTGTTTTTATTTTTTGGTATTTTAATTGTATTATTTTTTATCATTTTATTTTATTTTTTTTACAATGTGACTGACTATGACTCTGTCCATTCAGAAAAGGAAGGAGCTGGTAAATTACATATTTACCGACCCCTTCGTGGTTCTCTATTGTGACACATCCCCTGCAGCAGCTGGCAGGAGAGGGGAGGGAGCACAGTAGGGGGGTGGGGGACCAGGGCAGCACACAGGGGTCCAGAGACAGCAGAACACAAGTGAACTGGATAGGAGGAGTGGCGGGGGCAGCATACAGAGGAACCAATCTCCTCCATTTTCCTCCTGCAGCTACAGAAGGAAAAAGGAGGACAGTGATTTCTCTACATGCTGCCCCCACCGCCCCTCCTATCCAGGTGTACAGGGGAGTCGCACAGGCCCTCTGGAGCATGGGGCCCGGTTGCAATTGCAAGCTCTGCAACCCCTGTCGTTAAGCCCCTCCCCCTTTTGAAAGAATGGTTGTACTGCCTTATCAGCATTTCTGACGGCGGTCATCCATTGGCCGACACCCGCTGATCGGCTTCTGCTGTGTCTAATCAAGCCGGGCTTCCTACCTGGAAGTGACGGATCATGTATTAGGTACCTACCTACCTGAGGTCTAACTACTAACCGGTGTTCACCAGAGCTTCTGATGGTGGGGATGGGCTTTCCTGTGTGTTAGTACCAGGTCACGGTCCTCAGGATCACCCCACCAGGAGGTGAGCAAGCGGGGATCCAGTAGCAGATATAGCAGGTAGGGATCAAGTGAAGTCAGTAAATAAGCCAAAGGTTGATAACAAGTGGATGCAGGTTGGGATCAAGCAGAAACATAGTCGAGGGACAAGCTAAAGGTCCATAATGAGCGGTAGTGGAGATAAGAACTGTCAGGGTTCTGGCGGCAAGCCTGACGTGTAGAGGGTAACCTTGTAGGGACCAGAGAGCGGAACACAGAAAAGTCACCTTGGTAGTAGACACAGGCTAGCCTGAGGTGCGGAATTTAAGTGCCAACCGGTTTTCACCAGAGCCTCTGATGGTGAGGATGTATTTTGCTGCTTGTATAACACCAGGTCCCCAGGGTCGCCCCACCAGCGGGTGAAATAGCCCAAGTCCCATGGCGGATAAGCAGACAAGGGTAATGCAGGAGAATGGTAACAAAACAAGCCGAGGTCAGGATGGACAGCAGACAAGCGAGGTGAGAGACAAGTCAGGAGGTCAAACAGTGATAACTCAGGATACAGCAGAATTCAGGATCAAAAGCACAGGGAAGCTGCAGACAAGACAGCAAAGCATGAGTGAACCTGCTACCCTTAAATAGGCCATTTTGGCGCCAACCGTAATGGCTATTGTGTACGAATGCGCACATGGGCCCGTGGCCGCGGGCCCGGGCCGTCGTACACACGCATGCGCACTGGCAAACGCCTGTTCGCCACTGAACGGGCAAAAGAGAGTTCATGCCTGCGCACTCCAGTGCGCCTCTGCAGTAGGGATCGACCGATTATCGGCAAAGCCGATATTTCGAGGGCCTATATGTACTTTCCCTGATATATCGGAATCAGCCACCAAGGTTACCGATATTGCCGATATTTCGGAAAGTGCTTGTACCGGAGTGATGGCTGCAGCTAGAGGCATCACCCCGGTACCGGCGTCCATAGCCATGGGTCGGCTGTCTTGTAATGACAACTGATGCGGCTGAGAAGACATCCCCCCTCCCGCCGCCTTCCGCGGCTCGCCCCGGGAGACCCGGGCAACCAGCCTGCATGGCCATGGAAGACCAGATCAAAGCCACATTCGGCTCTGATCGGGTCTCCATGCAAAAACCCGGAAGTGATGTCATGAGTGACATCACTTCCGGGTACTCGGCGCCAGATTAAAAAAAGTGACAGCATTCAAAACGGATAAACTTGACATTTTGAATGCTTTTAAGTGCAGAGGAGGGGGTCTTTTAGATTCCCCAGATCCCTCCACAGGAGTACCTGTCAAGTAAAAAAAATAAGAAAACATTTTTTTTTTAAATGTACGAAACTATTTGCCCATATCGGCCGATACCTATACGTGATGACCAAAATATCGGTATCAGTATCGGCAACGAAAAACCGATATCGGTCGATCCCTACTCTGCAGTGTCACAGCGGAATGACTAATGCATTCCTGACAACAACGGCTGCCGGTACACAAGGGAGTGAGCTATTGGCTGGAGAGAGAACAATAATCTGGCAAACAGGAAGTGCTGAGACATGGCTTTAATCAGGAAGTCCATGGGAGGAGCAGAGAGTTCAAGGTTAACCAGATACAAAGCAAGAAAGTCCAGAGGATCAGACAGGGAGCTTTCCATCATCTTTGGTGGCTCAGAAAGAAGAGCCACTACTGGAAGCAGCAGAGGTTATGGGTTCAGATCCTGGTCCTGACACCACAGATCTTTAGGCACTTTTCCACTGCATGGTACGGATCGGTTTGGATCGGTTTGGCACTTTTCCACTGCATGGTACGGATCGGTTTGGCTTGGTTTGGCACTTTTCCACTGCATGGTACGGATCGGTTTGGCACTTTTCCACTGCATGGTACAGATCGGTTTGGCTCGGTTTGGCTCGGTTTGGCACTTTTCCACTGCATGGTACGGATCGGTTTGGCTCGGTTTGGCACTTTTCCACTGCATGGTACGGATCGGTTTGGATCGGTTTGGCACTTTTCCACTGCATGGTACGGATCGGTTTGGATCGGTTTGGCACTTTTCCACTGCATGGTACGGATCGGTTTGGATCGGTTTGGCACTTTTCCACTGCATGGTACGGATCGGTTTGGATCGGTTTGGCACTTTTCCACTGCATGGTACGGATCGGTTTGGCTCGGTTTGGCACTTTTCCACTGCATGGTACGGATCGGTTTGGCGCTTTTTCACTGCATGGTACGGGCTAGAACGGTTTGGTATGGTTTGGTACAGCGGCGCTTTTCCACTACATGGTACGGCTCGCTTAAACAGTACCACCTCGGTTGGGGTTTCAAGCAGGCCGTACCAATACCATATCCCACAATCCTTTGCATGCAGCATTGATTGTTTGTCACTACTAGCCACTGATTGGTCAGAGAATCGTTGTAATCCCACCCACTTACTACTAAGTACTACAGCAGTGGAAAAGCAAACCGATCCGAGCAGAGCCTATACAGTGCTGGAAGGTGCCGACTCGTACCACGCAGTGGAAAAGCAAACTGAGCCGAGCTGGGCCAAGCAGTGCCGAGTGGAGCCGAGCCCGGTACTTGCAGTGGAAAAGTGCCATTTGATTCCCATGGCAGTTCTGTTCTGGGGCATTGTGTTACTCTGAATGGAATCCTCCTTATTGAGGCTTATTCACAGATATTGCCCGGACTCTCTCTACCTGTACTCAGTGCACCTAATGAGTTCAGGGTCTCATAGCTTGAGTAAGAATTAGGTCAGAGATGCCAAAGCCGAAATGTCATGGGCAAGTCCTATTCATAGAGCAGATCATACGATATGTGGAATAAAAGACTGCATACCTACTGCAACCTCTTCCATTATTACCTCCGGCTTCTTTGCTGCAATGACAATACCCTCCCATGCAGGTTTCCTGTATAAATAGCGTGTGAACATTCAACAAACTAATAGCTTTTTTTTATTGGCCATGAAAGCTTGTTTGCCTCCATTTTCCTTTTGTGTCAAACGCCGTGCGGAAAAGTAAGAAAAATATTTGAAGGTTTTGCTGGGTGATTATGCAGAATGCGGTGCCAGAGTCCTCGCTCCGCAGTCTGCCGTGCAGGTGCAAATAATTAAAAAGCAATGTTTAAGGTTAATTGGTTTTATTTACTAGCAGCATCATTTTAATTCTTTAATGTTTTGAGAACATATTTTGCAGCCACGCTCCTCAATTAGGAGGGGAATAGAAAGCGGAGTTCTGATGAGTTCTACCACTACATCTGGCAGAAGGAGACAAAACAGGCGGCTGTTATTAAAGGAGAACTCCGTCTCCTATGTGAAAAAGTTAAAAAAAACAAAAAGGTTTAAAAAAAAAAAAAACCCCAATTGGATGAACTATTTTTTCTGCCATCAATTTTCTTTGGCTCTAAACGCTTGGATGTGTACAGAGAGCCGAGGGACAGGGACTTATTTAACCACTTCTGGACCGGAAAGGTTTTACCCCCCTTAACCACTTCAATACCGGGCACCCCCTTCCTGCCCAGGCCAATTTTCAGCTTTTAGCTCTGTTGCATTTTGAATGACAATTGTGCGGTCATGCAACACTGTACCTAAACCAAATTTATGTCATTTGTTTCCCACAAATAGAGCTTTCTTTTGGTGGTATTTGATCATCACCACAAGGGTTTTTTTTTTTTTTGCAGAAAAGTTTGAAAAAAATAAATACGTTTTTTTGTTTACGTTATAAAATTATGTAAATAGGTATATTTTTTTCCCGCACTGATGAGCACTGGGAGGCACTGATGGGGTGGCACTGATGATGAGGCACTAATATGCAACACTGATGGGCACTGATAGGCGGCACTGATATGCAGCACTGATGGGCACTGATATGTGGCGCTGATAGGTAGCACTCATATGCAGCATTGGTGGGCACTGATAGGTGGCACTGATGGGCACTGATAGGCAGCACTGATAGTCACTGATAGGTGGCACTAATGGGAACTGGTGGGTACTGGTATACAGCACTGATGGGCACTGATAGGCGGCACCGATGGGCACTGATGGGCGGCACTGATGGGCACTAATAAGCGGCACTGATAGGCAACACTGGTGGGCACTCATGGGCACTGATAGGTGGCACTGATGGGCACTGATAGGCGGCACTGATGGGCACTGATAGGCGGCACTGATGGGCAATAATGGGCACTGGTGGGCAGCACTGATAGATGGCAATGATGGGCACTGGTGGGCGGCACTGATAGATGGCAATCATGGGCAGCTCTGATGAGGAGGGCACTGAAAGGGTCCCTGAGCCCTGATTGGCATCCCTGGTGGCCATGGGTGGGCATCCCTGGTGGCCAATGGTGGACATCCCTTGTGGCCATGGGTGGGCAATCCCTGGTGGCTCTAGTGGCACCCCCCCCCCATGGGTCTGCACTGGTAATCAATGCTCTGATTACCAGCACTGACCCCCCCCCCCCTGTCAGGAGAGCCCCCGATCGGTTCTCCCTGACTCGTGCCTGTCAGACACGAACTGAGGAAAGCCAATCAACGGCACTTCCTATTTACTATGTGACCAACTATCATTGGACACAGCTGGTCACATGGTTAAGAGCCTACGTCATTAGGCTCTTTACTGGGATTGGAGACGAGGTGAGTCAGAGTGACACCCCCCTCCCCCCCCCCCCAGTATTAGAGGGAGGAATAGTGCCCCATCATTGGTATCACTGGAAGGAATAGTGCCCCATTGTTGGTGTCAGTGGGAGAAATGGTGCCCTATTGTTGGCAGAATAGTGTCTCATATCAGTGGGATGAATAGTGTGCCAAGGCCAGGTAAAAGCGAGCTAAGAGCTGCATCTGACCCCCAGGCCGCAGTTTGGAGACCTCTGCTCTGTAGTGTGCTATGTATCCTGTAGTCTGAACTGGTGAATAAAAAAATTGTGTAACTGTATCTCTTAGACAATTCCGAGTGTCACCTACAACACATACAGTATGTGAGCTTTTGGGTCTTGACATTGAACTTCTGTCTCCATTGCCAGTCTCGCTCCCCTCATCAACAGAGCAGTGCCAACCACAGAAGTCCATTAAAATATTACTGACGATAAAGTTTGCTCATGCCTTCCAAACTAAAAATACTGCTAAAGCGTAGCACCTACAAGACCCTTTATAAAATGTCGAATGTGTCCCTTCATCTCTTTGATAATACTAGATTCTAGTCTGCATAAAGGTCCTTGATCTTTCTCCAAATCAGAATTAAACCCAGCCCCAGCTCATAAAGCTTGGAGGGACCAGCATATGCCAGAACTGGGGCATTAGCCAGGCTTTCCTTTAGCTGGAGAAATGCCTGTTCACATAGATCAGTCCATTGACCGTAGATGGATTCTCTGGTTCCTAGGTCCTTTGCTTGACTCAGTTGGTTTGAGGGAGCCCTCATCCTCTTCCTCATTCTGTAACAGCTACTTGAGGGGTCAGGCTATCTTGGCAAATCCATCAAAAAATCTTCAGTAATAAAAGCAGAAACACAAAAATGACCACGGTTCCGTAACATTGTTTGTCTAAGGCCAGGAAGTGACAGCCTTCAACTTTTCAGGGTCCGTGGCAATTCCCTCGGCAGAGACTACATGCTCAAAAAGATAAGTTACTGAGGTTTGGTGGAATTAACATTTCTCTAAGGATAATTTCAATCTTTGCTCATTGAGTCTTCGCAAAACCTTCTCTAGTCACTACTCATGTTCTTCGAGAAGCTTCCAAAGTACAATGATGTCACTGAGATACACCAGGATCTCAATGAGGTTCATATCACCCAATGTGCGTTCCCATAATTCAACAGTCCAATGGCGGGAACCTCAGAGGCCGGTCAAGTCTCATTCATTAATGTGTGGCTGGAAAGGCAGGGGTGGGGCTTAGTAAGAGCAGAAACCCAAAAAGGATCACAACTCTGTAAAGGTATTTGGTCTCAGCCAGGAAGTGATGGCCTCCAACTTTGCAGGTTCAGTGGCCATTTCTGTGGCAGAAACAACATGCCCAACTTAAGTTACTGAGGTTTGGTAGAGTTGATATTTCTCTAGGCATAACTTCATTCCTTGCTCGTGGAGTATTCGCAAAACCTTCTCTAGTCGCTATTCATGTTCCTCAAGAGTGTTCTCAAGTTTGATAATGTCATTGAGATACACCAGGATCTCAATCAGGTTCATATCACCCAATGTGCATTCCCATAATGCAACAGTCCAATGGCGGGAACCTCAGAGGACGGTCAGGTCTCATTCATTAATGTGTGGCTGGAAAGGCAAGGGTGGGGCTTAGTAAGAGCAGAAACCCAAAAAGGATCACAACTCTGTAAAGTTATTTGGTCTCAGCCAGGAAGTGAGGGCCTCCAACTTTGCAGGTTCAGTGGCCATTTCTGTGGCAGAAACAACATGCCCAACTTAAGTTACTGAGGTTTGGTAGAGTTGATATTTCTCTAGGCATAACTTCATTCCTTGCTCGTGGAGTATTCGCAAAACCTTCTCTAGTCGCTATTCATGTTCGAGAGTGTTCCCAAGTTTGATGATGTAATTGAGATACACCGGGATCTCAATCAGGTTCATATCACCCAATGTGCGTTCCCATAATTCAAGAGTCCAATGGCGGGAACCTCAGAGGCCGGTCAAGTCTCATTCATTAACCACTTGCCGATCGCAGCCCGACTATATACGGTGGCGGTCAGCCCCTCCCAGGCAAAGTGACGTACGTCACTAGCCTGGGATCGAATATCACCCAATGTGTGTTTCCATAATTCAACAGTCCAAAGGAAGAAAGCTCAGAGGCCGGTCAAGTCTCATTCATTGGTCTGTGACTGGAAAGGCACGGGTGGGGCTTAGTTCCTTAGTAAGAGAAGAAACCCAAAAATGACCGCAACTCTGTAATGTTGTTTGGCCAAGGCCAGAAAGTGATGGCCTTCAACTTTGCAGACTCAGTGGCTATTCCTTCAGCAGAGACTACATGCCCAAGACAAGTTACTGAGGTTTGGTTGAATTACCATTTCTCTAAGGATAATTTTAATCCTTGCTCATGGAGTCTTCGCAAAACCTTCTCTACTTGCTATTCATCTTCCTCAAGAGTCTTCCCAAGTATGAAAATGTCATTGAGATACACCAGGTCCTTAATCAGGTTCATATCACCCAATGTGTGTTCCCATGATTCAACAGTCCAATGGTGGGAAGCTCAGAGGCCGGTCAAGTCTCATTTATTGAAAAAACAAAGAGATTTCCAGTCACAACTTACCAACCAGCCAGGACAAACTGAATTGACCTGTCTAACAGTATGCATTAAATACAGGGGTTTGGCTGCACACATTTGCAAATACATGCGTAAGCTGCAGGCCCCGACAAGGCACCCTGATATCTGCAGTCCCTAACTCTGCAATTTAAAGAGTCTCTACAATGAGAGCACATGCATTTAATGGGATAGATGGAGGACAGGTGACTAGAGGGAGCCCACCCCTCCTTAAAGGCACAGGGTCACACTGAACACCCAGCACATCGCACGGCGGCAAAGGTGTCAGTGCGTTGCCTGGCTCAATATAGATATTAATAATAATAGTTTTTTACGCATACTGTTAGACAGGTCAATTCGGTTGGTCGCTGGCTGGTTGGTAAGTTGTGACTGGAAATCTCTTCGTTTTTTTGATCTGCGTCCGCCCTTCCAGTGCTCCTTACCACTAAGACCAGTTATAGGTGGAGGCGGTGACCACTTTTTGCATTATTCAAGTCTCATTTATTGGTCTGTGGCTTAAAAGGCATGGGTGGGGATTAGTGCCTTTGTGTAGAAGTGGAGGCCCCTATTGGCACTTTTCCACTGCAAGTACCGGCTCGGCTCCACTTGACCCTGCTTGGCCCGGTTTGGTTTTCCACTGCATGGTACCGCATGGTATGGAGTTGGAACAGTTCGGTACGGTACGGTATAGGTTTTTCCACTAAAGTAGTACTAAAGTAAGTGGGTGGGATAACAACGATTCTCTGACCAATCAGTGGCTAGTAGTGACAAACAGTCAAGGCTGCATGCAAAGGATTGTGGGATATGGTACCGGTACGGCCCTCTTGGAACCACAACTGAGGTGGTACTGTTTATGGTACTATAGAGAGCCGTACCGTTCGGTTCCATGTAGTGGAAAAGCGCCGCCATACCTTACCGTACCGAACCGTTCCTACACCGTACCATGCAGTACCATGCAGTGGAAAAGCACAAAAGCGAGCCGAACCGTTTGGTTCCATGCAGTGGAAAAGCACCATAAGTATAGCCTGAGACTTGCATGGGTATAGAAGAAGTTCTAATGCAAACTATTGGCACTTTTCCACTGCAAGTACCGGCTCGGCTCTACTCGGCCCTGCTTGGCCCGGTTTGCTTTTCCACTGCTGGTACCGCATGGTACGGTGTTGGAACGGTTCGGTATGGTATGGTATGGTTTACTTTTCCACTAAAGTAGTACTAAAGTTAAGTGGGTGGGATAACAACGGGTGAGTGGGATTCTCTGACCAATCAGTGGCTAGTAGTGACTGCATGCAAAGGATTGTGGGATATGGTACCGGGTATGGTACCTCTTGGAACCACAATCGAGTAGGTACTGTTTTTGAGAGCCGTACCGTTCGGTTCCATGCAGTGGAAAAGCGCCGCCGTACCGAACCGTACCGTACCGAACCGTTCCTACACCGTACCATGCGGTACCATGCAGTGGAAAAGCACAAAAGCGAGCCGAACCGTTCGGTTCCATGCAGTGGAAAAGCGCCATAAGGCCCATTGACAGAAGTTCCTACAAATATTTACACACAATTTAGGTCAAATTGCATTTTTTCTTTTACAGACAGTGACACCACTGCCCACCATTGCAGCTTTGTTATGGAAAATAATCACATATATAGTAAAGGTACTTTGCTTTGTCCCCCTTTTTAAAAGAACATTTTCAGATCGATTGAGACCCCCCTACAGCTGACTAATCAGAGCCTGGGATCTCACAATCCACCGACAACTGAGATATAGTTTTCGGTTGGATTGGTCCTTTAATAGGAAGAGTGCGTGCGGGAAGTGGCCACAAAGTATCACTTCTACCGACAACTCAGGTATAGTTTTCGGTTGGATTGGTCCTTTAATAGGAAGCGTGAGTGCGGGAAGTGGCCACAAAGTATCACTTCTAATTAAGAATGAGATGTAACCTTTTCACAGGAACTGAGGACCTCCAGATGCGTTATTAAGCGTGGAGTTTTATTTGTTCTAGATTGAGCGTTGCTTCATTAATTAGAGTTTATGATCCGTCGGAGGATCGAGTCGAGCCAGGTTATTGCGTTCTTCAAAGCGACCAGCATTCCCGTGACTTCACTCATCGCTCCTCTCCCGTCAGTGCAATTAATAGGACATAAAAATTCTGTTCTACAAATGCCAAATGGTTGGCTGTGATTCCAGACCGGCAATGTTGGATGGAGTTCAGAAGAGTCTGGAGCTACAGAAGGGCCATCGCCTTTATTAAAGATACCCAGGCCGGGGGAGGGGGGGGGACTAAGGGATGGGACTGGGACAGCTGCGACACGAACTGTCACTGCTTGGTATTTCCGAAGCCTGTTTCAAGGTGACAAAAATAATAATTTGGTTCGGTTTCTATTTTTTTAAGGGATGTCCATAAAATAAATATTAAACCTTACTGGATGATATTCAGTTTTTTTTTAACCCTGAAGACACCCAGTGGGCCAGAGCAATTGTTACTTTTCCAACATAAGCGTGTTTTTTGGTGCTAACTTTGTCATTGCCTTAGATAACAAAGTAATGCATGCATTGTTTTTTTTTTTTTTTTTTTGGAGGGGGGGGCTGGTGAGAAATAAGCTCTCTTTTTGTCAATATTGTTTTGCAAAAATTTGTTTATCTTCAATTAAATCTTTTGAGTTTTTAGGATTTTTTCTTTAGTTTTTTTTTTTTTTTGGGGGGGGGGGGGGGTGAGGAATAAGCTCTCTCTTTTTGCAAAATTCTTTTGCAAAAATTACTTTATTTTCAATTAAATCTTTTGGGGTTTTTTCTTTTGTTTTGCTTTTTTTGTTGTTTTTTTGTGGGGGGGGGGGGGGACTGATGAGGAATAGGCTCTCTTTTTGGCTTATTTTTATTTTTTTATTTCAGGTACTTGCATATGTAGCACTGCCCCCAAAAGGCAGTGCTTTTTTTTTGGGTGGGAGGGGAGGTGAGGAATAAGCTCTCTTTTTGGCAATATTGTTATGCAAAAAATGTGTTCATTTCAATTAAATCTTTTGAGGTTTTAGGATTTTTATTTATTTATTTATTTTTTTGTGGGGGGGGGGGCCTG
Organism: Pelophylax lessonae; assembly: GCF_965119305.1. Classification (NCBI taxonomy): domain Eukaryota; kingdom Metazoa; phylum Chordata; class Amphibia; order Anura; family Ranidae; genus Pelophylax; species Pelophylax lessonae. The sequence continues at coordinate 2,977,094 of NC_138772.1, read as the reverse complement.
GTGAGAAATAAGCTCTCTTTTGGCAATATTGTTTTGCAAAAATTGGTTTATCTTCAATTAAATCTTTTGGGGTTTTTCTTTTGTTTTGTTTTTGTTTTTTTGTGGGGGGAGGGGGGGGAACTGATGAGAAATAGGCTCTCTTTTGTTTGTTTTTTTCAGGTACTTGTATATGTAGCACTGCCCCCAAAAGGCAGTGCTTTTTTTTTGGGTGGGGAGGGGGGGTGAGGAATAGGCTCTCTTTTGTCAATATTGTTTGCAAAAATTGGGGTATCTTCAATTAAATCTTTTGAGGTTTTAGGATTTTTCTTTAGTTTTTTTTGGGGGGGGGGGGCTGGTGAGAGATAAGCTCTCTTTTTGGCAATATTGTTTTGCAAAAATTTGTTTATCTTCAATTAAATCTTTTGGGGTTTTTCTTTTGTTTTTTGTTGTTGTTTTATGTGTGGGGGGGGGGGGGGCTGATGAGGAATAGGCTTACTTTTTGGCTTATTTTTATTTTTTTATTTCAGGTACTTGTATATGTAGCACCGCCCCCAAAAGGCAGTGCTTTTTTTGGGTGGGGGTGAGGAATAAGCTCTCTTTTTGGCAATATTGTTAAAAAAAGTGTTTATTTTCAATTAAATCTTTTGAGGTTTTGTGAGTTTTTTCTTTTTTTTTGGGGGGGGGGGGGCTGGTGAGGAATAAGCTCTTTCTTTGGCAATATTATTTTGCAAAAATTACTTTATTTTCAATTAAATATTTTGGGGTTTTTCTTTTGTTTGTTTTTTTTGGGGGGGGGGGGTGGGTTGGGGGGGGCTGATGAGGAATAGGCTTTCTTTTTGGCTTATTTTTATTTTTTTATTTCAGGTACTTGTATATGTAGCACTGCCCCCAAGAGGACTGCTGGATTGTTCACTTGGGATCCCCCTGGGTTACCGATAGCAACTGCAGCATACACAATTTAACTCTTTACTCTCTGACTCAGTCAATGAACAGTCTAGGGGTTGTTGTTGTTTTTGTGTTTTTATTTAAATTAAGGATGGGAGAAGGGAAGAGTGGGATACTCCAACTTGAACTATTCATAATAGATGAGGACTCCTGTCTGAAGATGCAACCAGGCTGCTGATTCACCTTGCCACTTAGATGAATTTAGGATTAAGCCTCTATGTAGATGACTTGTTAGGATGAATAATTTTCCCTTTAGATTGTAAGCTCTTCTGAGCAGGGCCCTCTAAATCCTCTTGTATTTTATTGTATTGTATATGTACTGTCTCCCTCTAATATTGTAAAGCGCTGTGTAAATTGCTGGTGCTATAGAAATCCTTATGATAATAATAATAATAATAATAATAATAATAGTACCCCCTTTCACTCCACCTGCTGACACCCATCCTCTGACTATTCTTCACCTTCCAGTAGGACAACGACCCGAAACATCCAGCCAGAGCTACAATGGAATGGTTTCATGTGTTAGAATGGCCCAGTCACAGTCCAGACCTAAATCACATTGAGAATCTGTGGCAAGATTTGAAAATGGCTGTTCACAGACGCTCTCCATCCAATCTGACAGAGATGAGATATTCTGCAAAGAAGAATGGGCAGAAATGTCCTCTCTAGATGGGCAAAGCTGGTAGAGACATCCCCAAAAAGACTCGCAGCTGTAATTGCAGGGAAAGGCGGTTCTACAAAGTATTGACTCCGGGGGGTGAATACAAATGCAGCCACACTTTTCATAGATTTATTTGCATCATTTATCATTTTCCTTCCACTTCACAATTATGGCCACTTTGTGTCGGTCTATCACATAAAATCCCAATAAAATACATTTACCTTTTTGGTTGCAACATGAGAAAATTTGGGAAATTTCAAGGGGTGTGAATACTTTTTCAAGGCAATGTAAATATAGAAGAAGCACACTCTTTTTTTTTTTTCTTTTTTGGGTTAATCAAAGCAAAAGTGCAGAAATATTCAGCATCCAGTGGCAGAAGTGGCAACGAGTGTCCGGGCACGATGGCCCAGGGCTAAGTGGAACAGGAGGGGTGGGATTTCACATACTGTGGTAGAAAAATATGCAAAAAATGGGGGAGTTAAAGCCTAGGTCTGGGCCTGAGTCAGGAAGGGGCAGGGGCAGACTGGCAACTTTCGGCCCAGGGGGCAAGTACAAACCAGAGGCTCATGGTGCAGCAACTCGGGAACTCGGGTTCCCTCCCACTCTCCCTCATCCTGTCCTCCTCCTGACCCCCATTCCAGGCTGAAGCTCCGCTCCAGGTACTCTCTACTTACTGGCTAAATCCAGGTTCCCAACCTGGCCTGCAGGGGGCAGTTGGGGGGGAGCTGGGACAGCTCGGTTTGGGATGGCCAGGGGAGGAGAGTCTCCAGTGGGGCATGGAACCGGCCTCTGCTCAGCAACAGTTTACACCATCCATGCTGGGGGAGGCCTGCGCTGTCTTGGTCTTCACCCTGCACTCAGTAGGTCAGCGGTGGGGAATTTTTACTTCTCTTCACCAGGAATCCTTTAGGCATGTCTGTGACAGAAGCAGTGCAACCTTTTTACAGGACATCAGAGTGGCCCAGGGGGCAATTGCCCCCCTGCCCCCTGACCCAGTCCTCCCCTGGGAAGGGGGGAAATAAAGAGTGGGGGGGGGAGGGAGAAAGGAAAAAAACAAAGGGGGGGGTGTTGGGAGGAAGAAGGGACTAGGGGAGAAGAGGCATACAAGTAGTCCTGAGAAAGAGAAGAAATGGATAGACAAAGCTAAGTAAGGGAAGAAGAAAGTACCTGAAGGCTGGATTGCATTCTGCAGTGGTCCGGGATACCCAGATTGGTTTGGGGCAGAGTGAGGGAGAGCATGAGACCGCCATGGGCTTGAGGAATTTGGAGTGGGAGTTGTGGAGGTCATTTTCTCGTGGATCATGCGGGTAGTAAAAATGCTCTTCACCTCTGCAAACCCAACTAAGGGCTTCCTCCAGGCCCTAGCAATGGCACGCTTTCCAGCAATGAAAAGGTAGGTGGCCAACTTCTGTGGGTGGGAGAAGGGGGCACTTTGAGGAGTGCATGCCGATCGTCCTTGCGGAAAGGAAGGTGAAAAAGTGTTGATAGGAGGCTGTAGACCCTTGACCAGGATTCCACCAATCGAGGGCAGGACCAGCAGGTATGGATCTCATTGCCACTGGAATTCCTAAGCTGGAGATTACACTCCTGACCTGACTATGTACATTACCTACTTCTGACTCTTGCACTCTGTACATACAGTGCCTTGCGAAAGTATTCGCCCCCCTTGAACTTTTTGACCTTTTGCCACATTTCAGGCTTCAAACATAAAGATATAAAACTTTTTTTGTGAAGAATCAACAAGTGGAACACAATCATGAAGGGGAACGAAATTTATTGGATATTTCAAACTTTGTTAACAAATAAAAAACTGAAAAATTGGGCGTGCAAAATTATTCAGCCCCTTTACTTTCAGTGCAGCAAACTCTCTCCAGAAGTTCAGTGAGGATCTCTGAATGATCCAATGTTGACCTAAATGACTAATGATTATAAATAGAATCCACCTGTGTGTAATCAAGTCTCCGTATAAATGCACCTGCACTGTGATAGTCTCAGAGGTCCGTTTAAAGCGCAGAGGCACTTTGTGCTTTTGCGCTTTCGCAAGGCACTGTAGGCCCAAGTTTTAAGCCCCTCCCACTAATACGTTTGCCACACCTACCATGCACCACAGCATGTAGCATATCCCAACCCCATTCTCCGCTAATCAGAATTTCAAATGCTCCCCGGTATGCTGATTGGGGGGTGCAATGCTCTACGAGGATTCAATGCAAAAAAAAATAGTTAAAGATGGCTGTTGCTGTATTTATTATTTTTGTTGGTGAAATTTCTTTCTTGCCGGTTTCAGAATCCTCTGAAGGGACAATGGTGGGGACGATGGCGGGACGATGGCGGGACGATGGCGGGACGATGGAGGGGACGATGGCGGGACGATGGAGGGGACGATGGCGGGACGATGCCGGGGACAGATTTGTGATAGGCCTGGAAGAGGAAAAACAAAACAGATTCTTAATGTTTCCCTGTAAAGATGTCAGAATAAAGTGCAGCTTTTCCAAAACATTGTTTTTTTTTACTTTTTTTAAAAAGTGATTAATGACTCTCTGCCCCCCTCCTCCCCCCTCCCCCACCCTCTTCCAATGGTCTTATCTTTATTTGGGCCTGAGATGAAGGCAGTTACTTATGGCTGTGATTTATCCCCCTCTCGGCAGGAGCGCTGCGCTGTCTGTGTGATGTTCCCGAATAACCTTGACAAGACTCGTGTCTGGATGCTGGCCCAGGCGCTCGGTGGTCTTCCCGCGCCCCGCAGCCCCTCGCTCCAGCCATGCCGGTGGGAGTGGGGAGGTTAAAGGAGATGGGCAGCCTTTGCAGCGTTTTGTAGACAAAGATAAAAGAGAACGGATTGATGTAAATCATTGTATCAATGTTTGTTAATCTTCAATGAAAAAAAAAATTGCCCAGGGCTCAACTTTCATTTTGTTCCAAACCCAATAATTAAAATCTCGTTGAAACATTTTTGTCATTTCAAAAGTTTTTTGCAAAAAAAAATGAAACATCCTTTTTTTTGTTTTAGTGCACATTAACCTCTTGTCGACCGCCCACCGTAGTATTACTACGGCTGCGCAAAATCACTACGTACTACATGATTTTGTGCATGAGGTCTCACCGGCGCGCCGCAAGAGCCGCGCTCCTGCTGTGTTTAGACACAGCGGAAGTGGGCCACGGGAGGAGTGGCAGCAATTGCCGCCGGCCTCCCGCGATTGTCAGATAAACTGACAGAAGACCCGTCTGTTTATGTAAACAAAGCAGGCGAGTCTTCTGTCAGACAGGCAGGGAGAGATCAGGAGTTTCAGCTAAGCTACAACCCCCCGATCTCTCTGTGCCTGTCACAGAACCCATCCCCCGCACACAGTCAGCAAGCATATTTAGGCGCACATTAACCCCTTTGATCACCCCCCAGTGTTAACCCCTTCCCTGCCAGTGTCATTTATACAGTAGCAGTGCATATTTTTTTAGGACTGATTACTGTAGTAATGTCACTGGTCCCCAAAAAGTGTAAAAAATGTCAGTTAGGGGTCCGATCTGTCCGTCGCAATGTTGCAGTCCCGCTATAAATCAGAGATCACTGCCATTACTAGTAAAAACAAAACAATAAATAAAAATTCCAAAAACCTATCCCGTAGTTTGTAAACGCTATAACTTTTGCGCAAACCAATTAAAATACGCTTTTCGGGTTTTTTTTTTTTTTTTTACTAAAAAATATGTAGCAGAATACAAATTGGCCTAAAATTATAAAAAAAAAGTGATTTTTTAAATTTTTTTTATTGGGAATGGTATATAGCAGAAAGTAAAAAAATATGTTGTTTTATTTTCAGAAATGTCACCCTTTTTTTTGTTTATAGCGCAAAATCTAAAAACCGCAGAGGTGATCAAATGCCACCAAGAGAAAAGCTCTATTTGTGGGGGTGGCAAAAAGGACATCAATTGTATTTGGGTACAGCATCGCATGACCGCAACCGCGCAATTTTCCGTTAAATTCACGCAGTGCCGAATCGCAAAAAATGATCTGGTCATTGAGGGGGAAAAACCTTCCGGAGCTGAAGTGGTTAAACTACAGCCATAGGACATAAGGCACGTTGCATAGGAGAAGGGACCGCGCAGGACCCACAATTTTTGAAGCTAAGGATTTTCAATGGCATATTATTCTCTTTAAGACCCGGCCTTCTTCTGACACTTTTTGTTAAAAAATCTGTGTTTTTTTGCTAGAAAATTACACCCCAAACTCTCCCATCCATGTCTTTATGGACCTTGCTTTGTGCACTGGTGTGCAGTCATGTTGGAACAGGGAGGGGCCATCCCCAAACTCCTCCCACAAAGTTGGGAGCATGAAATTGTCCAAAATGTCTTGGTATGCTGACGCCTTAAGAGTTCCCTTCACTGGAACTAAGGGGCCAAGCCCAACCCCTGAGAAACAACCCCAAACAATACTCCCCCCCCCTCACCAAATTATTTGGGCCAGTGCACAAAGCAAGGTCCATAAAGACATGGATGAGCGAGTTTGGGGTGGAGGAACCTGACTGGTCTGCACAGAGTCCTGACCTCAACCCGGTAGAACACCTTTAGGATGAAATAGCACAAAGACTGGGAGCCAGGCCTTCTCATCCAACATCAGTGCCTGACCTCACAAATGCACTTCTGGAAGAATGGTGAAACATTCCCATAGACACACTCCTAAACCTTGTGGACAGCCTTCCCAGAAGAGTTGAAGCTGTTATAGCTGCAAAGGGCGGAGCCAACTCAATATTGAACCCTACAGACTAAGACTGGGATGTCATTATGGGGCATTCTTCTCCTGCTGTTTATAGTTTTCCCACAGAAATCTTTTAATCAATACAAACATCTAATAGTATTCAAAGGTGAAACATTGGAGGTCTTTTTAGAGCCCATTCACACTAGGGCGACTTATGAGGCGACTTGTGTCGTCCCAGGTCGCTTGACATAACAAAAGCAATGTTAATCATTCAGTGCCGTCTTAATTGGCACTACTGAAGTCGCTCCGACTTCAGAAAAGGGTCCTGTACTACTTTGAGGCGACCTGTGATCCGACTTGTCCCATAGACTTCAATGGGAGTCGCCTCCTTATCTTAATTGAAGCGACTTGTTATCAGACTTTCCATAAAAATGGTCCTGTAGCATGTCCAGAACCCACACTGCTGTATTAATAATTATAAGAAAAATGTTTTTTTTTTCTGGTTCTGGACATGCTACAGAGCTGAAACTTCACAGGGGCACTTTTTAGACCCCCCAGACACTAAATCCAAAAAAAGTCATGCCTGCCTCCAAAAATGCCCAATAAATGCCTGCAAGAAAAAAAGCCAGGTGGAGAGAAGCCGTATTAATGTTCTAATAATAATTATAAGAAAAATGCTAATTTTTTTGGGATTCTGGACATGCTACAGAGCTGAAACTTCACAGGGACACTTTTTGGACCCCCCAGACACTAAATCCAAAAAAAGTCATGCCTGCCTCCAAAAATGCCCAATAAATGCCTGCAAGAAAAAAAGCCAGGTGGAGAGAAGCCGTATTAATGTTCTAATAATAATTATAAGGAAAATGCTAATTTTTGGGGGGTTCTGGACATGCTACAGAGCTGAAACTTCACATGTACACTTTTTAGACCCCCAAACACTAAATCCAAAAAAAAGTAATGCCTGCCTCAAAAAATGCCCAATAAATGCCTGCAAGAAAAAAAGCCAGGTGGAGAGAAGCCGTATTAATGTTCTAATAATAATTATAAGAAAAATGCTAATTTTTGGGGGGTTCTGGACATGCTACAGAGCTGAAACTTCACAGGTACACTTTTTGTACCCCCCAGACATTAAATCCAAAAAAAGTCATGCCTGCCTCCAAAGACACCCAAAAAATGCCCGATAAATGCCAGCAAAAAAAAAAAAAAAAGGAAAGGGAAATTAGGTCACAACACATCATATTCTGATTGGCCAAATACAAAGTCCTACAAAGTCGTCTCGTGTAAGTCGAGCTGAAGTCGCGCCGAAGTCGCGCTAAAAGTCGCGCTAGAAGTCGCCCCTTATGAGGCAACTTTAGTGGTCGCGGCAGTGTGAACCGGCTCTTAGACCTCTGATATTTTACCATATCTTACCATGTTATTTTATTTTTTATATTTTTTTAGGAGCTCCCCCCCCCTCCTTGGGGCTTCTAAAAAATTCAAAAAAAATATTAAAAATAAAATAGCATGGTAAAAAATAAAGCAACAAAAATAAAAAAAACGACTAACACCGGTGGCAGAACTAGCAGGGTCACAAAGGTCACACTTGAAACCAGGTCCTGGGTTTCCATCACCGTGGGAATACAGCACAAAGGGGGCCCAGTGCAGAATATGTGAAAGGGTCCATAATAAAGGGCCCCACGACGGGAGTAAATGGCCCTGGGATTAGCAGGAAGAGCCCCAGGCCCGGAGGGAAGGGACTTGGCCGAAGTTCAGGGGGGCCCTTTATGGTTTCTTGCACCTTGAAGGTTCTAGCTACACCTCTGGTAAGTAGGCTCAAGTTTTAAGCCTCTCCCACTGTGGGAGCAATTTTGCCACACCCACAATTTGCCACAATCCCCCATCCTCAGAGAAAAAAAATGACTCGGCCCTGGATTTTGCTAGGGTTTTGGATCAAATGCAGAAAAAAAATACAACTAGAAGTTAAACCCTAAGGCCAAGAGTTGGGCATGCGTTGCGTTCCTCATCCCAAGTCAAGTTTTATCAGAAGACGGAATCCATGTAAACCGCGAAGCGAAGCTTATTTCCTCAGAGCGCCATCGTGAATCAAATCCAGTTACCATGACGGAGATCGTTCAGGGGGGCCCTTTATGGTTTCTTGCACTGGGGCCCTGAAGGTTCTATCTACACCGTGGGAATACAGCAGGAAGGGGGCCCAGTGCAGAATATGTAAAAGGGTCCGTAATAAAGGGCCCCACGATGGGAGTAAATGGCCCTGGGATTAGCAGGAAGAGCCCCAGACCCGGAGGGAAGGGACTTGGCCGAAGTCCAGGGGGGGCCCTTTATGGTTTCTTGCACCGGGGCCCTGAAGGCTCTAGCTACACCTCTGGTAAGTAGGCTCAAGTTTTAAGCCTCTCCTACTGTGGGAGCAATTTTGCCACACCCACAATTTGCCACAATCCCCCATCCTCAGAGAAAAAAAATGACTCGGCCCTGGATTTCGTTAGGGTTTTGGATCAAATGCAGAAAAAAAATACAACTAGAGGTTAAACCCTAAGGCCAAAAGTTTGGCGTGCGTTGCGTTCCTCGTCCCAAGTCAAGTTTTATCAGAAGACGGAATCCATGTAAACCATGAAGCGAAGCTTATTTCCTCAGAGCGCCATCGTGAATCAAATCCAGTTACCATGACGGAGATCGTTAATTAAGAGATAGCATTCCTCTCACTAAGTGCACTAATAAATATTCTTGTAGACCTAAACCCCCTGTGAGAATATGACTGAAAATCCACATTGAAGAGCAATTAAAGCGTCCCAGCGGACGGCCTGCAACGCATCTCCGCCAATGCAACATTACCCGGCAATACAGAAATATATAACATTAACATTTCATGAAGGTTACGGCTCTATTTCCAGCGTTTACGTTGCCGCACATTGGCATGCACCGGGGCTGGAGAGGGATACAGATACTAATAACGTGGAATGGAGGTAATAGATGACCGTGTCTGCCGTATCAATGGAGGCAATCTTCGCGTCAGAATAAAGACGATGAATTGCCGCCGATAACGATCTCTAACTGGTCATTTTATTCCAGCCGCTGATCCGGATTTATATTCATTGTCAGCCGGGCATTTTAAGAGGACAAACAAGAAAAATAAACCTGGGAGCCGATTTAATGAGGCGGTGCAAAGGGTGCACGTCGGAAACGTTTGAAAATTAAAAATCGCCTGAAAGCCGGCCGCACGTGCAACGTTTTTATATCAACCTGCCTTGGATTGGATCAGAAAGTTTCATGTTTTTTGGATAGATTTTCTTAAGTGAAAACTATACTGCAAGAACTTTGTGAATCCTTGACCTATCTAGGTGAGGGTGACGCCATCCTCCCTCCGCCGAGATGTGGAGAACGTGGAGGAGCCCAAATGTAGATCTTCCCAGCACTGTGCTGCACCATCTAGAAAGATAACATGGAGGAGCCCAAATGTTGATGTTCCCAGCACTGTGCTGCACCATCTGGATAACATGGAGGAGCCCAAATGTAGACGTTCCCAGCACTGTGCTGCAGCATCTGGAGAACATTGAGGAGCCCAATTGTAGACGTTCCCAGCACTGTGCTGCGGCATCTGGAGAACGTGGAGGAGCCCAATTGTAGATCTTCCCAGCACTGTGCTGCAGCATCTGGAGAACATTGAGGAGCCCAATTGTAGACGTTCTCAGCACTGTGCTGCAGCATCTGGAGAACATTGAGGAGCCCAATTGTAGACGTTCTCAGCACTGTGCTGCACCATCTAGAGAACATGGAGGAGCCCAAATGTTGATGTTCCCAGCACTGTGCTGCACCATCTGGAGAACATTGAGGAGCCCAATTGTAGACGTTCTCAGCACTGTGCTGCACCATCTAGAGAACATGGAGGAGCCCAATTGTAGACGTTCCCAGCACTGTGCTGCACCATCTGGATAACATGGAGGAGCCCAAATGTTGACATTCCCAGCATTGTGCTGCAGCATCTGGAGAACGTAGAGGAGCCCAAATGTAGACGTTCCCAGCACTCTACTGCACCATCTGGATAACATGGAGGAGCCCCGATGTAGACGTTCCCAGCACTGTGCTGCGGCATCTGGAGAACATTGAGGAGCCCAATTGTAGACCAGAGGCGTAACTAGAACCTTCAGGGCCCCGGTGCAAGAAACCATGAAGGGCCCCCCGGACCCCTGGCCAGGGTCCTTCCCTTCAAGCCTGGGGCTCTTCCCACTGATCCTGGGGCCCTTTACTCTCGTTGTCCCCACGGGGCAGGGGAGCACACAGGGGCCCAGAGACAGCAGAACACAAGTGAACTGAATAGGAGGAGTGGCGGGGGCAGCATACAGAGGAACCAATCTCCTCCATTTTCCTCCTGCAGCTACAGGAGGAAAAAGGAGGACAGTGATTTCTCTACATGCTGCCCCCGCCGCCCCTCCTATCCAGGTGTACAGGGAAGCCGCACAGGCCCCCCCGGAGCATGGGGCCCGGTTGCAATTGCAACCCCTGTAGTTACGCCCCTGATGTAGACGTTCCCGGTACTGTGCTGCAGCATCTGGAGAATGTGGAGGAGCCCAAATGTAGACATTCCCAGTGCTGTGCTGCAGCAGCTGGAGAACATGGAGGAGCCCTCCACTGACAACAAAAAGGGGCACTATTCCTTCCACTTATACCAAAGATCGGCATTGTTTACTCCCACTGGGCACAGGCCGGCCCCCCTAAAGTCTGAAGGACAGTAAACTGGCCCTTTCGTCACTGTGGGAGGGGCCCCAAGATGGCCTTCTGTAAAACATGTGAAATGGTCCTGTTGCAGAATCATAGTGCTGGGTTCACACTGCTGCGACCAAAGTTGTATGACTTGCTTGATTTGCATGCGATTTCCTTGCGACTTCTGTGATTTAACTACTTAAGCCCCGGAAGATTTTACCCCCTTCCTGACCAGGGGGTTTTTTGCGATTTTTTACTGCGTGACTTTAACGGACAATTGCGCGGTCGTGCGACGCTGTACCTAAACGAATTTCACATCCTTTTTTTCCCACAAACAGAGCTTTCTTTTGGTGGTATTTGATCACCTGTGCGATTTTTTGATCATGCGCTATAAACAAAAAATGCGTAATTTTTGCAAAAATAACAATATTTTTCACTTTTTTTAATATGAAATTCCCCCCAAAAAAAATGTAAAAATCTAAATTTTTTAACATTTTTGGGCAAATTGTATTTTGCTACATATGTTTGGTAAAAAAAATCGCAAAAAGCGTATTTTGATTGGTTTGCGCAAAAGTTATTGCGTTTACTAACAAAGGGAAAGATTTTTGTTATTTTTGGTGTTTTTTTTTTAACGAGTAATGGCGGCGATCTGCGATTTTTTTTGTGGTACTGCGACATTGCGGCGGACAGATCGGACCCTTGACTGACATATTTGACACTTTTGGGGGTACCAGTGACATTACTGCAGTAATCAGTGCTATACATATGCACTGTTACTGCAAAAATGACACTGGCAGGGAAGGGGTTAACTGTATTGGACAGGGAGGGGTTAAGTGTGTCCTAGGGGCGTGTTTCTAACTGTGTAGGGACATTGCTATTGGTGTAAAAACAAAGATCAACGGTTCTACTTAGTAGAACCGTCTGATCTTCATTTTTACACAGGAGAGAATGACAGGCGGCTTGTTTACATAAGCCGCTCTGTCTTTCTCCCGCTGTACCGGCGATCAGCGAGTGACCGGCGGACATCGGGTCCGCCGGTCACACGCCCACACTCCTCCCTGAACGAGCCGAGGCAGGCGCGCGCTCGCCCGCTATTGGCTCCGATTCCAGTGACAGGCGAGTGACGTAGATCTACGTCACTCTGCCTGGCCGGGGCTGACTGCCGCAGTAAATATACAGTGCGCAGTCGGCAACCGGTTAACATTGCAGTCTATGACACTCAAATCGCACCAAAGTCACAGAGAAGAAGTGCAGGGACTGTCGACTCGAATCGCATTGATTAAGTCGACAACTATTGAAATAAATGTGTTTTGACTTGTCATACGACTTTATGGGGCTGATTTACTAAAATTGGAGAGTGCAAAATCTGGTGAAGCTGTGCATAGAAAGCTTCCGGGTCATTCTGTCAAAGCTTAAGTAAAGAAGCTGATTGGCCGCTATGCAGAGCTGTACCAGACTTTGTAAATCAGCCCCATAAAGTCGCATTAGGAGGTACTGTAAGAGCTTCTTGTAGAGTTTGGGTTAGGAGCTCAGGGTTCAGGAATGGAAGGGTTGGGTGTTGATGGTTCAAACAGAGGAGATTTACATTTTATTCCTTGATTTGGGGGGGGGGTTATTTAATTTAGAAAAGAGTTAAGTGTTAGGGATTCAGTTCAGGGGAGGGGGGGGTAAATGTTAAGGGTTGAGGTAGGGATGAGTTAGTTGTAAGGGTTTATGGGGGGGGGGGGGCTAAGTGCTATGGGTTTAGGTGAGGGACACAGTTTAAGGGATGAAGCTAAGGCTAAGGACTGAGTGTTAGGAGTTAGGGGGATATTAACAGTTAAGGGCTTCTTTTATTGGTTGGCTTAAGAGCTAGAGGTTCAAGAACGGAAGGGTTGGGTGTCGATAATTAAGACAGAGGAGGGTTGAGTTTTGATCCTTCATGTGGGGGTGGGATCAGCTAGAACAGAGTGCTATGGGTTCAGGTATGGAATCAATCCAACTTAAAGGGTCTATTTATAAATGAATGTCATAGTCATTCGTCCAATGAATCTGAATGTACTTTCATTCTGTGTAAATGGGGCAAAAAAACAAATGTCCTTTAGGCATTTATACTCTTTGGGACGAATGTTCTTTTATTGTGAGCAGTAGTAAAATACTGCAGTATTGCCACTAGATGGAGCTGAGGAGCACAGGATATTCATACAGATTTGTACAAGAGATACAATGTAACAATTCTACAGATCGCTAGAGGGAATAAGCAAATTGATGTAATAATTGGTTACATGTTATATAGAATTGTTAAATTGTATCTGTTCCAAAGATAATTACCCTCTCTGGCCACTTTATTAGATACACCCTCCTAGTAGCAGGTTGGACCCCCTTTTGCCTTCATTCTTGGTGGCATAGATACAACAAGGTGCGGGAAACTTTCCTCAGATATTTTCCTCCATAGTGACATGATAACATCATGCGGTTTCTGCAGATTTGTCGGCTGCACATCCATGATTCCAACGGGAGATTCATGGATCTCCCATTTATGGAGATTCGTTGATCCATGATGCCACCACATCCAGAAGGCGCTCTATTGGATGAGATGTGGTGAGTGTGGAGGCCATTGGAGGACAGTGACCTCATTGTCATGGTGAAGAAACCAGTGGTGAGATGATTGGAGCTTTGTGACATGGTGCATTATCCTGCTGGGAGGAGCCATCCGAAGATGGGAGGAGCCATCAGAAGATGGGGGCACTGTAGTCATAAAGGGATGGACATGGTCAGCAACAATACTCAGGTAGGGGGTGGGGTTTATACCATGCTCAATTGGTGCTAAGGGGCCCAAAGTGTGCCAAGACCCCCCCAACCATTACACCACCAGCCTGAACCATTACCCCCCCCTCCTCCCCCACACCATTACACCACCAGCCTGAACCATTGATACAAGGCAGGATGGATCCATGAGCCAAATTCTGACCCTACCATCTGAACGTCGCAGCTGAAATCCAGACACACCAATGTTGGTGATCTGTGCCAATTGTAGTCTCAGTTTCCTGTTCTTAGCTGACAGGAGTGGCACTCGGTGTGGTCTTCTGCTGCTGTAGGTGTGCATTCCCATTGGTAATCGGATCACCTATTGTTTCTGTCTGTCTGCTCATCTCTTGAAGATGTGATTATTATTGTGTCCACTTTACCTTGTTATCGAACCATCGTGGGACGTAATTTGGAACAGGAAGGGGCCATTCTCAAACTCCTCCCACAAAGTTGGGAGCATGAAATTGTCCAAAATGTCTTGGTATGCTGACGCCCTAAGAGTTCCCTTCACTGGAACTAAGGGGCCAAGCCCAACCCCTGAAAAACACCCCCATATCATAATCCCCCCTCCACCAAATTATTTGGACCAGTGCACAAAGCAAGGTCCATAAAGACATGGATGAGCGAGTTTGGGGTGGAGGAACTTGACTGACCTGCACAGAGTCCTGACCTCAACCCGATAGAACATGGGATGAATTAGAATGGACACTGTGAGCCAGGCCTTCTCGTTCAACATCAGTGCCTGACCTCACAAATGTGCTTCTGGAAGAATGGACAAACATTCCCATAGACACTCCTAAACCTTGTGGACGGCTTTCCCAGAAGAGTTGAGGCTGTTATAGCTCCAAAGGGTGGGCCAACTCAATATTGAACCCTACAGACTAAGACTGGGATACCAGTAAAGTTTATGTGGGTGTAAAGGCAGGCGTCCCAATACTTTTGGTAATATTGTGTATATATTTTGGTGAATTTTCAATAAAGAGTTCCAGTTTGTACCTAAGGTAGTGTCGTCTATATGTTGGGGGCTCAGCTATAATATCTGGTTCCTGGTATAATTAGGTTTTAATGGCGCAATGTGGCGCCATTACGTAACTACACATGCGCCCGGCCGAGCTTATACAAGCTTTCCCGAGCCCGGCAGGCGTCGGAACGGCGCATGCGCCGTTACGATGTCGGCCCACAACCATTTTTTTTACGGGCACCTGGCTGCCCATAATGGGCATCTACGGGCAGCCCGATTAATGGGCGCTTGCTGGGACAATGTAAATTGCCTGGGACAGGCTCCTATTTTCCGTGACTGTCCCTGAAAAACGGGACAGTTGGCAAGTATGCATCACACCGTATGAAATCCTGCCAGCCAGTACCTCACAAAGATGTAAGTGTTAACAGTTCAGGTAGAGGAGGGTTAAGTGATAGAAGTTCAGTTGGGGGGGGGGGGGTTAAGGGGGTTCAGGTAGGGGAGAGTTGATTGGAAGGGTACCGCTGTACCGGCAGAGAAGGGCTTAATGGGAAAATTCATATAGGGGAGGTTTAGGGAAGTTTCAGGATTCTTACATCCGTCCAGCTTGGAGACCCGGAACTCCACCAGTGCAGGGCTCCCCGGGGTTGGTGACCATTGTACAAAGGGGGCAATAAATAGAATTTATGCCACCAAATACAAAAGCCTTTTTTTCCCTCAAACAATCAGACCTTCGATGTGTTTGTCCAAGGTTCAGCTTATTGATCGATCGCTGACACATTAGACACAGGAGCAAAGCTATTATCTGCAATGGGACAATTATTTTCAGAGGAGCTTAGAAGTCAATGGGCAATAATTCACTGCTAATGGGGTGTGTTTAAGTGAAAGAACTGCCACAAAGAGGGTCCCTAACGCCCCTTCCAGAGCCAGCAATAAAAACAGTTTCTACTGCTGACGGGTAAAATTGAAAATTTGAATTGAATACGTTTGTAAATGCATTTGAACGCTGCGTGAAGTGAAAAAATTGACGTGACATCATTTCCACCTTCGTCTCCTTTGCTCGGTGCGACGGCTCGGTCATAATGGACGCCATTCCTTTATTTCCTCTATTTTTCCATTCTGACACGTCCATTTAAAGTGTACCTGTCTCCAAAACACATACGGAGCCTCTTCCCGGACGGGGGTCAGTTAACCCTACAATGATTTATAGATATAAACCTCAAGATTATTGGGTTTTGTAGGGTTGTATGGTAATAGGGTAATACAGTATGGTGTAGGGTTTTGTAATTGTTTAGATCAGGGGGTCTCCAAATTATGGTGACTGCGCTTTCCCTGAGCCATGTGGATCCAAGCACAGATTTTAGCTTGCTGAATGGAGAGACACAGCGCCTTGAAAAAGTCTTCACACCCCTTAAAATTTTGCAGATTGTGTCATGTTACAACCAAAAATGTAAATGTATTTTATTGGGATTTTATGTGATAGACTGACGCAAAGTGGCCATAATTGTATAGTGGAAGGAAAATAATAAATTATACAAATAAATCTGTGAAAAGTGTGGCTGCATTTGTATTCACCCCCTTTACTCTGATACCCCTAACTAAAGTCTACTGAAACCAATTGTCTTCAGAAGTCACCTAATTAGTAAATAGAGTCCACCTGTGTGTAATGTAATCTCAGTATAAATACAGCTGTTCTGTGAAGCCCTCAGAGGTTTGTTAGTGAACCTTAGTGAACAATCAGCATCATGAAAGTCAAGGTACACACCAGACAGGTCAGGGATAAAGTTGTGGAGAAGTGTAAAGCAGGGTTAGGTTATTAAAAAATCTCCCAAGATTTGACCATCTCACGGAGCGCTGTTCAATCCATCATGGGAAAATGGAAAGAGTATGGCACAACTGCAACCCTACCAAGACATGGCCGTCCACCTAAACTGACCGGCTGGGCAAGGAGAACATTCATCAGAGAATCAGCCAAGAGGCTCATGGGAACTCTGGAGGAGCTGCAGAGATCCACAGCTCAGGTGGGAGAATCTGTCCACAGGACAACTATTAGTCGTGCGCTCCACAAATCTGCCCTTTATGGAAGAGTGAGAAGAAGAAAGCCATTGGTGGAAGAAAGCCATAAGAAGTCCTGTTTGCAGTTTGGGAGAAGCCATGTGGGGGGACACAGCAAACATGTGGAAGAAGGAGCTCTGCTCAGAGGAGACCAAAATTCAACTTTTTGGCCTAAAAGTAAAACGCTATGTGTGGGGGAAAACTAACACTGCACATCACCCTGAACACACCATCCCCACTGTGAAACATGGTGGTGGCAGCATCATGTTGTGGGGATTCTTTTCTTCAGCAGGGACAGGAAAGATGGTCAGAGTTGATGGAGCCAAATACAGGTCAATCTTAGAAGAAAACCTGTTAGAGTCTGCAAAAAAACTTAAGACTGGGGCGGAGGTTCACCTTCCAGCAGGACAACGACCGGAAACATCCAGTCAGAGCTACAATGGAATGGTTTACATCAAAGCATATTCATGTGTTAGAATGGCCCAGTCACAGTCCAGACCTAAATCACATTGAGAATCTGTGGCAAGACTTGAAAATTGCTGATCACAGACGCTCTCCATCCAGTCTGACAGAGCTTGAGATATTCTGCAAAGAAGAATGGGCAAAAATGTCCTCTCTAGATGTGCAAAGCTGGTAGAGACATCCCCAAAAAGACTTGCAGCTGTAATTGCAGGGAAAGGAGGTTCTACAAAGTATTGACTCCGGGGGGTGAATACTAATGCAGCCACACTTTTCACAGATTTATTTGTATCATTTATCATTTTCCTTCCACTTCACAATTATGGCCACTTTGTGTCGGTCTATCACATAAAATCCCAATAAAATACATTTATGTTTTTGGTTGTAACATGAGAAAATGTGGAAAATTTTAAGGGGAGTGAATACTTTTTCAAGACACTGTAGCTGCCAAGTACTGTAGTTAGGCCAACATCCAGGGGATGAGGTTCTCCCTCCAGTCCTGTCAGGTGAGGACAATAAAGAATGCTATAGAACAGGCATGTCCAACCTGCGGCCCAGGGGCCTCATGCGGCCCGGACCTGCAGGCAATGCGGCCCACTGCTCCCTGACAATTTTTATTTTTTTGCTGGGGAGGAAGGAAGTCGGGTCGGGGTTACGGCATACCTTAACTATAGTACTATATATTTTATTTGCGGCCCGAGAAAATTTCTCTACACTCAATGTGGCCCAGAGAAGCCAAAAGGTTGGACACCCATTCTATAGAGCATGGATCTCCAAACTACGGCCCTCCAGCTGTTGTGGAACTACACATCCCACAAGACATTTTAAAACCCTGGCATTCACAGACATGACAAGGCATGATGGGAATTGTAGTTCCTCAACAACTGGAGGGCCGTAGTTTGAAGACCCCTGATATAGAGCTTTATAGTTAACCTGTCCTATCAGATTGAGTTGGTGGAGCCTCAAACCATTGTATGCTGCCACAATGTGCCAGGAAAACATGGTAGCGATTTGGAAATGTAAGCATATTTAAACCCAAGAGCAAAAATGTAATATATTGTACCTTACCAACCCATGGTGGCTGCATTCGTTTTATTGAATTGGACCTAACCATACTAGAGGAGCAGCTTCCTATATAAGCCAATGGAACCATAGTGTGTGGCTGTGGGCAGCCCAGCACTAGATGTCTACCAGATGTAGACAACAGAGCCATCTGGGGACTGGGGAGGTAAGTAAGAATCTGTAGCGGGCCTAATGTATTTACAGGACTAAGAATGGGGTGGAAGGGGGTTTGGAGGATTACTGAACTTGACCTTTAAACAGGGTGAGGGCCACATGTGACTCAAAACCACCAGTCCAACATGGCTGCTCTGGACTGGATCCAGGTGGGATTAGACTGAACATTGCTGCTTTTGCATGTAATCAATACCATCTGTAGCAGGTCCTTGTGGCCTCATCTCATATTCACAGCGGAGAAGTTGGATGATTAGAATAACAGGATTTAACGTAGTTAAGTGACTCCCCCCCAGGTGTGTATTGACTCCATTATGTTATGAGTGTGAAAGTAACACGTTACACTCCATCTGAATATCCAGACAGCCCCGACCTTCAGAGACCTTGACAACTGCATTCCCGTGTACCTCCCGGAGCCCAGAAATTGATTTGTCTTCTGCAAACCTCTTTACTGTGCATTACACATGGAATTCCTTTTATAGAAGCCTCCCGGGATCAATCGAAGCGCGCGACTGTGGAGGAGACGTCCCCTGCAGGCCGGTAACCTCTGTAACGTACGCCAATACGGCCGCACAACTTATTGGCACTATTTAAAATGGAAATAAGAATCCATTACTATTGGATTCCCCAAGTGGAGAAAATCTTTGTGCTGAAGGCTGGTTTAACGATCACTCTCCATAAAATCCAGTTACGTTCCTTCTGATACAGGCGCTCGGCCATGCTGTGCACAAAATATATTACTTTATGGCGTTGGAGGTTTTAAGTAAAGAGAAGTGGAATTGGTTTTTATGGCTCACACAATATAGATTTGTAGGTTTGTCACGGTGGGCACTAAATTCACGCTGGGCAGATCTGCACTCATGAGGGCCTATTTATGAACAGAAGAAATTGATATTTTGTTGCTGTTATTTGTCATTGGAAATGTTGTTTCAGGCAGTTATTCCTATTTATAAAATGCCTTCCGTCAAAGCGATCCTTTCTTCCCCAAAGTGAAAGTTCCTCTATTCTTCCTCCCCAAAGTGAAAGTTCCTCTATTCTTCCTCCCCAAAGTGAAAGTTCCTCTATTCTTCCTCCCCAAAGTGGAAGTGCCTCTATTCTTCCTCTCCAAAGTGAAAGTGCCTCTATTCTTCCTCTCCAAAGTGAAAGTGCCTCTATTCTTCATCCCAAAAGTGAAAGGGCCTCTATTCTTCCTCCCCAAAGTGAAAGGGCCTCTATTCTTCCTCCCCAAAGTGAAAGTGCCTCTGTTCTTCCTTGCCCAAAGTGAAATTCCTCTATTCTTCCTCCTCAAAGTGGAAGTGCCTCTATTCTTCCTCCCCAAAGTGAAAGGGCCTCTATTCTTCCTCCCCAAAGTGAAAGTGCCTCTGTTCTTCCTTGCCCAAAGTGAAATTCCTCTATTCTTCCTCCTCAAAGTGGAAGTGCCTCTATTCTTCCTCCCCAAAGTGGAAGTGCCTCTATTCTTCCTCCCCAAAGTGGAAGTGCCTCTATTCTTCCTCCCCAAAGTTAAAACGCCTCTATTTTTCCTCCCCCAAAGTGAAAGTGCCTCCATTCTTCCTCCCCAAAGTGAAAGTGCCTCTATTCTTTCTCCCCAAAGTGAAAGTGCCTATATTCTTCCTTCTCAAAGTAAAAGCGCCTCTACTCTTCCTCCCCAAAGTGAAAATGCCTCTATTCTTCCTCCTCCAAGGTGAAAGCACCTCTATTCTTCCTCCCCAAATTGAAAGTGCCTCTATTCTTCCTCTCCAAAGTGAAAGCGCCTCTATTCTTCCTCCCCAAAGAGAAAGTCCTTCATTTCTTCCTCCCCAAAAGCGCAAGTGCCTTCTATTTTTCCTCCTCCAAAGTGAAAGCGCCTCTATTCTTAATCCCCAAAAATGCAAGTGCCTCTATTCTTCCTCCCCAAAGTAAAAGCGCCTCTATTCTTCCTCCCCAAAGAGAAAGTCCTTCATTTCTTCCTCCCCAAAAGTGCAAGTGCCTTCTATTTTTCCTCCTCCAAGGTGAAAGTGCCTCTATTCTTTCTCCCCAAAGTGAAATTGCCTCTATTCTTCCTCCCCAAAGTGAAAGCCCATCTATTCTTCCTCCCCAAAGTGAAAATGCCTCTATTCTTCCTCCCCAAAGTGAAAATGCCTCTATTCTTCCTCCCAAAAGGGAAAGCCCTTCTATTCTTGCTCCCCAAAGTAAAAGCCCCTCTATTCTTCCTCTCTAAAGTGCTATTCGTCCTTTCCAAAGTGAAAGTTCCTCTATTCTTCCTCCTCAAAGTAAAAGTGCCTCTATTCTTCCTCCCCAAAGTAAAAGCGCCTCTATTCTTCCTCCCCAAAGTAAAAGCGCCTCTATTCTTCCTCCCCAAAGTGAAAGTGCCTCTATTCTTGCTCCCCAAAGTAAAAGCGCCTCTATTCTTCCTCCCCAAAGTGAAAGTGCCTTTATTCTTGCTTCCCAAAGTGAAAGCCCTTCTATTCTTCCTCCCCAACGTGAAAGCATCTCTATTCTTCCTCTCCAAAGTGAAATGCCTCTATTCTAACTCCCCAAAGTGAAAGCGCCTCTATTCTTCCTCCCCAAAGTGAAAGTGCCTCTATTCTTCCTCCCCAAAGTGAAAGTGCCTCTATTCTTCCTCCCCAAAGTAAAAGCGCCTCTATTCTTCCTCCCCAAAGTGAAAATGCCTCTATTCTTCCTCCTCCAAGGTGAAAGCATCTCTATTCTTCCTCTCCAAAGTGAAAGTGCCTCTATTCTTCCTCTCCAAAGTGAAAGCGCCTCTATTCTTAATCCCCAAAAATGCAAGTGCCTCTATTCTTCCTCCCCAAAGTAAAAGCGCCTCTATTCTTCCTCCCCAAAGAGAAAGTCCTTCATTTCTTCCTCCCCAAAAGTGCAAGTGCCTTCGATTTTTCCTCCTCCAAGGTGAAAGTGCCTCTATTCTTTCTCCCCAAAGTGAAAGCCCTTCTATTCTTTCTCCCCAAAGTGAAATTGCCTCTATTCTTCCGCCCCAAAGTGAAAGCCCATCTATTCTTCCTCCCCAAAGTGAAATTGCCTCTATTCTTCCTCCCCAAAGTGAAAGCCCATCTATTCTTCCTCCCCAAAGTGAAAATGCCTCTATTCTTCCTCCCCAAAGTGAAAATGCCTCTATTCTTCCTCCCAAAAGGGAAAGCCCTTCTATTCTTGCTCCCCAAAGTAAAAGCCCCTCTATTCTTCCTCTCTAAAGTGCTATTCGTCCTTTCCAAAGTGAAAGTTCCTCTATTCTTCCTCCCCAAAGTGAAAGTGCCTCTATTCTTCCTCCCCAAAGTGAAAGTGCCTCTATTCTTCCTTCCCAAAGTGAAAGTGCCTCTATTCTTCCTCCCCAAAGTGAAAGAACCTCTATTCTTCCTCTCCAAAGTGAAAGTGCCTCTATTCTTCCTTCCCATAGTGAAAGTGCCTCTATTCTTCCTCCTCAAAGTGAAAGCACCTCTATTCTTCCTCTCCAAAGTGAAAGTGCCTCTATTATTCCTTCCCGAAGTGAAAGTTCCTCTATTCTTCCTACCCAAAGTGAAAGTGCCTCTATTCTGCCTCCCCAAAGTGAAAATGCCTCTATTCTTCCTTCCCAAAGTGAAAGTTCCTCTATTCTGCCTCCCCAAAGTGAAAGCACCTCTATTCTTCCTCTCCAAAGTGAAAGTGCCTCTATTCCTCTCAAAGTGAAGGTGTCTCTATTCTTCCTCCCCAAAGTAAAAGCGCCTCTGTTCTTCCTTCCCAAAGTGAAAGTTCCTCTATTCTGCCTCCCCAAAGTGAAAGTTCCTTTATTTTTTGTCCTCAAAGTGAAAGTGCCTCTATTATTCCTTCCATCCCCCTCGCCTCAATTTTGATTTATTAATTTTATCTTATGGGGTTCAGATACCTTTTTTAACAGGTTCCCTCTCCCACTTCCTCAATTCACTTAGGCTAGCTATCACGGTCAGGGGTCAGACTCAGGGCCCAGTAGCTATAGCAGTAGAGAGGTTCCCTCCAACCAGATGGATAAGTACACCCTGGCGGATGACGTGGGCTCACCTGAGGTGCGGAGACTAAGCACTAACTGGTGTTCACCAGAGCTCCTGAGGGTGGGGATGGGTTTTGCTGAGTGTTAGTATCAGGTCATGGTCCCCAGGATCACCCCACCAGAAGGTGAGCAAGCCGGGGCCCAGATATAGCAGACAGCGTAGTCAGTAAACAAGCCAATTCGGTAATAAGTGGTTGCAGGTTGGGCTCAAGCAGAAGTGTAGTAAAGAAGCAAGCCAAAGGGTAACAAATAGTTGCGGGTTGGGATTGAGCGCAAGCTTAGTTGAGGAACAAGTCAAAGGTTGGTAATGACTGGTGGGGGAGATAAGGCCAGGTGAAGGTGTGCAAAGGAGCAAGATATCAGCTGAAGAGAGCACATTAATCTGGCAAACAGGAAGTGCAGAGGCATGGCTTAAATCAGGAAATTGTGGGAGGAGCAAGGAGTTCAAGGTTCACCAGAAACAATGTGCAAGGCAAGATTATCCAAGGACAGGGAGCTTTCCAGCATCTCAGGTGGCTTAGCAAGAGAGCTACTGCCAGATGCAGCAGAGGTCGTGGGGTCATATCCTGGTACTGTCACAAGAATGATGTCTGCTTGAGCCCACCCCAAACTCTGGGGACATGTGCTGGACTTTTAAGATCAAGGTACTTACCAGTGCCTGGAACCCAGTACCTGGTTTTTAAAGGCCAGCAGCTCTGGTATTTGACTGTTAATTGAGGTTCCCCCACCTGTAGGCCAAGCCGCCCCGAAAAGGTTTGGAAGCCTTAAGCCAAACCCCATGCTTGGCTGAGGTCCCAGATGCACAGTTGGAGAAAAGAGAAAAAGGTTGAAGTTCCTCTTTAAAAAGAAATGCCTGAAACGGGTCAGGTATGGTTCAGCGGGAAGTCTGCAAACCCCAAATTTAGCTGAAAACTCTATTATTAGAAAAACTATTGTTAGAAAAAGACATGGAGCACCAGGCCCTTCCAGACAATGCAAAAAGAGAGCACAACATGCTTTAATATCAAACATTTATGGACTGTTACTGTCATACATAAACCATCTGGCCTACTGGGGATCATCTTGGAATGCCTATAGAGCAGGATTACATAGAAGGGTAACTGAAGATTGCATTTCAGAATTCTCCACCTGGCAGAGGTTTAAAGTATACCCCCTAGTGGCAGGGTATGGAGATAATAGAGCATTTCCTCAGACCTCCTGGTGGTGTGGAGATCAGAATGCCTGATAGCATTTCTTTCAACTGAAGATCAAAGGGCCATCTGGTGCCGAAATGCTTAAACTGGTCCAAGGAATTTGCCCATAGTGTGACAATGCCATCTGCTGGAGGATATTGAGGACAGCAGCATACATTTACTGATTTTTGGTCATTGGACAGAGAACTATACAGGGGGCGGGTGGGGGTGTCGATGTGGGTGTTGCTTGTGTGTGTGGTATAAAATGCCAGGCCTGGCTGCTTCTTCCTCTCTCTTTTTCCTGGAGCCCAGCCAAGATCTAGAACTTTGAGGATGGACTTACATAACCTATCATCTCTGATTTATTCTTATTTTTCAGCTATATTACTTTGTATCCTTATTTATTAGTGCTCTACTTTCTCTGTAAATAAATACGACCTTCTTTGAGCATTGTGTTTTGTATTATAGCTATTATTATTCATAGTATAACTCAGAGCTTTAACAGAATAGCTATAGGAACAGACCAGATATACACACTATATTGTCAAAAGTATTGGGACGCTTACCTTTACACACACATGAACTTTAATGACATCCCAGTCTTAGTCTGTAGGGTTCAATATTGAGTTGGCCCACCCTTTGCAGCTTTAACAGCTTCAACTCTTTTGGGAAGGCTGTCCACAAGGTTTAGGAGTGTTGGCCAACTCAATATTGAACCCTACAGACTAAGAAAAATGTAATAGGTATTGCTTTGCGGCAAAAAATGCGGTTAAAAATTGCATGACTTTGAGGTCATGGTACAGGCATGGCACAAGTGATGGTATAGGCATGGCATAGGTCATGGCACAGGTCATGGTACAGGCATGTCACAGATGGTGGTATAGGCATGGCACAGGTGATGGTACAGGCATGTCACAGGTCATGGTACAGGCATGTCACAGGTCATGGTATAGGAGATGGTATAGGCATGGCACAGGTCATGGTAAGGGCATGGTACAGGCATGGCACAGATGGTGGTATAGGCATGGCACAGGTGATGGTATAAGCATGGCACAGGTCATGGTACAGGAGATGGTATAGGCATGGCACAGGTCATGATACAGGCATGGCACAGATGGTGGTATAGGCATGGCACAGGTGATGGTATAGGCATGGCACAGGTCATGGTACAGGAGATGGTATAGGCATGGCACAGGTCATGGTAAGGGCATGGCACAGGTGATGGTACAGGCATGGCACAGATGGTGGTATAGACATGGCACAGGTGATGGTATAGGCATTGCACAGGTCATGGTACAGGAGATGGTATAGGCATGGCACAGGTCATAGTAAGGGCTGGGGTTATGATCTTTGTCAGCAGGGAGCCGAAGGAGGAAGCAGCCATCAGGCAGGACTGACACAGAGCAGGTCTGTGCTATGCAAACTTGCAAAACACACAGAGTGAGACCTCCCCCGAGACACTACACTGCCGCTGCCTGTGTGTTTCCTCTCACTCTGCAAAAGTTCCCCCACCGCCGGACAGACACGAGTCCGCAGTCCCGGACCCGCACACAGAGAGGCACCACATTGAGTCTGACTGAGGCACTTACCTGTCACTGCTGCCTGGCATGCTGCTGCTCTCTGCGGTGCTGCGACATGACTCGGGAGTCGGCCAGTGGGGACTCTCTGGAGAGTGGAGACGAGACGTCCTCTTCTCTTCTTCCTCCGATGCGCGCCGGCCCGCCCTGACCGTCTGACAGTGGGAAGGTGACCGCACCGCCCCCACGCGACGTCAGTCACCCGGGATGTCCTGTATTATTGGCTGTGATTGGTCCAGGCTGGAGTCTGGACCAATCACAGCCAGGACAGCACTTGAGTGGGGAGTGTCGGGGCGCATTGCTCTGCGCCCCGATGACCCCCAGAAGGCCGCCAATCGGCGCCTCTGCGTGGCGCACGTGGGGTTGAAAACCCAACCCCCCCATAGCCACCAGTAGGTCCGGCGGCCCTAGTGGGCTAAAAATTGTATTTTTTTTTTAATTTCTTTTTTTTTTTCTAGCAACAGATTGGGGGGGGGGCGGCGCACTGCTCTTTCCTCCTATCAGTATGCACATGAGTAAGAGGTTTTCAGCTCAGCTCAGAGCTAAGCTTTGCTGGTCCTGAAGGTGAGGATTCATTAACTTTGTGTAAAATCTTTATAATGACACAGAAAAGAGCAGACTTTATATTTTATAGCCATGACCTTTATATGATATTGTGTAACGTATTATTGCTCTGTAACACACACACAAAATATCCAATTACCGGCTAATTGGAACACCGTTCAGACTTACAATATCCTTGCAGTAGGAGGTGATGCCGGGTCACATTCGGGACTTCCATTGTTTTCTAAAGGATAAAACCTGAAATAACAAACATCTTATACTGACCTGCTCTGTATAAGAGGATTGCACAGCCCCGATCCTCCTCTACTGGAGGTCTCTGCTCCTCCACTTCTGTCTCTGCCCCCATGGCAGGGTGCTGGCTATGGGGGCAGACATGTGAGGACGCTCTCAGGCCGGGCTGTGTGAGTCCATAGACACACAGAGTGTGACAAAATACCCATTCACACAAAATGCGCCATTCACACTATGTACTCCATTCACACAAAATACGCCATTCACACTATGAACTCTTTTCACACAAAATACGCCATTCACACTATGTACTCTATTCACACAAAATACGCCATTCACACTATGAACTCTTTTCACACAAAATACGCCATTCACACTATGTACTCTATTCACACAAAATATGCCATTCACACAAAATACGTCATTCACACTATGTACTCTATTCACACAAAATATGCCATTCACACAAAATACACCATTCACACTATGGACTCTATTCACACTATGTACTCCATTCACACAAAATACGCCATTCACACAAAATATGGCATTCACACTATGTACTTCATTCACACAAATACTCCATTCACACTATGTACTCCATTCACACAAAATACGTCATTCACACTATGTACTCTATTCACACAAAATATGCCATTCACACAAAATACACCATTCACACTATGGACTCTATTCACACTATGTACTCCATTCACACAAAATACGCCATTCACACTATGTACTCCATTCACACAAAATACGCTATTCACACTATGTACTCCATTCACACAAAAGACGCCATTCACACTATGTACTCCATTCACACAACATAAGCCATTCACACTATGTACTCCATTCACACAAAATACGCTATTCACACTATGTACTCCATTCACACAAAAGACGCCATTCACCCTATGTACTCCATTCACACAAAATAGGCCATTTACACAAAATACTTAATTCATACAAAATAGGTCATTCACACTATGTACTCCATTCACACTATGTACTCTATTCACACAAAATACGCCATTCAAACTATGAACTCTTTTCACACAAAATACGCCATTCACACTATGTACTCCATTCACACAAATACTCCATTTACACTATGTACTCCATTCACACAAAATACGTCATTTACACTATGTACTCCATTCACACAAAATATGCCATTCACACAAAATATGTCACTCACACTATGTACTCTATTCACCCAAAATACACCATTCGCACTATGTACTCCATTCACACAAAATATGCCATTCACACTATGTACTCCATTCACACAAAATAAGCCATTCACACTATGTACTCCATTCACACAAATTACTCCATTCACCCTATGTACTCCATTCACACAAAATAGGCCATTCACACAAAAGACACCATTCATACTATGTACTCCATTCACACAAAATACGCCATTCACACTATGGACTCTATTCACACTATGTACTCCATTCACACAAAATTCTCCATTCACAGTATGTACTCCATTCACACAAAATACGCCCCTCACACTATGTACTCCATTCACACAAAATTCTCCATTCACAGTATGTACTCCATTCACACAAAATACGCCCCTCACACTATGTACTCCGTTTACACTATGCAGGTGTGTGAAGAGTAACCCATTCATTTAAATGGGCTGCCCCACATGCGAGAAACATACAAAAGAAGTCCCTGACTCATTTGCAAAATTGTGCCCCACCAAATTGCATGGTGCTGTATCAGCAGATGGTTGGATGTCAGGACTCGGATCACCTGCTGGTGGCATTGTGGTTCCTTGGGCGGAGGGTTGTAATTCTAGTGTCCACCAGCAGGGGTCTCCTTGTAGCCAGCAGATTCCAGTAATCAGTTTCCTCCGGATGCTGGCTGCTGGGAGGGTATTTAGGTCCTTACCTAGTCGTGCATCTCGCTCCAGTGTTTTGCTGCTGCCAGATACTGTTTGCCTTTGATTCTGATCTTGCCCCTGCCCTGCTTCCTTGTACCTGCTCCCCCTTTGTTCCTGATCCCAATTTTGGTTCCCCCCTTCCTATATGTTCCGTGCACCTCCAGTTTTCCCTGCTTTTCTGTGTTCCCCGTTTTGCATGTTGTATATAGTTAGTAGCTAGGTAGGCTCTCAGGTTTTTTATTACTGGGGTTATTGGTTCAATTATATCTTTTTTTTGCTGTGTGTTGGTGTTTAGATGGATTTTGGTAATAAATTTAATTTCACAGAGGTCCAGACAGTAACATTTTCTTCCAGCAGAGGTCTGAATCGCATGTTTCTGCGACTACTCAGATCCTTCACATCACAGCCCCCCCCCCCACATTTATATTACAGACCCCTGTTTACATCATTGCCCTCTGCCCCCCCCCCCCCTTATGTCACAATTCCCCGTTCACATGGCCATCCCTTGCCCCCCTCACCCTCCCACCTTAATAGCAGTATCCTCACCCCCACACTTCAGAGCATTTGGTTGCAGCCCCCCATTCTCCCCCAGTTCAGAGCACTGTCCTTATGCCCCATTCACCCCCCCCCCCCCATCAGAGCACTGGAGGAGGGGGGTCTGCACAACTTTTTTTGTTAACAAGCAAGGGATTGGTTGCTAGGAATCCCCAGCATGATAGCAACCAATTACCTGTTGGCAGTTCCTGCACTGTGTCCAGGCCTCCCATCCTCTGCCCTGCTGCTAGGATGATAGTGCAGTATACAGCGGCGGGATCTAAAGGCAAAAGAGAGCGAGAGACCGGACTCCTAAGTGGTGGGATGGGACTGTGACCCGGTCCTGATGTGGACCGCGGTCCGCCATTTAGTGATGCCTGGTTTACTGTAAATACATTTTACTTTACATACATGTAGCTATGCAGATTTGCTGCTGATTCCTGACAGTGGGGGTGCCACTAAGAATAATACTAAAAAGCAGAACGTTTCTGCGCCTGTCAGGAAAACGCACATTCCCAACACGAGTGTGAGCCAATCCTAAGGAAGCGCTTGACAATAGTTGTGAATTCCAGCTGACATTAGCAATAGGCAGGGGAGGACTGGAGCAGGGGGCAGGGGGGCAATTGCCCCCCTGGCCACTCTGATGCTCCGTAAAAGGGCTGCACCGCTTCTGCCACAGACATGCCTAAAGGATTCCCGGTGAAGAGAAGTAAAAAGTCCCCACCGCTGACCTACTGAGTGCGGGATAAAGACAAGGACAGAGCACAAGCCTCCCCCCCCCCCCACCAGCATGGACGGTGTAAACTGTGTCTGAGCAGAGGCCAGTGCCATGCCCCACTGGAGACTCTCCTCCCCCAGGCAGCCCCAACTGAGCTGTCCCAGCTCCCCCCAACTGCCCCCTGCTGACCAGGTCGGGAACCCAGATTCGGCCGGTGAGTAGAGAGTACTCAGAGCAGAGCTTCAGCCTGGAATGGGTGGTCAGGACAGGGCCATCTTACCGAATGGGCACATCTTACCGAATGGGCACACCCACTTATCAGGATGGCCCCACCTTCCCAGGGACCCAGCCCCAGCCAAGCATTAGTCCAGATTTCTGTGTGCATCCCGCTGCTGAACTTAGCAGGTGGCAAGTGCCTGTTGGCCTGGCGCTGCTGTCAGGACACTTGGGCCGTGGAGGGGGAGCCCAACAGGAACAGGCACACAGAGGACAGATGAGTCTGACTCCTCCTGTCCGTGTGTGTGTGTTCACCGGACCCAGCCGCCCAACTTGGAAGCTATCATTAGCCTGGGGGAGTTTGTGTGTTGGTATGGGCAATGGCACTACTCAATAGGGTTGATTCGAATTCTTATACACTATACAATCAATCATAGTGTATAACCATTCGAATAAAGCCTATTGAGTAGCGCCATTGCCCATACCAACACACTAACTCTTTCTGGCTTCTCACTTTGCTGAGAAGTTTTTCTGGGTAGGCAGCAACTCCTCTTCTTTATATAATTTTTCTTTACATAATCTTTACATAATTTTTTCCATTGCGCAGGATTTACCCCATTTTTAAAGATATCATTAGCCTGGCACTGCTGTATCAATAAATATCGCCTTATCGATAATTTGCATTTTTATTCTCGTGGGTGATTGTGTAGGGGGGGCCCCAGTGCACTGCATTGCCCGGGGCTCTTTATTGCTCTTAAGATGGCACTGAGTCAGGAGGAGGCTGGGAAGAGGGAGAATGGAAGGGGGGCTGAGTTGTTGCACCATGGGCCTCTGGTTTGTACTTGCCCCCTGGGCCAAAAGTTGCCAGTCAGCCCCTGCCCATAGGCTCCCATGGTCCCACTGTTGTTGGTGCTCCCTCCTTTCTGGATAGAAAAAAGCTGCGCTAATATGAACCAATAAGACAATAATTGATACTGTGCAATAGACCACTCTCAATGGTGTTATTGTGAATAACAGAAATTAAATAAATATCATTAAGACACCTAAATGTCATAAGTGCATCAAATGATTGGTGAAAACAAACACCAAAGCTTGATGTATAAAATGAATAAACCTTGTGACTACTAGAAATCACAAAAGCAAATAAATAATATAAACATATATAAAAAAATAGTCCATAAGTGATTGTGACATATGATAAAGTCCCAAAGATGAAAAATCCAAAATAGGAAGTAGGTGAAGTGACTGAAGATGTGAAACCAAAATCTGTTGTCACCCCAGTGCTCCAACAAAAGTGACATACATGTCTCCTTACCAGATACTGGTATAAAAACAGCCTGTATATATACAGTATATATATATATATGGTTCCTCACAGCGCCACTAAGATAGGGAAATCCTTTCTCCAGCGAACCACCATGAATATGGCCAGGGAAGGATGAAAAAGCTCCTGATGTTACCCAGAAGTGGAACTCCGGTGGTACCATATAAGGAGAAGATGGGCTCGATAGTGTGATATCATCAACAATTTATTAAAAAATATATAAAATAAC
Source organism: Pelophylax lessonae (assembly GCF_965119305.1). Classification (NCBI taxonomy): domain Eukaryota; kingdom Metazoa; phylum Chordata; class Amphibia; order Anura; family Ranidae; genus Pelophylax; species Pelophylax lessonae. The sequence goes on along the minus strand of NC_138772.1, from coordinate 2,946,179 downwards.
ACTCACATAAATAAGAAGAAAATCGCTCTTGAATCAAAAAAGTCGGCCGGCTCTCATGTAGCCCGTCCTCAGGGCAGCGCGGTGACCAGTGGTGTATTTTGGTTTTGTGCTGCGCTAGGCAAGACTAAAATTGGGCACCCCCCTCCTATGTAAATTTGCCCCACTCCTTCCTTTTTAACGGATGTGACTCCCTCCAAAATTTAAGGACTACAAGTCCCAGCATGAACCCCTGAGATCTCATGAGAAGGGGGGGTGGGAGAGAGAGGGGGTAGGTGAGGGAGGGAGGTGTGAGAGAGAAAGAGGGGGGATGAGAGAGAGAGAGAGGGGAGAGAGAGAGAGAGGGGTGTGAGAGAGAGAGAGGGGGGATGGGAAAGAGAGGGGGGATGAGAGAGAGAGGGGGGGATGGGAAAGAGAGGGGGGATGAGAGAGAGAGAGAGGGGGGATGGGAAAGAGAGGGGGGATGAGAGAGAGAGAGAGAGGGGGGGCATGAGATAGCGAGGGGGGATGAGAGCGAGAGAGAGAGAGGGGGGTGGGAGAGAGAGAGGGGAGATGAGAGAGAGAGAGGTGGGTGAGAGAGAGAGGTGGGTGAGAGAGAGAGGGGGGGTGAGAGAGAGAGGGGGGATGGGAGAGAGAGAGGGGGGATAAGAGAGAGAGAGGGAAGATGGGGGGTGAAAAAGAGAGGAGGGGGTGCGAGAGGCAGCTCTAGCAACCACTGGCCAAAAAGATTCTCAGGTGGAGGGGGGGGACTTTTGTGCTGCCCCCCTGCAAAGTGCTGCCCTAGGCCTGGGCCTTGTTGGCCTAGGCCAAAATACAGCACTGGCGGTGAGGTCAGCACGCCGTACCCTGCGCACTCGTCTCAACAGACTTCTAAAGGGGATGTGGGTGGCGTGCTGACCTCACCATATATAGACAACAAATGAAACCCCGCCTCCATCTGAGATGTGCAGGAAGAGTAGCGGCCGCCATGTTAAATACTGAATCGGCTGCCCTCAAATTTAAAACAACACTAAACTGCTATTCCTCCTTCCTTTCTCCTGCAGCGCCTGCTCACTGACACAGGAGAGCTGGAGCTGCAGAATCACGTCACCGGATCTTTTATATACAGGTTGGGCAGGATAGGTAAAAGGAGGGGGAGGGAACATTTTTGTAAGAATAGTTATAGTTAGGCTTTTCTTCCATTTTAACGATTGCTCAGGTAAGGGTTAATTTACTTTCCAAACCACCATAAAAACCTTTATAATGGCAAAGAAAAGAAAAGTATCCGATTTTTATACCCCTGACCTTTATAACATCTTTTCTAAAGCACAAACACACTGTAATAAACACACAAAATATCCAATTATCAACTAATTGGAACAATGTTCACATTTACAATCTTTGCAGTCCTTTCTTTCCTCTGATATAATGCCCATGAAGAGGGAGATCCTGGCACAGCCATGCCGGAGAGCCGGGCCGATCCTTGGCAGGCAGGAAACATCATTATCAGGATTCCTCCCAGTGTTTTAGCAGTTGGAATGCTCGGAGAGAAGAAATTGTGTTATGCTCTTATAATTGCTTAAGCAAGGACTACACCTTGCCAGTGGCGGGTAATAAAATTTCAATTTATTTTGTCCCAAGATTTACGGCCGTTCCACCAGGGAAAAGGGGACGAATCGAGCCGTACCAGTAAAATTGTCAAAGAAATATACAGTAAAGATGACCCCGGCGAAATGAGCTTGCGGCGAAAAAGAAAAACTTTGAGGATTAAACAACTTCTGCCACCGGTCACAATGTGATACCGTTACAAATGTTCCTTTTTTTCCCCTTTTTTCTTTTTTTTTAATTTGGGTTTTCCGTTCCGACAACGGTAAGGTTTGGGATCGCCACAATAATATTCGCGTGTGACGGAATCCAGATGCCACCAGATTTATGGTACTAAAACCGCTCTCCGGGGAATACAAGCCATCGCGGCTTTTAATGCAGCTGCACGCCGCCTGATATGTAATTTGCATTTAAATAGGATCTTCTGCGAAAATCCAAAATAACTGGTTGGAGGCCGGGGCCCGGGAAGAGATTGGAAAAATATGGGTTAGGGCCATTAAAAGCTTTATTTTCTTTGGCCGCACAAATAGGCGAGGGGTTGGGGCAGCCCAAGGGGGATATTACAGGTTGTTAAGTTGGCTTTGAAGAAGCGCTTGTTTTAAGTGGCTAATCTCAGATCTCTTGAAGCTTGTTATATGGTTCCTGGAAATCCTGGGAAGTGCACAGCGTGAATGTATGATGGGGGATGGTGATACGGTGCGTTGTGTGAATGCCTACCATCAGAGGCGTAACTAGAACCTTCAGGGCCCCGGTGCAAGAAACCATGAAGGGCCCCCGGACCCCTGGCCAGGGCCCTTCCTTTCAAGGCTGGGGCTCTTCCCACTGATCCTGGGGCCCTTTACTCTTCTTGCGGGTAGTGTTGGTCATCTTACTTTAACCACCTTCCACCCGGCCACTGTACATATACGGCCGGGTGGGAGTCTCCTCCTTCTGATCGGACGTTCCCGAACATCCTGCAGAAGGAGCGAGATCGCGCCGCCGCGGGCACGCGCAGCGGCGCGATCTCGATGTGCCTGTGTCCCTCGGACACAGAGCAACAAGATGCGGCAGGAGGGCCCTGTGATTGGCCCTCCTGATCACATGACGGCTGTGTCCAATCACAGCCGTCATGTAATGTAAATACAGCCGTTGTAACGGCTTTGATCTCTTCTTCTCCTCACACAGATCCTATCAGTGAGGAGAAGAAGACCATCTGTGCTGCAGCCAGGGGATCAGTGAGTTTTACTAATTACTCACTGATCACAGGGGGGGTTTGTGATGGTAATCAGAACATTGATTACCAGTGCAGCCCTGGGGGGGGGGGGGGTGCCACTAGAGCCAACAGGGATGCCCACCAATGACCACCAGGGATGCCCACCATGGCCACCAGGGATGGCAATCAGGGCTCAGAGAGCCTGCCAGTGGTGCCCTCCCTATCAGTGCTGCCCACCAATGCCATCTATCAGTGCTGCCCACCAGTGCCCATTATTGCCATCTATCAGTGCCGAACCACCAGTGCCCATTATTGCCCACCAGTGCTGCCTATCAGTGCCCATTAGTGCTGCCCATCAGTGCCGCCCATCAGTGCCCATCAGTGCATCCAATCAGTGCCCATCAGCGCTGCCTATCAGTGCCCACCAATGCTGCATATCAGTGCTACCTCTCAGTGCCACATATCAGTGCCAATCAGTGCTGCATATCAGTGCTACCTATCAGTGCCCATCAGTGCTGCACATCAGTGCCACCCCATCAGTGCCACCCCATCAGTGCCTCCTCATCAGTGCCTGGCAGTGCAGGAAAAAACGTAACTATTTACAAAATTTTATAACATAAAACAAAAAAAAATTTTTTTTTCAAACTTTTCGGTCTTTTTTTATTTGTGCACCAAAAAAGAAAAACCTTGCGGTGATCAAATACCACCAAAAGAAAGCTCTATTTGTGGGGGGAAAATGACACAAATTTGGTGTAGGTACAGTGTTGCATGACCGCGCAATTGTCATTCAAAATGCAACAGCGCTAAAAGCTGAAAATTGGTCTGGGAAGGAAGGGGGTTAAAGTGCCCGGTATTGAGGTGGTTAAAAAAGTAATTAGTTACAGTGACAAATTACTTCTCCCAAAAAGTAATTGAGTTACTGACTCAGTTACCACATTGAAAAAGTAATTAGTTACTCAGCAAAGTAACTGTGACTTTTTTTTTACTATTCTATAATGCAATTATGTTCTATGAGATCTTTAATAGTGGCGGCGGTGGTGTGGCACACTGTGGGGGTTTGAGTCCTGAGTCCTCCTGACTGTGCGAGTAACTGTATTTTGTTTTTTTTTTGTTTTTTTTTGGTACCTGCTGCCTGGAGTGGCTGGCTGGTGGTGGTGGTGTGGCACACGGGTGGTGGCGGTGTGGCACACGGGTGGTGGCGGTGTGGCACACTGGTGGTGGCGGTGTGGCACCCTGCTGGTGGTGGTGTGGCACACGGGTGGTGGCAGTGTGGCACATTGGTGGTGGTGGTGGTGGCAGTGTGGCACACTGGTGGTGGTGGTGGCAGTGTGGCACACTGGTGGTGGTGGTGTGGCACACAGGTGGTGGCAGTGTGGCACACTGGTGGTGGCGGTGTGGCACACGGGTGGTGGCGGTGTGGCACACGGGTGGTGGCGGTGTGGCACCCTGCTGGTGGTGGTGTGGCACACGGGTGGTGGCAGTGTGGCACATTGGTGGTGGTGGTGGCAGTGTGGCACACTGGTGGTGGTGGTGGCAGTGTGGCACACTGGTGGTGGTGGTGTGGCACACAGGTGGTGGCAGTGTGGCACACTGGTGGTGGCGGTGTGGCACACGGGTGGTGGCGGTGTGGCACACGGGTGGTGGCGGTGTGGCACCCTGCTGGTGGTGGTGTGGCACACGGGTGGTGGCAGTGTGGCACATTGGTGGTGGTGGTGGTGGCAGTGTGGCACACTGGTGGTGGTGGTGGCAGTGTGGCACACTGGTGGTGGTGGTGTGGCACACGGGTGGTGGCAGTGTGGCACACTGGTGGTGGTGGTGGCAGTGTGGCACACTGGTGGTAGTGGTGGCGGTGTGGCACACTGGTGGTGGTGGGGGTCTGAGTCCTGACTCCTGACTGTGACGGAGTCTGTGAGGATTTTGTTTTTTGGTACCTGCTGTGCTGGCTGCTGGTGTGGCCTGCCCAGGCACTGGCACACTGTGGTCCGGGTCCGTCTGGCTCCGTCCTCCTCCAGGCCTGTCTGTCTGCGTCTCTCTCTTCTCTTCTGAGCTGGCTGTGTGCGGTGGTGGACTGGTGGTGGACTTCCTGCTGCCCTGGAGTCCTGGTCCTGGACTATATTTTTTAATACTTATTTAATCTATATGGCCGGCCAGGCTGGCAAAGTGGCAATGGGTCGCCGCATGCTCTGGCATGCCCTCCTCCTGGGCCTGGGGCGCTGTGCTCTCTCTGCCGCTCGCCTCTCTCACAGTCTGAGTCTCCTCCTCCTCTCTCCCCAGTACCGCGGACAGCGGTCATAGAGGAGAGGGGGAATTACAATGACATCTACCGCCATCTAGTGGTGGTAGATGTAATTGCGATAACGCAGCCGAAAGTAGCGGCAACGACGTTACAGGGAGGGGACGGGTAATCAGATAGAATACTCGTTACCCTCTAAAGTAACTGCGTTAAGTAACGCTGTTTACTTAAATGCAGATACTATCATTATTGCTTGCGGGGCCCTTTATTACGGTCCCGCAGCGGGACCCTTTCACAAGTTCTGCAGTGGGACTGCCATCTTGGGGCCTCCCCACCGTGGTGGAATGCCAGGGCCCGGTTGCAAGTGTGACCTTTGCGATTCTGGGAGTTCACCCACTGGTGTCAGTAGTTTTTATTTTTTGGTATTTTAATTGCATTATTTTTTATCATTTTATTTAATTTTTTTTACAATGTGACTGACTATGACTCTGTCCATTCAGAAAAGGAAGGAGCTGGTAAATTACATATTTACCGATCCCTTCCTGGTTCTCTATTGTGACACATCTTCTGCAGCAGCCGACAGGAGAGGGGAGGGAGCACGGGGGGGGGGGCAGCACAGAAGGGGGGGACCAGGGGAGCACACAGGGGCCCAGAGACAGCAGAACACAAGAGGACTGGATAGGAGGAGTGGCGGGGGCAGCATACAGATACTGCTAGCAGGGACTGAGCCACTTAGAACAGGACACCAAGTGTACCCAATCCATGCCAAACCTATACTGCAATCTATGCCGCACTTATTCCAAACCTAGACTGCACCCATATCAACACTATATCGCATTATACCGAACCTTTACGGAATCTGACCCACATCTACCTTGCACCTGTGCCGAGACTATAAAATACCTATACTGCATGCAGGTTAACAAGGACTGTTGTTAAGTGCATCAATACTCTTAAAGGGCCCCAACGATAGTCATGAGAAGAACATCTCAAAGGACTGCCCCTCCCAGAATAATTATTCTGCAAGCCCCCTTTGTTCCCCTGCCCCCTCCGCTAACATCCTCCTTTTTTTTTGGACAGTGCATACCCAGTCGGTCTCGGCTAGCATTGCCACCATAAATGCACTCTGGCAGTATAGTTCCAGCACTCGGTATGTTAAACTTTACTACTGCTCACTGCTGCACTTGATGCCAAAGGTCATCTTATGTGGAGCCCTTACTGGTAATCACTTTGTAGGCTAAATTGTGTTATTACCATTGCTAATCCATTTTATGTTTGTCTAGTTACCAAAACATATTGGGTAACAAGATTAAGATCACCTTTACTACCTAGTTTGGTGCCATTTTATTTGATGTAGCGCTACTACCACCAGTGGCGGCTGGTGCTCCACGGGCCAGGGGGGGCGGCAGACGGACCACACCATACCCCCCCTGGCGGACCACACCAGCCCGCACACTATACCCCCCCTGGCGGACCACACCAGCCCGCACACCATACCCCCCCGGTCACCAGCTCACTCACCCTGGACACGTGGAGGGCGGGGTGGCTTCCCCCTCAGTCTCCTGCATCTCCTCCCTCCTTCTCCTCCTTGGCCAATGGCATGGCTTCTCCTTTCGGCCAATCAGGAAACTGGTCTCAGGACCCGCTTCCCGATTGTCCAGGAGGAGAATCCGTGTGATAATAGCGAATATTCATTTGCTATTGTCACACAACTGGGTGGGCTCAGGGCGCAGTGCTCTGTGCCCCGAGCCCACCCTTTTTTTTTTAAGCCTATTAGAGCCTCTGGCTCTAATCACATGCTTAAAAAAAAAAACCCCATTGGAATCCATGCGTCCGGTGCCCTGCATGTAGATTAGGGGGCCGGACGCATGGATAGGGAGGGCAGCGCCCCTGCGCCCCCAATGGATGGGCCCCCACTGGCTACTACTGGGTACTAAGTATTACTTTCAGCGATTTCCTGTCATATTGTATGTTTGTACATTAAACCTGGTGTTTCAGAGAGGCCGAGGTTCTTGAGAAGGTCGAGGCATCCTAATCAGTGGCTCCTACGGGGATAGCGAGAGTGATTGAGTTAAGAGCAGGTATAGAGAATTAGTACAAAGTAATGTGGATTGTATTATAGGATATGGCAGGTCATTCTTTTATATTCAGTAAATTAATTTTTGGAAAGTGCATGAGGAAATTATGGAACATAAAGTGGAATTTTCCTTTAAGACCAGTTGGACTCAGTCTTCAGTACAACCTGAAATGTTCTGGGAACATTATGAAGTAGTCAGGAAAATTACATCCCATTTTCTAAGTGTTTGAAATTGATACATCAGCATTTTACAGGGCAGAACATTGACTTTAACAAGTGCAAAAAAAAAAAATAGTCTAACTTTTTTTCTTCCTTGGAAGAGAAATCATGAAACGTTTAATACGATTTTCTGTTTCTCACTGTAGCGTTCTGAAGGTTTTATTTAGAACGTGTGACTAAGGAGAACTCAGAGGTGTTTGAGATCAGACGGTGATATTATTTAAAGTTATTATTGAGGAGCTTCAGTTTTATCAAACACCTTAAGAAAATCCTGATAATATATTTTATTACTAAAGCCCTAAACCAGACATTTTTTTTAGTTTCAGACAATTGGGGCAGAGTTAAGGCCTGGGTTAAGGGACCTTGGGCCTATGTCATTGGGCAAACACAATGTTTTTTTAGGTGCATTCGGTCACAGATTAATGGAGCCTTGTTCCCTCTAGTGCCCAGCATGGGGATTATATCATAATTTCCTTATTGCAGAGCGAGAGAAATACCACTACTGGAAGCAGAGGATCGTGGGACATGTAGTCCAGAGGGCTGTGATTTCAATGGACCTGGTGCTGCTGCAAACTACAATTCCAGCTGGCTGAATTGGCACAGTGTTTTTTTAGGTGCATTCGGTCATCATTTGAGATCAGCTGGAGAAACTTCTGAGATCCTTCACATTTCATTGACAGGTGCATTTGACCTCCAGCTGTTCTTCTTCTGACCTGCACTTGCTAAGCTACAGCAAGCTGCTTTTCAATCTCCATTGACTTGATTGGAAGAAGTCATTGAGAGACATGAAACGACTCCACCTCAACATACCATGTAGCATAGCTCCAAATATTCCCTCATTTAGACCATCATCAAGCTGCTTTTGCCTTCTGTAGCCAAGTGCTGACTATATACAGTATCGCTTTTTGCCATCATGGGACATTCCTTAACAAAGATTAAATGGAACCTTGTTCCCTCTAGTGCCCAGCATGGGGATTATATCATAATTTCCTGATTGCAGAGCGAGAGAGAGAGACCACTACTGGAAGCAGAGGATCATAGGACACGTAGTCCGGAGGGCCGGGATTTCAATGGACCTGATGCTGCTGCAAACTACAATTCCAGATGTCTGGAGAGAGGAGAGAAGGAATTCTGAGATAAATAGAACGGCCTGTGGAGGGGCTTGCTCTCTTGGGACCTAGGTTTACAGCTGCAAAGCAGGGACCAGGCTGCTCTGGTTGATGTGAGCAGACGCCACAGCCTGGATGGTGCGGAGTGCTTTCTAAGAGTGAGCCCTATCCCTGGAGGCAGACCCTCAACTACCTGGTTTCCATCGGCAGTGTGGCTATCCAGGGCCACTTTCCTCTACACCACAGGTGTCAAACACAAAGCCCATGCGGCCCCCCAGGCCATTTTATGTGGCCCTCGCACCTCTCCTACAGCTGCGGCACCCCCCCCCCTTGTCTCTGCCCACACCTTGTCTCAGTAGTCGGCAGCAGAGGACAGAACTCCTTTGCAAGATCCCGTGCTTCTCTATGCTGCTGTAGAAAGGCTCGTCTTTGCCCACCCCCTTCTCAGAAATCTACAGCAAAGAGGAAGGCAGAACTCCTCCTACAGATCCTGCACCTCTCTGTGCAGCCACAACAGCACCTTGTCTTTGCCTCCCCTGGTCCCAACATTCAGCAGACTCTGTAAGTGGACTCCAGCCCTCCTCTGGTCCTCCTCCAGACCTTGCACTTTCTTCTTCCCAGATCCACCCGCATCTTCTTCCTGGCAGTAGCACCAGGTAAGGGGCTGAATTGTGATGTAAGGAAGGGTGGGTGACTCTTGACTTATGATGGTGGGGGGCTCTTGACATTTCATGTAAGGGCGTAAGGGGGTGGGTTGCTCTGGACATCTAACCTTACAGATATAACCGGCCCTTTGAGGGCAACCATAATGCTGATGCGGCCCACAATGAAATTGAGTTTGACACCCCTGCTCTACACCGTTGCAGACACTGCTGAATCCCTGGGTTGTTGTGTGGCCAGTCGGGCATCTTCCATCTGATTTGAGGTCCTACAAGAGCCTGTTCTGGACGTTCTCTATCCAAGCGCTTTGATATCTCCAGGAATGGTGAGCAGGCAGAAGCCCACCATTAACGGTATATTCAGAGACACTGCATGCAGACACCTTTACCCTTTCCTTCCTACACCCAAGGCCTTCCCTAAGGGAAACCTTGCTTGTTACATCCACTGTTGCTGGTCACCGTGCAACATCTTGGGCCCCTTCATAGCTAGCTGAAGATCTTGGACATCTTACATCAAGGACTCCTTCTCCCAAAAGGACTCAGCTTATAACACCTGCTCATCATAAAGGGGAACTCATATTCGTGTTTCACATATTGTGCTGTCATATATTGTGTATTCTTTTCCGTTTGGCCAATGGCATCAGTGCATAGAGGAGGGCTGTCTGACAAAATTATTTTTTTCCCCCTCTTGTACCTAGGGTCATAGGTTCTCCTAGGGTCTGTTGGTCATTACTGCCTGATTTACTGTTATTGCCATTTCATTGTACATTCTCTGTAATTTTGTTTAATGCTAAAGTTTGCAATTTGAGGAATATTTGAGGAACATTTACATTCTTTCTCTGGTTAACTCAGAAACCTCTAGTAAAAGTTTGCCATTTTCATTGTTTCTCTGGTGTATTTTGCAAGTGTACTCTCTCTTTGAGATAGGTGAGAACCCAGGGTGTCAAAGGTGTCAGGAGGCTTGCAGGGTCAGGGCAATCTTTGGGGACAGTCATCTTCCAGCAGCCCCTACGGGGGTGACGCTACATTTCTATATGGAGAGAATCGGTTCTGATGTGAACAAAACTCATCAACATAGGCCCTTACAACCTTTGAAGCAACGTATACCTGCTCCTACCTCCATGTCCCGCTTAGCATGACTCCCAATGTTCCCTCATTTGGATGACCATCCAGCTGCCTTGCTTTCCTGTTAACATCTACGGGTAGAGAATTAGTTCAAATGGGAACAAGAGCTGCCAACAAACAAAGTATAACTGCTTCACGTTCATGTCCCACTTTACATAGCTTCCAATGGTCCCCTATTCGAACCATCATCAAGCTTCTTTTGCTTTCTGATTGACTTCTATGGGGTGAGGATTAGTTCTGATGGGAACAAAAGTCGTCAAGAAAGGCTCTTTCCACCATTGAAAGTAAACAAAGTATAACTGCTCCACTTCCATATACCACTCAGCATAGTTACCAATGGTCCCTTTTTTGGAGGAACTGTCTATTTTATTTTGCAATTACAACCTTTCAAACAATTTATAACTACTACACATCCACATCTCACCTAAAATAGCATCCAATTGTCCCTCATTTGGACCAATATCAAGCCGCTTCTGCATTTCCATTGACTTCTCCAAGGAAATAATGAGTTGAGATGTTATAACGGAACAGGGCACCCCTGAGCGGGGTCCTCAGTGACAGATGCTCCTAGTGCTTCCCGAGGGCTCCAAGCACTCCACCAGACACCGTAAGCACTTCAGACTCCACGACTCGCCACAGCTTGGTTAGGGTCTTGGCATCTCCTACCCACCCTGGACCTACGACAAGGCTCCAGGTTCCTGTGGGTGAACCTCTCTTTCCCCAGAGAGTGCATCATGAACAAGCTCTTACACAAGCTCTTACAAGAGCTCAGTGATTATCCAAGGGAGTATGGAAGACATAGCAATCCCTTGTAGCATATCCCCCAATAAGAGACAGAACTCTAGATTGAGGTGAAGGAACTCTAGAACAACTTTATTGAACAAGACTTATATACAGAATTTGGAACATCCCGCCCCCAACAACCGCTTTCCTATTGGTCAATTGTAAAGTACCTGTGGTCCTCCTTCAGGTCCTCCTTAGCCATGTAAATGATGACTTGAAAATGAGTCAGCAGGGATTGGTCCGATAGCTTGACCAGAAGGACTGCCATGTGCAATGAGACAGAAGCCCCCAGGGGGCAATCAATGTACACAATAGCCAGACACAGAACAATGGGAGGTCATTAGCACTTACAATGAGACAGGGCAATCCACATTCCCTCCCAATACACAAACAAAAGAAAAACCTTGCTGACATTGAAAGATATGTAATATACACAGCATTTAGGAATTACAGATTTCATGGCAAATGGGAATAAATCTTAATATTTCTATATGGAGATATTGCTGGCAAATATGAAGCAATCCAAACCATTACTTATCTGTCTTTAAATTCCAGTGAGGGCAGGGGAGGACTGGGCCAGGGGGCAGGGGGGCTATTGCCCCCTGGGCTGCTCTGATGCTCCATAACAAGGCTGCACCACTTTTGCCACAGACATGCCTAAAGGATTCCTGGTTAAGAGAAGTAAAAAGTCCCTGCCATTGACCTACTAAGTGTGGGTTGAAGACAAGCACAGATCACAGGCCTCTCTCCCCCAGCATGGATGGTAGAAACTGTGTCTGAACAGAGGCCGGTTCCATGCCCCACTGGGGACTCTCCTCCCCCCCACCGGCAATCCCCGACCAACCTGTCCCAGCTCTACCCAAACACCCCCTGCTGGCCAGGTCGGGAACCCAGATTCAGTCGGTAAGTGGAGAATATCTGGAGCAGGGCTTCAGCTTGGAATGGGGGTCAGGAGGAGGACGGGAAGAGAGGGAGTGGGAGGGGGGCTGTATCTCTGCACCATGGGCCTCTGGTATGTACTTGCCCCCTGGGTATACCCTGGGTATCTGTGAATACTGTCACAGATGTGAACAAAAGTTGTCAACACAGACCCTTACAACCCTCGAAACAAAAGTAAAACTGCTCCACCTTTATGTCCCAAACTGCATATTTTCCAATGGTTTCTCATTTGGACCATCACCAAGCTGCTTTTGCATTGCCATTGACTTCTATAAGGAGAGAATCAGTTCTGATGTGAACAAAACCCATCAACATAGGTCCCTACATCCTTTGAAGCAACATATAACTGCTCCCACCTCCATGTGCCACATAGTCTAGCACCCAAAGGTCCCTTATTTAGATAACCATCAGGCTGTTTTTGTATTCCTGTTGACTTTCTATAGGGAAAGTGTCAGTTCTGATGAGAAAAAACACATTAATACAGGCCCTTACAACCACTGATACAAGGTATAACTGCTCCAACCTCCATGTCTCATTTAACATAGCTTCTAAAGGTTTTTCTTTTGGACCATCAAAACGTGCTTTTGCATTATTATTGACTTCTATCAGTTCTGATGGGAACAAAACCCATCAACATAGGCCCTTACAAAAATTAAAATGAAGTAAACATGCTTAACCTTCATGTCCCACTTTGCAAATCTTTCAATGTCCCCTCATTTGGACCATCAACAGGCTGCTTTTGCATTTAATTAACTTCTGTGGGGGGGGGGGGGGGGGGGGCAGTTCTAAAGGGAATAAAAGCTGCCATCACAAGACATTACAACCTAAAACAAAGTATAACTGATCTAACTTCTCAATCTATTTAGAATAGCTCCCAAGGGTCCCTCATCTGGATGATCATCAGGCTGCTTTTGCATTTTAATTGGCTTATGTGGGCACAGAATTAGTTCTGATGTGAACAAGAGCTTCCAACACAGGCCTTACCATCCTTGAAACAAAGTATAACTACTCTACCTTCATGTCCCACTCAGCAAAGCTTCCAGTGGTCCATCATTTGGACCTTCATCAAGCTGCTTTTGTATTCATATGGACTATTATAGAATTAGGTCTGATGGGAGCAAAAGCCGACAACACAGGCCATTACCGCCTTGGAAACAAGGTTTACCTGATCCACCTACATGTCCCACTTTGCTTAGCTCCCAATGGTCCCTCATTTGGATCATCATCAAGTTATTTTTGCATTTCCATTGACTTCTATGACTCTCATTGACTTCACGTTCCAACTCAGCATAGCTCTCAATTGTCCCTTATCTTTGGGGACTGTGCCTGTTTTAAAAAGAAAATCTCTCTGTCCCTCTTTTCTTCTTAGTTGACCCTTTTTTAGGTCTGATGTGTAGACCTCAATAAAAATGTAATATTTAACTAGCAAAATTGTCTGCCCCAAACCTTTCATCCAGCCTTTAAATGATTGCATATGTAGCACCCTCTAGCTAGTGTGCTGGGTGTAAAGAGTTTTGTTAGTGTAGGCAAAATTGGTTTGGCTGAAAGCCAGGCCTGGATCGAATCTGGGTCAAAGGTTGAGTGACTCAAAGTGGCTGGATGATTCAGCAAGCAGCATCTCGGGTGCCTCCCCCTGCTTTCTGGAACCTTGGAGAAGCTTCCAGAAGTAGTGGGTTGAGACTAGGAGGAGCTGCTTTCCGTATGTATGAGGTCCTCGACCAATCCCCAGCAAAAAGGAGCTGGAAGGGGGTAGGCACCTCATAAATAGGCATGAGTCATGCCAGCAGGGGCAGTCAGATGGAAGATAGAGATGAAGTGCTGAGGAGGCTGTTGGTGGCCCTTGAGGGGGGGAGGTGACTTCAGGCCTGGGGCTTGGGTGCTGGAGGGACCCTCTGCAACACATGGAGGAATTCTTTCCTGGAGGCAAGGGAGCAAGTGTGAGGACAGTAGGAGCAGGTCAGCACATCCAGGAGATCTCAGGAGAGTCAGCCGGGAGAGCTGGTGAGTGTCAGTCTGGAGGACTGCAGAGAGAGTGTCAGTCTAGAGGACTGTGGTAGAAGTTAGCCTGGAGTGTAAAGGGGCTGCTGGAGCCAGGAGGGCTGGCAGACCCTGAAGAGGTGGTGCTGGGAGCAGTGACCATGGGAGGAAGTGCTGGAAATGTGTTATCTGTGTCACTCCAATGTTCTACAAGTATAGGGGCTCAGAGTCCCTGCCTGTAATGGGCCATTGCTACAAATCTTTTCTAGAGTGACAGAGCTGGGAGTTCTGCCAGCAAACGAGAGCTGAAGGAAGCAGAGAAATGTATATAGACTGTATATAAGAAAAAATTTTTCTTTGAAGTTGTTCTGAAGTCAAGTGGGCATCCCATATTTTCAAATCCCTATTCATGTTCTAATTCCTCAATAAAACAAAAAAATCAAAGTACCGGACTGTTCTCTATCTCTGGAGTAACTGTAAAAAAATTTAGTGTACCTGGCTGTGCAGGGTGGGGGATCCCTTTTCCACTTGCGGCTCCTTAGGGGGTTGTGCTACATGTTAGGCATGCCATAGATGGTGCGTATTTCTTCATGCTACCACGGGTTGCAAGAAAGAAATTTGCATGGTTCCCCCATCAACACAGACAGAGCTGACAGTGGAATCTCTCCTGCCAAGACATTGTCTTCTCCCGGCAGGGAGGCAGGGGAAACCATCCCCGCCAGGGGAAGAAAATGATTATTGCTAGCGGCTATAGCAGTCGCTAGCAATAATCACAAGTTAAATTGGGGAGGCTGGTTGTACCAGAGTTGATAGATTGAGCGTTCACCTTGGTACATTCAGCATGCCCATACATAGTTTGAATCTCGTCCGGTTGCTGCTGAGCCAGCCGAGATTTGAACAATCTATGGCCGCCCTTATTTTGAAAAGCCAATATAAAATGGTGGTGAGAAGCACTTACTGTATCTAACAAATCATTATTCTTTACGGTCCACATAACTGGGCCATGACCAGAGTGTGTTCTTTATTTATGTACATTGTATTCTAAGTCTCTATTTTTTATCTCAGAAGGTTGGGAGCATGAACTCATCCTATTCAGAAACGTCTGTGTTCAGTCAGGGGACTTGTCCACCCATGCACAATGTAATCATATATATAAAAAAAAAATATTGAATTCTTTTCTATATTGCAAAAAAAATGTAATAATTAATGAACATACAGCTCCATAAAAGCAAAGCAGTCACACAGCGTTTCAGCCACAAAGCCTAATCAAATCATCAGCTATGATTAAGGTCTTTTCGGCTGAAATACATTAGCTTGACTGTCTCGCTTTCATGAAGCTTTCTGTTCATTAATTAATACATTTTTTGCAAGGACTTGTTGCTTTGTGCAGGAATTTCTCTATATCTGTACAACCTTTATCAAGCTTTAAATACACTTAGTGTTGCCAGGACAGCATCAGGAGATCAGGAGATGTGCATGTGTGCCAACGTGCAGAACAAGGGCCATTGCCAACTGGTTGTGTGCACATTTGCATGAACATTCTAATTCACATAGACATACTTGTAGGCATGTGCAGTCTGCTTCGTCTACTGTAAGTAACGTCCGACCAGAGAAGCCTCACCGCCTGGAGAGGAAGTCAGGGGAAATTTGGTTTGTCTATGGGTTCCTGGAGAAAGCGTTCCGATTGGCTGTGCTGCATCTAAGTGACCATTGATGGCCTTCTTTGGTCAGCAGAGTCTTTTTAAGTCCCTACTCTCCAGGTTTTGGCACGCATTTGCGAGTGGGTAGTTTAGGAACAGGTACTACTTCTGTCAGGGACAGTACTAGCAGCAGGGAAAGGTTCCATACAAGGAGGGAAAGTGTTGGGTTCGCAAAATCTTTGGACTGCTTCCAGCTTGCGCACGAGATGGCCAGGCCACATTCTGCCCCTCCTAAAAGGCGCTGTCGGTTTGGCTGAAACCTGAATTTCTACACTCTGTTAGAATTTGTGAGTGTTCCCGGATTGGCCTGTCTTCCTTTTGGGTTATTGTGTATTGTCTTACTTTACTACAATACAAGTTTGTTACTTTGCAACTTGACTATGTGTGTTATTGCCGCCACACTACGCTGCACCCCACCTACATACTGTACATACTTGTCTTGGCATCAGATGGCCTATTGAAGGAAAAGAACTGAGCCAGGAAGTTACTGGATGGTCTTCAGTTATTACCCTGTGACTTAAACCCTGAAACTGGCTTGCCCTTGGCCTTGTCTTTGCTATGCCTTCCTGCTAATGACATGGTTCCTGACCACAGCTTTTCTCTAAGTATTCCTGGTTTGATCTCGGCTATTCTTGACCATGTCTTGTCTATGCTTATTCCCAGCTTGACCTTGGCTAATTCCTGACCATGTCTTGTCTATGCTGATTCCTGGTTTGACCTTGGCTAGTTCCTGACCATGGCTTATCCCTATTGATTTCTAGTTTGACTTCAATTTCTGGCCATAAATGGAGAAAAACTTTACCTCTCTAAGTATTACCAGCTTGACCTTGGCTAGTTCCTGACCATGGTTTGTCTCTGCTGATTCCCGGTTTGACCTTGGCTAGTTCCTGACCATGGCTTATCCCTATTGATTTCCAGTTTGACTTCAATTTCTGGCCATAAATGGAGAAAAACTTTACCTCTCTAAGTATTACCAGCTTGACCTTGGCTAGTTCCTGACCATGGTTTGTCTATGCAGATTCCCGGTTTGACCTTGGCTAGTTCCTGACCATGGCTTATCCCTATTGATTTCCAGTTTGACTTTGGATAGGTTCTGACCATTGCTTGTCTCTGCGGATTCCCAGTTTGACCATGGCTAGTTCCTGACCATGGCATGTCTCTGCTGATTCACAATTTGACCTCAACTAGTTCCTGACCACATCTTATCCCTATTGATTTCCAGTTTGATTTCGGTTTCTGGCCATAAATGGAGAAAAACTTTACCTCTCTAAGTATTACCAGCTTGACCTTGGCTAGTTCCTGACCATGGTTTGTCTATGCTGATTCCCGGTTTGACCTTGGCTAGTTCCTGACCATGGCTTATCCCTATTGATTTCTAGTTTGACTTTGGATAGGTTCTGACCATGGCAGGTTCTGACCATTCCCAATTTGACCCTTAACTAGTTTCTGATTTGGCGTAGACTTCTTAGGAAACTTTTCTTATCCCTGACATCCTTGGACAGCTCCTTGGTCTTGTCCATGGTGGATAGATTGGAATCTGATTGATTGTTGAGATTAGGAGGATTCTCTTAAAGGGAGTGCTCCTAATCTCAGCTTGTTACCTGTAAAAAAGTCACCTGTCCACAGAAGCAATCAATCAGATTCCAATCTCTCCACCATGGCCAAGATCAAAGAGCTGTCCAAGGATGTCAAGGACAAGATTGTAGGCCTACACAAGGCTGGAATGGGCTATAAGACCATCGCCAAGCAGCTTGGTGAGAGGGTGAGAACAGTTGGGGCGATTATTCGCAAATGGAAGAAACACAAAATAACTGTCAGTCTCCCTCGGTCTGGGGCTCCATGGAAGATCTCACCTCGTGGAGTTTCAATTGCCATGAGAATGGTGAGGAATCAACCCAGATTAACACTAGAGAATCTTATCAATGATCTCAAGGCAGCTGGGACCAGGGCCGCCATCAGGGGGGGACTACGGGTACTCCTATATGGGGCTACAGGGGTCCCGGACAGCGGGAGGGGGAATGTTTGTTCTAGGAGGGGGGCTGGGGGATCTGTGCTATGAGGGCACATGGGGGGGGGGGATTTGTGCTGGGGGAGGAGGCTGTGAATTTGTGGAGATTCCTTTTTTTAAAAAAGTGTATGGTTACTGGACCCGGGGCAGAGATGAGGGGAAGACACGTTGGTGGCAGGCACTAGGGACATCTCTCTGGCAAATGTGCTGTGTTAATAATGTGTCCGGCAATTGGAAACCCGAACACACGATGCTAAAATTGGACTGTCCGGGTGAGTCCCGGGCAGATGGCCACCCTAGGTCAAGCGCCACCTACAGTGGAGAAAATAGACTGCACCTGCCTGCATAGAGCTGTAGGAAACAGTCCTGCAATTGAGGATTCTAAATCAATACAAGAAGCAGAAAGTAGATAATTTCATGTGAAATAGACAAATGACGGCGATCGGTTTGTATCTTCATTCCTGTCCATCTCATCCTCGCATCGTCCTAATGTTTACTTCTGTACTGACTAATTGCGATGACTCACACCTGACTTCTTGCCGATGTTACCCAGAAAAATATATGTTTGTATAAGTTGCAGTCTTGCACACTGACACAGATAATTATCTCTCATCTACAGAGCTAAAAATATCAACTTATTGTATGACAACTTAAGATCCGAAGGGAAGAAGAGGAAAAAAAACTTCTGCTGGATAAAAAAGAAAAAACCGTGATAAAGGCAGATGGTAGAAAGTAAGCATCCTTCTTCCAGGAAGTCTGGCCTTGCAGCGTCGTCAGAAGGCCCGCCCCTTTGCGTGACATTTCCAGGGTATTTTTAAACGTTGGACGCAAAGTCTTTTGTCTGTGTGCGATGTTCATGCATCTGGTGACGATGAAAGGTTGGGCACGTGGGGATCCAATGACCGGCTCGCCATATTTAGAGACAAGTGGGCAGAAATAGCTCAGTGATAAATTTATTGGCCTGTGGCTAAAGGATATGTTAACTTTGTAACTGTCATCGCCGCCCACCCATGTGCTTCCCCCCCCCCTGTGGCGTGAATTGTATAATCTGCCTCATTCTACTGCGTCTACCAGATTGCTCCGCCTACCTGAGGATGGCACAATGTTACACTGGAGCTTTCAAATTCTTTATTGGTCAAAATGAATACATGCCTGACATGTAACAATATACAGCAACAGTATACAGTATCTCACAAAAGTAAGTACACCCCTCACATTTTTGTAAATATTTTATTCTATCTTTTCATGTGACAACACTGAAGAAATGAGACTTTGCTACAATGTAAAGTAGTGAGTGTACAGCTTGTATAACAGTGTAAATTTACTGTCCCCTCAAAATAACTCAACACACAGCCATTAATGTCTAAACCGCTGGCAACAAAAGTGAGTACACCCCTAAGTGACAATCTCCAAATTGGGCCCAAAGTGTCAATATTTTGTGTGGCCACCATTATTTTCCAGCACTGCCTTAACCCTCTTGGGCATGGAGTTCACCAGAGCTTCACAGGTTGCCACTGGAGTCCTCTTCCCCTCCTCCATGATGACATCACAGAGATGGTGGATGTTAGAGACCTTGCGCTCCTCCACCTTCTGTTTGAGGATCCCCACAGATGCTCAATAGGGTTTAGGTCTGGAGACATGATTGGCCAGTCCATCACCTTTACCCTCAGCTTCTTTAGCAAGGCAGTGGTCATCTTGGAGGTGTTTGGGGTCGTTATGTTGGAATACTGCCCTGTGGCCCAGTCTCTGAAGGGAGGGGATCATGCTCTGCTTCAGTATGTCACAGTACATGTTGGCATTCATGGTTCCCTCAATGAACTGTAGCTCCCCAGTGCCGGCAGCACTCATGCAGTCCCAGACCATGACATGCTTGACTGTAGGAAGACACACTTGTCTTTGTACTCCTCACCTGGTTGCCGCCACACACGCCTGACACCATCTGACACCAAATAAGTTTATCTTGGTGTCATCAGACCACAGGAGATGGTTCCAGTAATCCATGTCCTTAGTCTGCTTGTCTTCAGCAAACTTGTTTGGCTTTCTTGTTCAAACATCTTTAGAAGAGGCTTTCTTCTGGGATGACAGCCATGCAGACCAATTTGATGCAGTGTGCAGTGTATGGTCTGAGCACTGAAAGGCTGCCCCCCCACCCCTTCAACCTCTGCAGCAATGCTGGCAGCACTCATACGTCTATTTCCCAAAGACAACCTCTGGATATGACGCTGAGCATGTGCACTCAACTTCTTTGGTCAACCATGGTGAGGCCTGTTCTGAGTGGAACCTGTCCTGTTATACCGCTGTATGGTCTTGGCCACCGTGCTGCAGCTCATTTTCAGGGTCTTGGCAATCTTCTTATAGCCTAGGCCATCTTTATGTAGAGCAACAATTCTTTTTTTCAGATCCTTAGAGAGTTCTTTGCCATGAGGTGCCATGTTGAACTTCCAGTGACCAGTATGAGAGAGTGAGAGCGATAACACCAAATTTAACACACCTGCTCCCCATTCACACCTGAGACCTTGTAACACTAACGAGTCACATGACACCGGGGAGGGAAAATGGCTAATTGGGCTCAATGTGGACATTTTGACTTAGGGGTGTACTCTTTTTTATTACACTGTTATACAAGCTGTACACTCACTACTTTACATTGTAGCAAAGTCTCATTTCTTCAGTGTTGTCACATGAAAAGATAGAATAAAATATTCACAAAAATGTGAGGGGTGTACTTACTTTTGTGAGATACTGTATATATTCTGAATTAACTCCGCTCTGACAAGCCTGTGCTGTGACTGTAAAAAAGTGTATGAAAAGAAATAAAAAGATGATCCAGACTTTCTCGATCTTGGCATGGCTATGAACCACACAGGAGGCATTGGCCATTGGAGGTAGTCGTAGACTATGATAGGGATGGTTGATTCCACGAGATGAGTTTCCATCATTTCCCGGCTTCTATCAGGTAAAAAGAGGACAGTGGCACAGGTGACTTACACAATTCACACTTCAGTCTTTTCTCATATCCAGAAGAACATCCTTATCACAGCAGCTGATAGATGAGGCTGTGCTGCTTCATGGAGGATTCTCACTTTCATCTTCCATGCTGAACAATAGGTGATAAATCTTCGTCTTCTCCATTCCTATTCTTTTCATTTTCTACTTCCCAGAAAAAAAATAGAATGTTTACTTCCAGTTTTCTTGAGATAAATACAATGCATCCAAGAGCACTGAGAACCTTTGGCCTGGGTGGGGGTGGAGGGTACGTCACTAGCTACTCCTTTCACACTAAGCAAAGATTTGCAGGGGTTAAACGTTTTCTTTTTTTTTATGTTTTAAAATAAAAAACATTTTATACTTACCTGCTCTGTGTAATGGTTTTGCACAGAGCAACCCTGAAACTCTTCTTCCTGTGTTGCCAACCAGTGCCCAACAGTGCTGCCAATTAGTGCCCACCAGTGCTGCCAATCAGTGCCTACTAGTGATGCCTGTCAATGCCAATCAGGGCCACCTATAAATGCAGCCTCATCCAGTTTCCATCAGTGCCATTTTAACAGTGCAGTCTTATCAGTGCCCATCAGTGCCACCTCATCAGTGCCCAACAGTGCAGCCTATCAGTGCCCATCCGTGCATACTTATCAGTGCCTCCTCATCGGTGCCCATTAGTGCCGTCCCATCAGTGCCGCCTCATCAGTGCCAATCAGTGCAGCCTTATCAGTGCCGCCTTATCAGTGGCCATCAGTGGAGCCTATCAGTGCCCATCCATGCAGCCTCATCAGTGCCTCCTCATCGGTGCCCATCAGTGCTGTCCCTCAGTGCCCATCAGTGCAGCCTTATCAGTGCCGAACAGTGCAGCCTATCAGTGCCCATCCGTGCAGCCTTAACAGTGCCTCCTCATCGGTGCCCATCAGTGCCGTCCCATCAGTGCCACCTCATCAGTGCCCAAAAGTGCAGCCTCATCAGTGCCGCCTTATCAGTGGCCATCAGTGTAGCCTATCAGTGCCCATCCATGCAGCCTCATCAGTGCCTCCTCATCTGTGCCCATCAGTGTCATCCCTTAGTGCCCATCAGTGCAGCCTTATCAGTGCCCATCAGTGCCACCTCATCAGTGCCCAACAGTGCAGCCTATCAGTGCCCATCCGTGCAGCCTTATCAGTGCCTCCTCATCAGTGCCTATCAGTGCCGTCCTATCAGTGCCACCTCATCTGTGCCCAAAAGTGCAGCCTCATCAGTGCCGCCTTATCAGTGGCCATCAGTGGAGCCTATCAGTGCCCATCCACGCAGCCTCATCAGTGCCTCCTTGTCGGTGCCCATCAGTGCCGCCCATCAGTGCAGCATTATCAGTGCTCATGAGTGCCACCTCATCAGTGCCCAACAGTGCAGCCTCATCAGTGCCCATCAGTGCCGGCCTTATCAGTGGCCATCAGTGGAGCCTATCAGTGCCCATCCATGCAGCCTCATCAGTTCCTCCTCATCAGTGCCCATCAGTGCAGCCTCATCAATGCCCATGAGTGCCACCTCATCAGCGCACATCAGTGAATGTAAAAAATTACTTATTTACAAAATGTTATAACAGAAACTAAGAAAAACTTTTTTTTTTTTTAATTACTGTTTTTTTCGTTTGTTTAGCAAGAAATAAAAACCCCAGCAGTGAATAAATACCACCAAAAGAAAGCTCTATCTGTCTCGAAAAACATTTCTTTGGGTACAGTGTTGCATGACCACGCAATTGTCATTGAAATTGCAACAGCGCTGAAAGCTGAAACCTGGCCTGGGCAGGAAGGAGGTGAAAGTGCCGGTAGGCAACTCGTTATAACGCTCATCACATTTCAGATTCTGAGAAATGTCACTTCCTCCAGATCTGCCATCTATTGGAAACCTTGACAAAAAACACGACTGGTCAATGACATCTAAAACGAAATGTCAGACATCTGCGACAACCCAACATCTCATCTCTTTTTTATTCTCTTCCATACCAATTCTAACTCACGTATTCCCTCTTACTGTTCCAATTGGTGAAGGGACTTTGGTGTCAGGCAATCCCCAGAAACCTGGAACAAAATATGAAAAGCGCCATTCCGATCCTTTGCGTAATGTAGTAACTTTGGAAAACTCCTTCAAAGTTCTGTCCCGGTGGTACTTTACTCAATTTAGAATCACTAAATGCCTTCCACCTATCCTTCTGCTTGCTTTAGGGGATGCTCAGACCCAGGTGACATAAAACACATCTGGTGGACATGCCCTAAGGTTAGATGGCCGTGGCTAAGGTTCTACAATAACATGGTCAACTCAGTCTTACATGTAAACCTGTGCAAAGATCCCTGGGAGGCGCTCCTACATAAACTTATAGAAGGCGTTACCAAGAGAGAGCGTACGCTAGTGACCCACAGATTTTTGGCCAATTCAATGCAAATGCATTGAAGTCACTGATTCTCAGCTCTCGAAGAAGGGAAAAGCCGGGTGCATGGTACTCTGGTGAATGAAGAGCTGACAACGATTCTAACTGACATGCATGACAAATTCTTGCGCACTTGGCAGAGAACTTGAGTAGTCAGAGGTAAGCTGGGTCAAGATTTCAGGAACAACACAGGTAACAGGAAGCAGGACTGGCACGGAACGCTGTAGACGAGACAGCACTGATCCTGGGAGCAGATGCAGCTTAAATAGCCCTTTGATGCTTAAACTGTCATCAGGTGCGCGGTTGTGTCCGGTGAGCTGAGGTGTCCGGTGAGCTGAGGTGTCCGGTGAGCGGATGTGTCCGGTGAGCTGAGGTGTCCGGTGAGCTGAGGTGTCCGGTGAGTGGATGTGTCCGGTGAGCTGAGGTGTCCGGTGAGCGGATGTGTCCGGTGAGCTGAGGTGTCCGGTGAGCTGAGGTGTCCGGTGAGTGGATGTGTCCGGTGAGCTGAGGTGTCCGGTGAGTGGATGTGTCCGGTGAGCTGAGGTGTCCGGTGAGTTGAGGTGTCCGGTGAGTGGATGTGTCCGGTGAGCTGAGGTGTCCGGTGAGTTGAGGTGTCCGGTGAGGGGATGTGTCCGGTGAGCGGATGTGTCCGGTGAGTGGATGTGTCCGGTGAGTGGAGGTGTCCGGTGAGTGGATGTGTCCGGTGAGCGGATGTGTCCGGTGAGTGGATGTGTCCGGTGAGTGGATGTGTCCGGTGAGCGGAGGTGTCCGGTGAGGGGGATGTGTCCGGTGAGGGGGATGTGTCCGGTGAGGGGATGTGTCCGGTGAGCGGATGTGTCCGGTGAGCGGATGTGTCCGGTGAGCGGAGGTGTCCGGTGAGTGGATGTGTCCGGTGAGTGGATGTGTCCGGTGAGCGGAGGTGTCCGGTGAGGGGGATGTGTCCGGTGAGGGGGATGTGTCCGGTGAGGGGATGTGTCCGGTGAGCGGATGTGTCCGGTGAGTGGATGTGTCCGGTGAGCGGAGGTGTCCGGTGAGCGGATGTGTCCGGTGAGGGGATGTGTCCGGTGAGTGGATGTGTCCAGTGAGTGGATGTGTCCAGTGAGTGGAGGTGTCCGGTGAGGGGAGGTGTCCGGTGAGTGGAGGTGTCGGCTGAGTGGAGGTGTCCAATGAGGGGATGTGTCCGGTGAGTGGAGGTGTCCGGTGAGGGGATGTGTCTGGTGAGTGGATGTGTCCAGTGAGTGGATGTGTCCAGTGAGTGGATGTGTCCAGTAGGTGGTTGTGTCCGGTGGGTGGATGTGTCTGGTGAGTGGATGTGTCCAGTGAGTGGATGTGTCCAGTAGGTGGTTGTGTCCGGTGGGTGGATGTGTCTGGTGAGTGGAGGTGTCCGGTGAGTGGAGGTGTCCGGTGAGTGGATGTGTCCAGTGAGTGGATGTGTCCAGTAGGTGGTTGTGTCTGGTGGGTGGATGTGTCTGGTGAGTGGAGGTGTCCGGCAAGGGGATGAGTCCGGTGAGTGGAGGTGTCCGGTTAGTGGATGTGTCCTGTGAGTGGTTGTGTCTGGTGAGGGCATGTGTCTGGTGAGTGGAGGTGTCCGGTGAGGGGATGTGTCCGGTGAGGGGATGTGTCTGGTGAGTGGAGGTGTCCGGTGAGGGGAGGTGTCCGGTGAGGGGATGTGTCCGGTGAGTGGATATGTCCGGTGAGGGGATGTGTCCGGTGAGCGGATGTGTCTGAGGGGATGTGTCCGGTGAGTGGAGGTGTCCGGTGAGTGGATGTGTCCGGTAAGGGGATGTGTCCGGTGAGTGGAGGTGTCGGGTGAGTGGATGTGTCCGGTAAGGGGATGTGTCTGGTGAGTGGAGGTGTTGGGTGAGGGGATGTGTCCGGTGAGCGGATGTGTCTGAGGGGATGTGTCCGCTGAGTGGAGGTGTCCGGTGAGTGGATGTGTCTGGTGAGTGGATGTGTCCAGCCAGGGGATCTGTCTGGTGAGTGGAGGTGTCGTGTGAGTGGATGTGTCCAGTGAGCGGATGTGTCCGGTGAGGGGATGTGTCCGGTGAGCGGATGTGTCCGGTGAGGGGATGTGTCCGGTGAGCGGATGTGTCCGGTGAGTGGATGCGTCCGGTGAGGAGATGTGTCCCTTGAGTGGAGGTGTCCGGTGAGTGGATGTGTCCGGTGAGGGGATGGGTCCGGTAAATGGATGTGTCCGGTGAGTGGATGTGTCCGGTGAGGGGATGTGTCCGGTGAGGGGATGTGTCCAGTGAGTGGATGTGTCCGGTGAGTGGATGTGTCCGGTGAGTGGATGTGTCTGGTGAGTGGAGGTGTCGGGTGAGTGGATGTGTCCGGTGAGCGGATGTGTCCGGTGAGGGGATGTGTCTGGTGAGCGGATGTGTCTGGTGAGCGGATGTGTCCGGTGAGTGGATGTGTCCGGTGAGTGAAGGTGTCCGGTGAGTGGATGTGTCCGGTGAGTGAAGGTGTCCGGTGAGTGGATGCGTCCGGTGAGTGGATGCGTCCGGTGAGTGGATGTGTCCGGTGAGTGGATGCGTCCGGTGAGTGGATGCGTCCGGTGAGTGGATGCGTCCGGTGAGTGGATGTGTCCGGTGAGTGAAGGTGTCCGGTGAGTGAAGGTGTCCGGTGAGTGGATGTGTCCGGTGAGTGAAGGTGTCCGGTGAGTGGATGCGTCCGGTGAGTGGATGTGTCCGGTGAGTGGATGCGTCCGGTGAGTGGATGCGTCCGGTGAGTGGATGCGTCCGGTGAGTGGATTTGTCCGGTGAGTGGATGCGTCCGGTGAGTGAAGGTGTCCGGTGAGTGGATGTGTCCGGTGAGTGGATGTGTCCAGTGAGTGAAGGTGTCCAGTGAGTGGATGTGTCCGGTGAGTGGATGTGTCCGGTGAGTGAAGGTGTCCGGTGAGTGGATGTGTCCGGTGAGTGGATGTGTCCGGTGAGTGGATGCCTCCGGTGAGTGGATGCCTCCGGTGAGTGGATGTGTCCGGTGAGTGGATGTGCCTGGTGAGTGGATGCCTCGGGTGAGTGGATGCGTCTGGTGAGTGGATGCGTCCGGTGAGTGGATGCGTCCGGTGAGTGGATGTGTCCGGTGAGCGGATGTGTCCGGTGAGTGGATGTGTCGGGTGAGTGGGATGCGTCCGGTGAGTGGATGTGTCGGGTGAGGGGATGTGTCCGGTGAGTGGATGCCTCCGGTGAGTGGATGTGTCCGGTAAGTGGATGTGTCGGGTGAGGGGATGTGTCCGGTGAGTGGATGCGTCTGGTGAGTGGATGTGTCGGGTGAGTTGAGGTGTCGGGTGAGTGGATGTCTCTGGTGAGTGGATGTGTCCGGTGAGTGGATGTGTCTGGTGAGTGGATGCGTCGGGTGAGTTGAGGTGTCCGGTGAGTGGATGTGTCCGGTGAGTGGATGCGTCCGGTGAGTGCATGCGTCCGGTGAGTGGATGCGTCCGGTGAGTGGATGTGTTGGGTGAGTGGATGAGTCCGGTGAGTGGATGTGTCCGGTGAGTGGATGCGTCCGGTGAGTGGATGTGTTGGGTGAGTGGATGTGTCCGGTGAGTGGATGTGTCCGGTGAGTGGATGCGTCCGGTGAGTGGATGTGTTGGGTGAGTGGATGTGTCCGGTGAGTGGATGTGTCCAGTGAGTGGATGTGTCCGGTGAGTGGATGCGTCCGGTGAGTGGATGTGTTGGGTGAGTGGATGTGTTGGGTGAGTTGAGGTGTCGGGTGAGTGGATGTCTCTGGTGAGTGGATGTGTCCGGTGAGTGGATGTGTCCGGTGAGTGGATGTGTCTGGTGAGTGGATGCGTCGGGTGAGTTGAGGTGTCCGGTGAGTGGATGTGTCCGGTGAGTGGATGCGTCCGGTGAGTGCATGCGTCCGGTGAGTGGATGCGTCCGGTGAGTGGATGTGTTGGGTGAGTGGATGAGTCCGGTGAGTGGATGTGTCCGGTGAGTGGATGCGTCCGGTGAGTGGATGTGTTGGGTGAGTGGATGTGTCCGGTGAGTGGATGTGTCCGGTGAGTGGATGCGTCCGGTGAGTGGATGTGTTGGGTGAGTGGATGTGTCCGGTGAGTGGATGTGTCCGGTGAGTGGATGTGTCCGGTGAGTGGATGCGTCCGGTGAGTGGATGTGTTGGGTGAGTGGATGTGTTGGGTGAGTTGAGGTGTCGGGTGAGTGGATGTGTCTGGTGAGTGGATGTGTCCGGTGAGTGGATGTGTCCGGTGAGTGGATGCGTCTGGTGAGTGGATGCGTCGGGTGAGTTGAGGTGTCCGGTAAGTGGATGTGTCCGGTGAGTGGATGTGTCCGGTGAGTGGATGCGTCCGGTGAGTGGATGAGTCCGGTGAGTGGATGTGTCCGGTGAGTGGATGTGTTGGGTGAGTGGATGAGTCCGGTGAGTGGATGTGTCCGGTGAGTGGATGCGTCCGGTGAGTGGATGTGTTGGGTGAGTGGATGTGTCCGGTGAGTGGATGTGTCCGGTGAGTGGATGTGTCCGGTGAGTGGATGAGTCCGGTGAGTGGATGTGTCCGGTGAGTGGATGCGTCGGGTGAGTGGGATTTGTCCGGTGAGTGGATGAGTCCGGTGAGTGGATGTGTCGGGTGAGTTGAGGTGTCCGGTGAGTGGATGTGTCGGGTGAGTGGATGTGTCCGGTGAGTGGATGCCTCCGGTGAGTGGATGTGTCCGGTGAGTGGATGTGTCCGGTGAGTGGATGTGTTGGGTGAGTGGATGTGTTGGGTGAGTTGAGGTGTCGGGTGAGTGGATGTGTCTGGTGAGTGGATGTGTCCGGTGAGTGGATGTGTCCGGTGAGTGGATGCGTCTGGTGAGTGGATGCGTCGGGTGAGTTGAGGTGTCCGGTGAGTGGATGTGTCCGGTGAGTGGATGTGTCCGGTGAGTGGATGCGTCCGGTGAGTGGATGAGTCCGGTGAGTGGATGTGTCCGGTGAGTGGATGTGTCCGGTGAGTGGATGAGTCCGGTGAGTGGATGTGTCCGGTGAGTGGATGCGTCCGGTGAGTGGATGTGTTGGGTGAGTGGATGTGTCCGGTGAGTGGATGTGTCCGGTGAGTGGATGTGTCCGGTGAGTGGATGAGTCCGGTGAGTGGATGTGTCCGGTGAGTGGATGCGTCGGGTGAGTGGGATTTGTCCGGTGAGTGGATGAGTCCGGTGAGTGGATGTGTCGGGTGAGTTGAGGTGTCCGGTGAGTGGATGTGTCGGGTGAGTGGATGTGTCCGGTGAGTGGATGCCTCCGGTGAGTGGATGTGTCCGGTGAGTGGATGTGTCCGGTGAGTTGAGGTGTCGGGTGAGGGGATGTGTCCGGTTGGCATCTTTATATTTTCATGTTGACACCTTTCTGTGTATTTTATGAATATTGTATAATAGATGGATTGGTCCATTGAAGCTCATAATGTATTATTACTGAAATTTCTTGTTTTTGTTTTGTTTTTTTCCCTGTAGAACGGATTGTTGTATTTTCCGAATTCTCATAAAAAATATTGTGAAAGAAGAGTGGAGGAAGGGACGGGGGAAGGTAAAATATAATGGGAATAAACTTCCTCTGTACATTGCCTGCTAAGGGAAAGCGAGGCGGGAAGGAAAAATCCGACTCCACAGCACAGAAATAAAAAGAATAAAAACGTCACGTCGCCACCTTCTTTTTCTTGTGCCCATGTTTGGGCGCAGAATTAATAATTTCCTGTCGGTGACGCCGTATTTGGATGTATGTTAGCTGGTACACAGGTGTTTTCCACGCTGATTGCAGCGATCCTCGTCTCCCTCCTCCACACACTTCGCTTTCATAAATTAATAACACGGGAGACGAAGCAACCAGACAGCTTGTTGTGCTCACCCACACGATGAATAATCCGCAGCACTGACATCACCTATACAATGTGCCCACCATCGCCAGACATGGCTCTACCACAGACTCGGGTACACTGACCAATTAGCACCAGGCGCACTACAAACCCCAGCTCGCCCTGCTGCACAAAAAACAGTTTATAGAAATGTACTTGTTTTTATTATTATTATCGTATTTATTTATTTAATTTATTTAAGTATTGTGTAAAGCGGAAATGACTATAATGACATATTTGGAGATCGGGTCATGGAAACCACGCCTCACTAGCAAACAGCGACGAACATATTCATGCAAATGTATAGATATACACCGATCAGCCATACCATAAGGCTCCATTCACACCTGGGCGTTTTTGAGTGTTTTTCAGCTCCAAAAACGCTAAAAAAAAAACGTTCCAAAACGCCCAACAAGTAAAACCCCATTCATTTAAATGGCCCCTGTTCAGATCTGAGCGTTTTGCAAAACCCCTGTAGCTGAAAAAAGTACATGAGCTTCTTTTTGGGCTGATTACCAGCGTTTTTGATAGATGTCAATGCCTGCCTCCAAAAACGCCTGAAAAAAATGCCTGAAAATCACGGTAAAAATCGCGGTAAAAAACGCGGTAAAACGCTACGCTCAAGTGTGAATGCAGCCTTATGACCACCCACCTAATATTTTCTGACCCATTGAGGTGTGGACACCAAAGTAACATCCACATGAATGGCGGGAGCCCAAGTTTCTCAGCAGAACATTGCCCAATGCATCACACTGCCTCCACTGACTTACCTTCTTATACCGCATCCTGGTGCCATCTCTTCCCCAGGTAAGTGACTCACCCGGCCATCCACATGCTATAAAAGAAAACCCTATTAATCAGACCAGGCCACCTTCTTCCATTGCTCCAGAGTCCAGTTCTGATGTTCATGTGAACATTGTAGAAGCTTTTGGCTGTGGACACGGGTCACCATGGGCTTCACTGCCCCATACACAACAAACTGCGATGCCCAAGAAGAGGATTGGGGCCACTCTGTGCAAAACCATTGCTCAGAGCAAGTAAGTAGAACATGTTTTTTTAATTTTTTTCAAAATAATTTATTATTTTTCCTTGCTGTGACAGGATCTTCTCCTTGCTCTGTGACAGCAGGCAGGGGATCTTCTCCTTGCACTGTGACAGCAGGTGAGGGATCTTCTCCTTGCTCTGTGACAGTAGGCAGGGGATCTTTTCTCTGCTCTGTGACAGCGGCAAGGGATCTTCCCCTTGCTCTGTGACAGCGGGCAGGGATCTTCCCCTTGCTCTGTGACAGCGGGCAGGGATCTTCTCCTTACTCTGTGATGACAGGCGAGGGATTTTCTCCTTGCTCTGTGACAGTGGGTAGGGATCTTCTTCTTGCTCTGTAACACCGGGCAGGGATCTACTCCTTACTATGTGACAGTGGGCAAGGGATCTTCTCCTTGCTCTGTGACAGTGAATGAGGGATCTTCTCCTTGCTCTGTGACAGCGGACAGGGGATCTTTTCTCTGCTCTGTGACATTTGGCAGGAATCTTCTTCTTGCTCTGTGACACTGGGCAGGGGTCTTCTTCTTGCTCTGTGACAGCGTGCAGGGATCTTCTCCTTACTCTGTGACAGTGGGAAAGGGATCTTCTCTTTTATCTGCGACAGCGGGTGTGTGATCTTCTCCACGCTCTGTAATAGCGGGCGGGGGAATCTTCTACCCGCTTTGTAACAGCGGGCAGGGGATCTTCTCTTTCCTCTGTGGCAGTGGGTGGGGTACCTTCTCCTTGCTCTGTGACAGCGGGCAGGGGATCTTTTCTCTGCTCTGTGACAGTGGGCAGGGATCTTCTTCTTGCTCTGTGACAGTGGGCAGGGGTCTTCTTCTTGCTCTGTGACAGCATACAGGGATCTTCTCCTTACTCTGCGACAGTGGGCAAGGGATCTTCTCTTTGCTCTGTGACAGGGGGAGAGGGATTTTCTCCTTGCTCTGTAGCAGCGGGCAAGGGATCTTCTCTTTTATCTGCGACAGCGGGTGGGTGATCTTCTCCACGCTCTGTAATAGCGGGCGGGGGAATCTTCTACCCGCTTTGTGACAGCGGGCAGGGGATCTTCTCTTTGCTCTGTGGCAGTGGGTGAGGGATCTTCTCCTTGCTGTGTGACAGCAGGTGAGGGATCCTTTCCTTGCTGTGTGACAGCGGGCAAGGGTTCTTCTTCTTGCTCTGTGACAGTGGGCAAGGGATTTTCTCCTTGGTATGTGACAGCGGGCAAGGGATCTTCTTTCTCTGTGACAGCGGGTGGTTGATCTTCTCCTTGCTATGTGACAGCGGGCAAGGATCTTCTCCTTGCTCTGTGACAGTGGGCAGGGGATCTCCTTCTTGCTCTGTGACAACGGGCAGGTGTCTTCTCCTTGCTCTGTGACAGCGGGCGGGGGTCTTCTCCTTGCTCTGTGACAGCGGGCGGGGGTCTTTTCCTTGCTCTGTGACAGCGGGTGAGGGATCTTCTCCTTGCTATGTGACAGTGGATGAGGGATCTTCTCCTTGCTCTGTGACAGCAGGCAGGGGATCTTTTCTCTGCTCTGTGACAGTGGGCAAGGGATCTTCTTCTTGCTTTGTGACATTGGGCAGGGATCTTCTCTTTACTCTGTAACAGTGGGCAAGGGATCTTCTCTTTGCTCTGCAACAGCGGAAGAGGGGTTTTCTCCTTGCTCTGTAGCAGCGGGCAAGAGATCTTCTCTTTTCACTGTGACAGTGGGTGGGTGATCTTCTCCACACTCTGTAATATCGGGCAGGGGAATCTTCTCCCCACTTTGTGGCAGCGGGCGGGGGATCTTTTCTTTGCTCTGTGACAGTGGGTGTGAGACCTTTTCCTTGCTTTGTGACAGCGGGCAAGGGATTTTCTCTTTGCTCTGTGACAATGGGCAGGTGATCTTCTTCCAGCTCTATGACAGCGGGCAGAGATCTTCTCCTTCTTCTGTGAAAGAAGTGGGGCATCTTCTTGCTCTGTGAATGCGGGTGAGGAATCTTCTCCTTTCTCTGTGACATCTTCTCCTTTCTCTGTGACAGCGGGTGAGGAATATTCTCCTTGCTCTGTGTCAGCAGGCAGGGATCTTTTCCTTGCTCTGTGACAGCGAGTGAGGGATCTTCTCCTTGCTCTGTGACAGCAGGTGGAGGATCTTCTCCTTGCTCTGTGACAGCAGGTGGAGGATCTTCTCCTTGCTCTGTGACAGCGGGTGGAGGATCTTCTCACTTTTCTGTGACAGCGGGTGGAGGATCTTCTCACTTTTCTGTGACAGCGGGTGGAGGATCTTCTCACTGCTCTGTGACAGCGGGCAGGGATCTTGCTCTGTGACAGCGAGTGAGGGATCTTCTTCTTGCTCTGTGACAGTGAGTGAGGGATCTTCTTCTTGCTCTGTGACAATAAGTGAGGGATCTTCTTCTTCCTCTGTGACGGCGGGCAGGGGTCTTCTCCTTGCTCTGTGACAGCGGGCGGGGGTCTTCTCTTTGCTCTGTGACAGCAGGCGGGGGTATTCTCCTTTCTCTGTGACAGAGGGTGGGTGGTCTTCTCCTTGCTCTGTGACAGTGGATGAGGGATCTTCTCCTTGCTCTGTGACAGTGGGCAGGGATCTTCTCTTTACTCTGTAACAGTGGGCAAGGGATCTTCTCTTTGCTCTGTGACAGTGGGTGTGAGACCTTCTCCTTGCTTTGTGACAGCGGGCGAGGGATTTTCTCTTTGCTCTGTGACAATGGGCAGGTGATCTTCTTCCAGCTCTATGACAGCGGGCAGAGATCTTCTCCTTCTTCTGTGAAAGCAAGTGGGGCATCTTCTTGCTCTGTGAATGCGGGTGAGGAATCTTCTCCTTTCTCTGTGACATCTTCTCCTTTCTCTGTGACAGCGGGTGAGGAATCTTCTCCTTGCTCTGTGACAGCAGGCAGGGATCTTTTCCTTGCTCTGTGACAGCAGACGGTTGATATTATCCTTGCTCTGTGACAGCAAGTGAGGGATCTTCTCCTTGCTCTGTGACAGCAGGTGGAGGATCTTCTCCTTGCTCTGTGACAGCAGGTGGAGGATCTTCTCCTAGCTCTGTGACAGCAGGTGGAGGATCTTCTCCTTGCTCTGTGACAGCGGGTGGAGGATCTTCTCCTTGCACTGTGACAGTGGGTAGAGGATCTTCTCACTGCTCTGTGACAGCGGGTGGAGGATCTTCTCACTGCTCTGTGACAGCGGGTGGAGGATCTTCTCACTGCTCTGTGACAGCGGGCAGGGATCTTCTTGCTCTGTGACAGTGAGTGAGGGATCTTCTTCTTGCTCTGTGACAACGAGTGAGGGATCTTCTTCTTGCTCTGTGACAGCGAGTGAGAGATCTTCTTGCTCTGTGACAGCGGGCAGGGGATCTTCTCCCTTCTCTGTGACAGTGGGCGGGGGATCCTTTCTCTGCTCCTGCGGTCGCCTTTTTGAAAACAGTTTCCTGTAAATGAATGAACTATAAGTGCCATCAACTGCTTGGAGTTCTCAATAAATTGTGTGGGAGCTGAGATTTTTTCCTGGACTTCAGTAACTGTAAACGTGAACAAGAGGTATGGAGGTACGGTAGAGACTACAGGATCTTGGCATTGCACCCGTGATTCGCTGATTATGGGTAAACTGCTTTACCGGCTGCAGTGCAAAAAAATAACAATTGCACTTTTTTTTAAGTGCCAAAATATGTGCATTTATTTATTTATTTCATTTTTTTTTTTTTGAAAGGTGAACTTATCATTGAAGCTATGTTTACTGGGCATTGTGGACAAGAAGTTATTACCAACCCCCACTAAGATACCCATACATAGATTTTTTTTCCTAGCTCGCAAGCTTATTGCCCAGGGGTGGTTTGCTCTCTTACCCACGACTCACTCGGATTCGTTGAAATTAGTAAACAACACACTACTGAGCAAAATTTTACATATGCTGAACGTTGTAGTGCCATTAAATTCCACAGATTATAGTGAGACTGGTTCAGTATTCCCGGTATAACCCCTATGGCTCTGATTATAGATAACTAGTTTAACATAGATTTTCTTTCTGGCCAC
Organism: Pelophylax lessonae; assembly: GCF_965119305.1. Taxonomy (NCBI): domain Eukaryota; kingdom Metazoa; phylum Chordata; class Amphibia; order Anura; family Ranidae; genus Pelophylax; species Pelophylax lessonae. The sequence continues at coordinate 2,912,315 of NC_138772.1, read as the reverse complement.
TTTGTATAATTAGCTGCCATAATCCTGTGGTGATCTTGTGATATCTGTGGTCTCCTTCAGCTTCTATGTGTAGAGGTAAAAGGTAAAGGCTGTTTCTCAGGTGCTGAGATGTAGGGATAGACCGATTAGCGGCAAGGCCGATATATAGGGGGCCAATATTCACTTTTCCACTATATCAGCCCCGGAACTGGCCGATATTGCAGATATGTTTGTGACGTCATTCTGCCTTCTTAGGCCGCCTCCCTCACCTTGGACAGCCTTGTCTGGAGTCGGGACTAGTCTCGCGGGAGTGTATCACAGCCATACACCCACCCACAGCAGCCCGGCGCCAGCCAGACACCCACATCCACAGGCCCTGTACCAGCCAGCCAACCACAGGCACTGTACCAGCGAGCCAGCCAGCCACCCACAGGCCTTGTACCAGCCACCCACCCACAGCCCCTGTGCCAGCCAGCCACCCACCACAGGGTGCAAGCCAGCCAGCCAGCCACCCACCACAGGGAGCAAGCCAGCCACCCACAGACAGGGTGCCAGAAAGCCAGCCGCCCACAGGCCCTGTGCCAGCCACCCACCACAGGGTGCCAGCCAGCCACCCACCACAGGGTGCCAGCCATCCACCACAGGGTGCCAGTCAGCCAGCAACCCACCACAGGGTGCCAGCAAGCCAGCCATTTAGCATTAAACAAAAATTAAAATGTTCAGTACCAGATTTGAGTCAAAAATTGTCTTTATTTTTCAAAACTTTAAATGTACAAAATATCGGCCCTATATCAGCCGATACCGATACGTTGTGACCAAAATATCGGTATTCGGCCCTGAAAAAAACATATCGGTCTATCCCTACTGAGATATTAGATGGTGATCTCTATAGCCTCATGTATGTGAACTATTTGCAAATTTGTTAAAAAAAATAAAATTAAAAAATGGAAGTGAATGACATCATATTTTTTATTGTGGTCACCATTTCTCTGTATTGTACACATACAGAATTATTGGACACGTGCTCTTTGGATGTAATATCTCTTACTGAGACAACATCTCTTAGGACCCTTTCACACAGGTTTTCCGATCCGGTCCCTGTCAGTTTTTCAGGCAGACCTGATCGGATGCTCCATGCACCTCTATGGAGCGGCGGATGTCAGACGTGATATGTCCGCTGACACCCGCTTCTATCCATTCCGATCCTGTCCATAAAATCCAGAGGGATGGAAACCCTATTTTCCATCCGTCTGGAAGATCGGATGAAAACGGACAGGTGGGCCATTTTCATCTGATCTCCCATAGAAGAGAGCGGGGATCTAACTAACCTGTCAACGTACCGAACCCCCCCCCACCCCCGATGATCCCCGCTGAGCAAAACAGAGTCCGGCGGGCGGAAAGCCAGTGTGAATGGACCCCTACAGTGTCATTAAACCCAGACCATAGCTCCCAACTGTCCCGGATTTCGAGGGACCGTGCTGGATCTGGAACAAAGTCCCTCTGTCCCTCTTTCCTTCTCATTTGTCCCTCATTTTGTTCTGATATACACTATATTGTGAAAAGTATTGGGACGCCTGCCTTTACATACACATGAACTTTAATGGCATCCCAATCATAGTCCGTAGGGTTCAATATGTATTGCAAAATATGTAAACTAAATATCCCTGTTTTTCATAGCATAGTTTGCTGGAAAGGGTGTAGCAGTGTGCAGAGGGTCCATACAGAATTTGTAGTGCACAAAGTAAGGTCCATAAAGACATGGATGAGCGAGTTTGGGATTTAGGAACTTGACTGGCCTGTACAGAGTCCTGACTTCAACCTGATAGAACACCTTTGGGATGAATTAGAGCGGAGACTGCTAGCCAGGCCTTCTCATCCAACATCAGTGCCTGACCTCACAAATGCGCTTCTGGAAGAATGGTCAAACATTCCCATAGACACACTCCTAAACTTTACAGGTAAAGGGACAGGAACAGGGACAGGTACAGGGATAGAGACAGGGACAGGCACAGGTACAAGGGACAGGTACGTCGATTCATGGGATGTGGTTAAAAAAATTCCATACAAATTACTTTGAACCACAGAATGACACTTACTTCTCTATTATATTATATTATATTATATTATATTTTGTTATATTATATATCACACAGCCTTAACTATTGATGTAAGGGATGCCAAAAATCAGGTACCCCGTAAAAAACAAACTAATAAGTATCACATTTCCAGCTCCAGCACTCCAGGATTATAGTTCTGTTCATAGAGAAAGTAAAACTCATAGTATTTCTATTAAAGCACCAGTAGAGGGCAGCATTGAGTTAAAAGCCTGAATAACGGAGTGTACATTTTAATGGAACACTGCTTATATAGCAGGGGGAACCAAAAAGACAGACCTTTGTTTCTGGTGGGAAGAGAGTAGCAGTTGCTATCCTGTCTATCAGACTGAAGGTCATGCTTTATGTCATTGCAGGTAAGATGGAGCATATTTAGAGTTATAGATAGGACTAGATTGATTTAATTTACATCCCTGTGATCAATAAAGGCTGCTGTCACTACTGTGTGATTAAATAACACATTGCACAAATGTTAGTGGATCACACTGTCGCGTCACATGGCCCCAGTGTACCGAGAATGTGATTATCATAGTGTTATGTTTATTTTTTATATCATATTCGATTGTATTATTAGACCACAGTGGTGCAGGATGAGTAATAACATATCAGCACATGGTAAATTATTTATTATTTTCTATGAGTACATTATTCCTGTATATGAGAATCTTATTATTATATATGTGTGTATTATTATGTAGGAATGGAATGCCAGTTGCTATCCTGTCTCTCAGACTGAAGGTCATGCTTTATGTCATTGCAGAAACTTTTCAATAAAAATGCTTCTGGTTTCACCGGGCCCGCCCCCTGCGCACATTGGAATTATTGACCATACTTTCAGCATACGTGCAACACTAACACCGATGTTCTGTGATTGAGCTGGTACTATTGTACTTTATACTGACACTCTAAAAGGGGCGGTACTGGGAGGTGCGTAGGGGGTGGAACCAAGGGACGGTGCTCGGAGGTGGGTAGGGGGCGGAGACACAGGGTGACTCAGAAAGGGGGAGTTCCCGCACCTATTCTCTGAGTGTAGTAATATTAGCAAAAAGTGCATGACGTCCTGCAGCTGCAGGAGGAGGTTTGTGCAGGTATACAGCCCCCCGGCTCGGCTCCCGCATGCATACTCTGACCTGCACTCCATCTACAGGGGTTCGGCCATAGTTCACCCAGTGGAACCAGCAGTCATCATCGGATTATACTGGTCTGGTACAGCAACAGCATATAAAGGCTTTATTGTCTCCAACTGCATTTTAGCTCTGACATTTTACAATAAATGGTTTCTTATATCCATCGGCATCCTGACAATACCAATATCCAGACAGCGCTCTTCTCCTCTGTGATTGGTTGTTGGCTGGTATCAGTACTTAACTTGACAGCATTTGGTTTGGAATTTCTTACAGTATAGGTGCCGCAGTGTCAGTGCTGGAACTTTTAATGCAATTAGCCCAAATACGTACATTGTCTGGCCTAAAAAAAAAAAAAAGGTCGCACACTAATATTTGGTTGGCTTTGATTACGGCACGCATTCGCTGTGGCATTGTTTTGATAATCTTCTGCAATGTCACAAGATTTATTTCCCTCCAGTGTTGCATTCATTGTTCACCAAGATCTTGTATTGATGATGGGAGAGTCGGAGCACTGCGCACAGCCTTCTCCAGCACATCCCAAAGATTCTCCATGGGGGTAAGATCTGGGCTCTGTGGTGGCCAATCCATGTGTGACAATGATGTCTTCCGCACTGCGCACAGCCTTCTCCCGCACATCCCAAAGATTCTCCATGGGGGTAAGATCTGGGCTCTGTGGTGGCCAATCCATGTGTGACAATGATGTCTTCCGCTCTTTCGCAATTTGAGCCCGATGAATTCTGGCATTGTCATCTTGCAATATTCCTGTGCCATCAGGGAAGAAAAAATCCATTGATGGAATAACCTGGTCATTCAATATATTCAGGTAGTCAACTGACCTCATTCTTTGGGCACATACAATAGGATAGTTACTGCATGCAGGGCCGGCTCTACCATGGATCCCGTTGGGTCCATTGGACCCAGGCAGTACTTTGAGAGAGGCAGCAAATTGATGCCCAATATTTAGTGTCATCAGTTTGCGGCGTGAGGACTGACAGTTGGTGTTTGGTGGAGCAGTGGTGAGGTATGGAAGAAGATAACAGTATGTAATACTTTCTACATTTTATATTTAATAAAGTTATTACTGTGTTTTTTGTTTTGTTTTTTTGTCCCTATACCCCACAAAGCAGCCCCTTAACCCCCCCACAATGCAGTCCCTTAACCCCCCCACAATTCAGCCCCCCCAAATGCAGCCCCTTAAACCCCCCCCCACAATGCAGCCCCTTAACCCCCTCACAATTCAGCCCCACCCCCAAATGCAGCCCCTTAACCCCCCCACAATGCAGCCCCTTAACCCCACCACAATTCAGTCCCCACCCCCCCAAATGCAGCCCCTTAACCCCCCCACAATGCAGCCCCTTAACCCTCCCACACAATTCAGACCCCACCCCCCACAATGCAGCCCCATAACCCCCCCTCACAATGCAGCCCCTTAACCCCCCCTACAATTCAGCCCCACCCTCCCACAAAGCAGCCCCTAACCCCCCCTTACAATTCAGCCCCTTAGCCCCCCCCCCCACAATTCAGCCCCCACCCCCCCAAATGCAGCCCCTTGACCCCCCCTACAATTCAGCCCCACCCTCCCACAAAGCAGCCCCTAACCCCCCCCCCCCACAATGCGGACGTTTATCCGTGAAACGCGTCAACTACTATGCGTTCATCTCTTGTCTCTGACTGTATTATGGATACACTTTGAATTGATTTTATCTTTTGGATACAAATAAAACAGATTTTATATTTTTCACCTTCAAGTTGGAGTGCGGCTATTTCCCTCTATACATTACAGCCCCCCCCCATCCCCCCACAATGCAGCCTGTCGCATTCCTGATAGGAGACTGAATTGACGAGGTCGGCCTCTCATATATCTCCTGCTCTGGCCCCACTGAGGACGAGAAAGAGAGTGGTGAGGGACAGGAGGGACACGAATGCCTGTGGGTGTTGATTGCAGAACCTGCAGCAGGGAATGCGACTCCAAGGAGACCGTGGAACCAGAGAAGCAGGAACAGCAGTTATGTTCGGAAGACTGGTCCAAGCTAAAGGGGCACTCCGCTTATGCTGATAGTTCTGGATAGGCAGCTTGTCAGGACCCTAGAGGCTGGAACATACAGTGGTATACAGAGCTGGTGCAGCAGACGGCCAGGCAAGCACTCGAGTAGAACCAAGGGCCAGGATCAGAGGCTGGAATGGAGTCTCAGGAATAGCCGGGGTCGTCAACCGGCAGGCAGCGAGGTACCAAATCATGTGCAGAGCCAAAGTCAGGAACGGAGCTGGGTCAAAGGTAAACGGCAAGGCAGAAGTGGAATCCAGTCAGGTAATGAACATGCCAGGTCAGCAACGGGGAGAACATGCGGGAACAATCAGGACATGGGGCACAGCTGAAGATCAGTCTGCAAAGGAAATGGGAATGGGATCCCTTTAAATAGCCCGTCTGGCACCAAAAGTAATTTTGGCTGTGCGCATGTGAATTTGCACGCGCATCCGTGCACCTGTTAGCCATTCCTCGGGAAATACCCTGCGCATACGCATATCTATGCGCCAGGCGTCTCACAGGGATTCCCTGACACAGCCCCTAAAAAATTCTGCATATAGACAAGGTGCATGTGAATATGAATTCCTGATACATTTAATTTTAGTTTTAAATACCATGTTGTAAAATAATTGATAGGGGGGCCTTTTGGAGGGCTTGATTTTTTTTGGGGGGGGGGGCAGCATTTCATTCTTGGACCCAGGCAGCACAATGTCTTGGGCCTGCCCTGACTGCATGCTTAGTTCAGTAAGTTGCTTAGTTAATTCCAGGTTGGCGACTTTTCTTTTTTTTTGGCCAGGCAGTGTAGTTTACCCGTCCGCCAACAAGCAGAGTTCCGTGCAAAACCCGCACTGCCGCCAACCCAAACCCAGGGGCAGACTGGCAACTTTTAGTACAAACCAGAGGTCTCCTCCTGACTCCCATTCCAGGCTGAAGCTCTGCTCCAGATACTCTCTACTCATTGACTGAATCCAGGTTCCCAACCTGGCCAGCAGGGGGCGATTGGGGGGGGGGGGCTGGGACTGCTCTGTTGGGGCTGGCCAGGGGAGGAAAGTCTCAAGTGGTGCATGGAACCGACCTCTGCTCAGACACAGTTTACACCATCCTTGCTGGGGGGAGGCCTGCGCTCTTTCCTTGTCTCCATCCGGCACTCAGTAGGTCAGCGGTGGGGACTTTTTACTTCTCTTCACCAGGAATCCTTTAGGTATGTCTGTGGCAGAAGCGATGCAGCCTTTTTACAGGACATTAGAGCGGCCCAGGGGGCAATTGCCTCCCTGTCCCCTGGCCCAGTCCTCTCCTGATTTCTGGCCCAGTCCTCCCCTGCCCCCTGGTCCAGTCTGCCCCTGCCCTGGCCCAGTCCTCCCCTGCCCCCTGGCCCAGTCCTCCCCTGCTCACTGGCCCAGTCCTCCCCCGCCCCCTTGCCCAGTCCTTCCCTGCCCCCTGGCCCAGGCCTCCCCTGCTCCCTGGCCCAGTACCCCCCTGCCCTCTGGTCCAGTCCTCCCCTGCCCCTGCCCTGACCCAGTCCTCCCCTGCCCCCTTGCCCAGTCCTCCCCTGCCCCCTGGCCCAATCCTCCCCTGCCCCCTGGCCCAGTCCTCCCCAGCTCCCTGGCCCAGTCCTCCCCAGCTCCCTGGCCCAGTCCTCCCCTGCCCAAACCCCACCTCCAGGCTTTATCTGGGCTAAAGGAAGTCCCGGATCGCCTGCTTAGCTTTCTGCCCAACTAGGAGCATAGCCAATGGAGTGAAGATGGACAGAACCTCTGCTGGGTTTTTATTGAACCCTGATAGGGTGTCACCAGAATAGGAAGTACAAGTAAATATTTGCAAGGCTCCCAGCACAGACCGCAATAAAAAAAAATTATTCCAAACCTTCACACACAAAAAAAAAAGTTTTGGCCGGGTTGGGCCTCAGACATTGTTTAAAATTGCATCATTAGTTAATGAAACCAAATTTTTCTGCAAACCATTACGGTTATTAAAGTCCAATCGATAAAATAATAAGAATATAAAAAAGGAGCGGGCATAAAAACATCAGCGTATTGATTTCCTCGGCGAGCGTTTTGCTGTCCCTGATTGAGACAATTCTTTGCGACCTTCTTTTATTGCCTCATTAAATTAATAAAAGCCGCGGCAGGAATGTGGCACAGCCAGTCCAAAGCTGGTTTTGTTGTTCCTGCTGTTCTATTAATCAGCCCGGCTCCATCTGTGACATGCCAGGCCTTATAACTGCTCACACTCCATCTGTTATCCAAACCGCGGCGCTTGCGTGGCCCACTGCGCCCGGCCGCTTTGTTGTCCCTTCATTACAAGGAATTTCCTGATTATTTTAATTATCCTTCAGCCTTTCTTTTAAGTGTGGCCATTTTCTGTACATTTCTGTATGAAGGAGTGTTTGTACAGCTGCAACATTGTAGCTGCTAAAGGAAAATGCAACTATTGTTACAAATCAATATAGCATCTATTGCACAGGAAAGGAAAAAATCCGGAATCCGCTTTGCTTCTTTAAGCTTTATTACATCTTCTATATAATATAGTGTTTATTGTGCTGCCACAGCGGCCTGCCTAATATTTATGTTACCTTGTTCCCCCCTCATGTTTAACACTAGTTAGTACAGCCCCTATTTGGACACTTTTCAGTCTCCCCCATACTCTCTACATTTAGTTTTGCTTTTACTAAAAATAGAAAATGAATAACCAATAATTGTCATTTTTCTTTCCTTACATCTCCATGGCGTCACACAGGGGTTTACTCCACTCCCTCTTCAACCCCCCCAGGACATTTATCTACAAATTGGAGTCCCACCCTAGCAGGGACATTCCATAACTAGACGCTCCAACTCTGGATGGGCTTGTGTGATGCCATGGTGATGGTTCAGAAAAGGAAAATTCCAGAAAGCCCTGGTAATCAATCTTTCATTTTCCTGACATTTCCATGACATCACACTTGGCCCCACCCCTTTCTCAACCCCCCCTCCCCCCTCCCCGGTCCCTTATCTATAAAATTGAGTCCCACCCTATCAGGTGCGTTCTGCAGCTAGATACTTCTACTTCTGTTTGGCTTGTGAGATGGCTTGGGAAGAAATGGAAAATTACAGTAACTATTGATATTTGATTTTTCATTTCCCAACATTTTTCCATGGCATCACATAGGGGATGACTCCACCTCCCGTTCAATCCCCAGGACGCTTATCTTTGAATCTGGGTCCCACCCTCGGAGATGCGTTCCATAACTAGACGCTCCAACTCTGGGTGGGCTTGTGTGATGCCATGGTGATGGGTCAGAAAAGGAAAATTGCAGTAAGTACTGGTAATCAATTTTTCATTTTCCTGACATTTCCATGACATCTACTGACAACTAAGGATGATCGAACTTTTGAAAAGTTCGGTTCGACCAGAACACCCGAACTTCCCGAAAGTTCGGCCCGGATTTCAGAACCCCATTGAAATCAATGGGACCCGAACTTCGGTAATCAAAAAACACCATTTTTAAGCCCTAAAACCCAATAAACGCCCCTAAAAAGTGCCCAGGGTTCTGGGTCATGCCCCATTAACTATTAACACAAAATCACACAAAAAAAGTTCTTAAAAAATGTCATTTTTGATAAAAAAAGCCAATTATTGAAAACTTTTAAAAAAAAAAAAGAGATTTTTTTTTTATTTTTACTTTGGATTTCAGATCTGGGGGGTCTAAAAAGTGTACATGTGAAGTTTCAGCTCTGTAGCATGTCCAGAACCAGAAAAAAAAGATCGTTTGTATTAGAACACTTTCTTTCAGGACAGGTAGTTAGTTTCTCTCCCGGTTTAATAGCAGGCATTTTTTTGGGATCTTTGCAGTCAGGAAAAACATCTGAACTTGTGTATAGTGGTACTATGCACAAGTTCTGATGTTTTGCCTGCCTCCAAAACCCCCCAAAAAATGCCAGCAAAAACACACCTGGGCATTTTTTTTTGACGCTAGCGTTTTTTTGGCATTTTTTTGGGTTCTTTTGAGGCAGGCAAAACATCTGAACATGTGTATAGGGGGTATATATAGACATATATGTCTGAATATATATATCCCTAGACATATATAGGTGTGATAGTAGCAGAAATATATTCCTGTAAATGATTTCATTAGCGCAAGCATTTATTTCTGCTACTATCACACATATATATGTCTAGGGGTATATATTCAGACATATATGTCTATATTTACCCCCTATACACATGTTCAGATGTCATGTCTGACATCAAACATGTCCTCAAAAAAGCACTGGCAGTGGCAGCCCCTGCAGCATAAAAAATGCTTGGCTGGTGAGAAGCCATATCCCTGTCCCGAAGCAACTCAGAGAAATGATCATTTCTCTATAGCGGTCACCCTGCTATGGAAGGGTTTTGTCACCCTGCCATAGCAGTCACTGCCAGTTAACCCTACACTACACTACGGTCCCCTGACACTTCATACTTTCCCTACAGAAACTAAATTTTTGAAGCTAACTTAAGTGTAAAGGAGCACTCTAACTACACTAGATATCCCTTTCCTCACACTAAAAATAGCTAAATGACACTTTTAAAGTAAAATTAACAGAACTGCTTCCATTCTCTTCCATGTCCAGTATAACAATGCTAGGAATATGGCGGGGGCGATCTTATATACTGGGGGGCGTATTCACTAATGATTGGTCTAGGGACCCCCTAGTCACTCCAATCACATTCCTAGCATTCTCCTGCCCCCTCAATTGGCTTTTGCTAATGGTTCTGGTCCAATCACGGGCTTTTAAAGCCCATTTCCTGAAGCATTGCATTTTGGGCGGTTCTGGTTGCCGAATTCCGAACTTTTTGGGCAAAAAGTTCTAAATTCGGCCGAACCTCGAACACCCAATGTTCGGGTCGAACCAATGGTGGACCCGAACCGTTCGATCATCCCTACTGACAACCTAATAGCCACCTACTAGCAACCTATTCCCCATCTACTGGCAACCTATTCCCCATCTACTGGCAGCCTATTCCCCATCTACTGGCAACCTATTCCACATCTACTGGCAACCTATTCCCCATCTACTGGCAACCTATTCCCCATCTGCTGGCAACCTATTCCCCATCTGCTGGCAACCTATTCCCCATCTACTGGCAGTGGCAACCTATTTCCCATCTACTTGCAACCTATTCCCCATTTACTGGCAACCTATTCCCCATCTACTGGCAACCTATTCCGTATCTACTGGCAACCTATTCCTCATCTACTGGCAACCTATTCCTCATCTACTGGCAACCTATTTCCCATCTACTGGCAACCTATTCCCCATCTACTGCCAATCTATTCCCCATCTACTGCCAATCTATTCCCCATCTACTGGCAGCCTATTCCCCATCTACTGCCAATCTATTCCCCATCTACTGGCAACCTATTTTGCATCTACTGGCAACCTATTCCCCATCTACTGGCAGCCTATTCCCCATCTACTGGCAACCTATTCCCCATCTACTGGCAACCTATTCTGCATCTACTGGCAATCTATTCCCCATCTACTCTCAACCTATTTCCCATCTACTGGCAACCTATTTCCCATCTACTGGCAACCTATTTCCCATCTACTGGCAACCTATTCCCCATCTACTGGCAACCTATTCCCCATCTACTGGCAACCAATTCCCCATCTACTGGCAGCCTATTCCCCATCTACTGGCAACCTGTTCTGCATCTACTGGCAATCTATTCCCCATCTACTCTCAACCTATTTCCCATCTACTGGCAACCTATTTCCCATCTACTGGCAACCTATTCCCCATCTACTGGCAATCTATTCCCCATCTACTGGCAACCTATTCCCCATCTACTGGTAACCTATTCCCCATCTACTGGCAACCTATTCCCCATCTACTGGCAACCTATTCCCCATCTACTGGTAACCTATTCCTCATCTACTGGCAACCTATTCCTCATCTACTGGCAACCTATTCCTCATCTACTGGCAACCTATTCCCCATCTACTGGCAACCTATTCCCCATCTACTGGCAACCTATTCCCCATCTACTGGCAATCTATTCCCCATCTACTGGCAACCTATTTCCCATCTACTTGCAATCTATTCCCATATCTACTGGCAACCTATTCCCCATCTACTGGCAGTGGCAACCTATTTCCCATCTACTGGCAACCTATTTCCCATCTACTGGCAACCTATTCCTCATCTACTGGCAACCTATTCCTCATCTACTGGCAACCTATTCCTCATCTACTGGCAACCTATTTCCCATCTACTGGCAACCTATTCCGCATCTACTGGCAGCCTATTTCCCATCTACTGGCAACCTATTCTCCATTTACTGGCAACCTATTCCCCATCTACTGGCAACCTATTCCGCATCTACTGGCAACCTATTCCGCATCTACTGGCAACCTATTCCGCATCTACTGGCAACCTATTCCGCATCTACTGGCAGCCTATTCCCCATCTACTGGCAACCTATTCCCCATCTACTGGCAGCCTATTCCCCATCTACTGGCAGCCTATTCCCCATCTACTGGCAGCCTATTCCCCATCTACTGGCAACCCATTCCGCATCTACTGGCAACCTATTCCCCATCTATTTTGCATCTCTCTATCTCCCATCTGATCAATGTTTATAAACAATGTTACTTTGTATCTCTCTATCTCCCGTCTGATCAATGTTTATAAACAATGTTACTTTGTATCTCTCTATCTTCCATCTGATCAATGTTTATAAACAATGTTACTTTGTATCTCTCTTGTGTATAGGAGCTCAGTGTCCATAACCAGTTAATCTGTGTATTTATCTGTTTGTCAGATCTGCAGCATGAACTGTTGGGTGCTCAGTGGCTGTCAGTGGTGGGTGCTCAGTGGCTGTCAGTGGTGGGTGTTCAGTGGCTGTCAGTGGTGGGTGTTCAGTGGCTGTCAGTGGTGGGTGTTCAGTGGTTGTCAGTGGTGGGTGTTCAGTGGCTGTCAGTGGTGGGTGTTCAGTGGCTGTCAGTGGTGGGTGTTCAGTGGCTGTCAGTGGTGGGTGTTCAGTGGCTGTCAGTGGTGGGTGTTCAGTGGCTGTCAGTGGTGGGTGTTTAGTCGCTGTCAGTGGTGGGTGCTCAGTGGCTGTCAGTGGTGGGTGTTCAGTGGCTGTCAGTGGTGGGTGTTCAGTGACTGTCAGTGGTGGGTGCTCAGTGGCTGTCAGTGGTGGGTGTTCAGTGGCTGTCAGTGGTGGGTGTTCAGTGGCTGTCAGTGGTGGGTGTTCAGTGACTGTCAGTGGTGGGTGCTCAGTGACTGTCAGTGGTGGGTGCTCAGTGGCTGTCAGTGGTGGGTGCTCAGTGGCTCTCAGTAGTGGGTGTTTAGTGGCTGTCAGTGGTGGGTGCTCAGTGGCTGTCAGTGGTGGGTGCTCAGTGGCTGTCAGTGGTGGGTGCTCAGTGGCTGTCAGTGGTGGGTGTTCAGTGGCTGTCAGTGGTGGGTGTTCAGTGGCTGTCAGTGGTGGGTGTTCAGTGGCTGTCAGTGGTGGGTGTTCAGTGGCTGTCAGTGGTGGGTGCTCAGTGGCTGTCAGTGGTGGGTGCTCAGTGGCTGTCAGTGGTGGGTGTTCAGTGGCTGTCAGTGGTGGGTGTTCAGTGGCTGTCAGTGGTGGGTGTTCAGTGGCTGTCAGTGGTGGGTGCTCAGTGGCTGTCAGTGGTGGGTGCTCAGTGGCTGTCAGTGGTGGGTGCTCAGTGGCTGTCAGTGGTGGGTGCTCAGTGGCTGTCAGTGGTAGGTGTTCAGTGGTTGTCAGTGGTGGGTGTTCAGTGGTTGTCAGTGGTGGGTGCTCAGTGGCTGTCAGTGGTGGGTGCTCAGTGGCTGTCAGTGGTGGGTGCTCAGTGGCTGTCAGTGGTGGGTGTTCAGTAGCTGTCAGTGGTGGGTGTTCAGTGGTTGTCAGTGGTGGGTGTTCAGTGGTTGTCAGTGGTGGGTGTTCAGTGGCTGTCAGTGGTGGGTGCTCAGTGGCTGTCAGTGGTGGGTGTTCAGTGGCTGTCAGTGTGGGTGTTCAGTGACTGTCAGTGATGGGTGTTCAGTGACTGTCAGTGGTGGGTGCTCAGTGGCTGTCAGTGATGGGTGCTCAGTGACTGTCAGTGGTGGGTGCTCAGTGGCTGTCAGTGGTGGGTGCTCAGTGGCTGTCAGTGGTGGGTGCTCAGTGGCTGTCAGTGGTGGGTGTTCTGGCCCTTTAATAATCTGCTTGTTCACATTTTGCCCATTTTTGTACATTGCTCGCCCTCTTTATCACCGTTTCTGACATTCTTAGGGCCCCTCGAAGCGTTCCACAGTCACTAATGAGGAAGCAAAGTAACAATTATGCTTGTTGCTGGTATACAAAAGCACTTAATGAATTTCCGGTTAAATTATTAATCTGGACGAGCCAGCACATTGTTTGTTGTGCATTTACTGATGATTTCATTAAGCCATTATATTATAATCATAGACTGCGTGATTTTTTTTCCCTTTGTATAATTGCGCTGTACGCGCCGCCTCCTTCTAGACACCCCATGAATAAATAAATATGGAGAGCTCACTTTTTATACTGCGGAATAAATGAGAACATATATCCAGGCACTGCCCTGTAGAGATAGGAAGAAATAGAACTTTCCTGCTCCTGAGGTACAATGTGTGCAAGGATGAAACGGCAGAAAATGATCTATATGTTTACACCACTGCTCACCTCTGCACCCCCCCCCCCCCCTGCACTGTTCCTCCATCACTGCTCACCTCTGCACACCCCCCCCCCCCCGCACTGTTCCTTCATCACTGCTCACCTCTGCACACCCCCCCCTGCACTGTTCCTCCATCACTGCTCACCTCTGCACCCCCCCCCCCCGCACTGTTCCTTCATCACTGCTCACATCTGCACCCCCCCTGCACTGTTCCTTCATCACTGCTCACCTCTGCACCCCCCCTGCACTGTTCCTTCATCACTGCTCACCTCTGCACACCCCCCCCTGCACTGTTCCTCCATCACTGCTCACCTCTGCACCCCCCCCCTGCACTGTTCCTCCATCACTGCTCACCTCTGCACCCCCCGCACTGTTCCTCCACCACTGCTCACCTCTGCACCCCCCCCTGCACTGTTCCTCCATCACTGCTCACCTCTGCACCCCCTGCACTGTTCCTCCATCACTGCTCACCTCTGCACCCCCCCCCGCACTGTTCTTCCACTACTGCTCACCTCTGCACCCCCCCTGCACTGTTCTTCCACCACTGCTCACCTCTGCACCCCCCCTGCACTGTCCCTCCATCACTGCTCACCTCTGCACCCCCTGCACTGTTCTTCCACTACTGCTCACCTCTGCACCCCCCTGCACTGTTCCTCCACCACTGCTCACCTCTGCACCCCCCCCCCTGCACTGTTCCTCCACCACTGCTCATCTCTGCACCCCCCTGCACTGTTCCTCCATCACTGCTCACCTCTGCACCCCCCCCCTGCACTGTTCCTCCATCACTGCTCACCTCTGCACCCCCCTGCACTGTTCCTCCATCACTGCTCACCTCTGCACCCCCCCCCCCTGCACTGTTCCTCCATCACTGCTCACCTCTGCACCCCCCTGAACTGTTCCTACACCACTGTTCACCTCTGCACCCCCTGCACTGTTCCTCCACCACTGCTCACCTCTGCCCCCCCGCACTGTTCCTTTACCACTGCTCACCTCTGCTCCCTTTGCACTGTTCATTTAAAACTGCTCACCTCTGAACCCCCTGCACTCTTTCTCCACTGCTGCTAACCTCTGAACCCCCCTGCAGTATTCCTCCACCACTGCTCACCTCTGCCCCCCCCCGCACTGTTCCTTTACCACTGCTCACCTCTGCTCCCTTTGCACTGTTCATTTAAAACTGCTCACCTCTGAACCCCCTGCACTCTTTCTCCACTGCTGCTAACCTCTGAACCCCCCTGCAGTATTCCTCCACCATTGCTCACCTCTGCACCCCCTGCACTATTCCTCCAGCACTGTTTACCGCTGCCGCCCCCCACTGTTCCTCCACCGGTGCACCCCCATGTACCCTTCCTTCACCACTGCTTATCCCTGCACCCCCTGCACCCTCCTGCACCTTTCCATCACCACTGCTCACCTCTGCACACTTCCTCTAGATCTGCTTACTTCTGCATCCTTATTCCACCACTTCTCACCTCTGCACCCTTCCTTCCCCACTGCTCACCTCTGCCACCTTTACTTCACCACTGCTCACCTCTTTACCCCCCTGCACCCTTCCTTTACCACTGCTTATGTCTGCACTCTTCCTCCAGCGTTGCACACTTATGCATCCTTCTTCCACCACTGCTCACCTCTGCACCTTAAACACTGCTCACCTCGGCCACCCTTGCACTTTCACTCTTCCTCCAGAATTGCTCACCTCTGCATCCTTCTTCCACCACTGCCCACCCCTGCACCCACTGCACTGTTTTTCCACCACTGCTTACCTCTGCACCCTATACTCCACCAGTGGTAGTCACCTCTGCACCCCCTCCCCTTGCACCCTTACTTCACCACTGCTCACCTCTGCGTCCTTCCTTCACAAATGCTCACCTCTAAACCCCCACCCTTGCACTCTTTCTCCACCACTGCTCACCTCTGCACTGTTCCTCCACCACTGCTCACCTCTGCACTGTTCCTCCACCACTGCTCACCTCTGCACTCCTGCACTGTTTCTCCACCACTGCTCAAATCTGCACCCCCTGCACTGTTTCTCCACCACTGCTCACCTCTGCACCCCCCCCCCTGTTCCTCCACCAATGCCCCACCCCATGCACCCTTCCTTCCTCTCTGCTCATCTCTTCACCCTTCCTTCAGCACTGCTCACCTCTGCACACTTCCCCCACATCTGCTCACTCCACCACTGCTCACCTCTGCACCTCCTGTACCATTCCTGCACCACTGCTCACCTCTGCACCCCCTGCACTGTTTCTCCACCACTGTTCACCTCTGCACTCCCTGCACTGTTTCTCCACCACTGCTCACCTCTGTACCCCCATGCACCCTTTCTTCACCACTGCTCATCTCTGCACTCTTCCTCCAGCATTGCTCACCTCTGCACCCTTATTCCACCAGTGGTAGTCACCTCTGCACCCCCTGATCCTTTCCTTCACCACTGCTCACCTCTGCACCCTTCCTTCACCACTGCTCATCTCTGCACCCTTCCTTCACCACTGCTCTCCTCTGCACCCTTCCTTCACCACTGCTCATCTCTGCACTCTTCCTCCAGAATTGCTCACCTCTGCACCCTTCTTCCACCACTGCCCACCACTGCACCCTTTGAACTGTATTTCCATCATTACTCATCTTTGCACCCTTTTCATCCTTACTCAACCACTACTCATCTCTTTTCCCCTCTGTACTGTTCCCCCACCACTACTCACCTCTGCACCCTTTCTCCATCAGTGGTCATCTCTGAACCCCCTGCACCCTTCCTTCACCACTGCTCGCTTCTGCATCCCCCTGCACCCTTCCTTCACCACTGCTTATCTCTGCCCCCTTCCTCCAGCATTGCTCACCTGTGCACCCCCTGCACCCTTCCTTCACCACTGCTTATCTCTGCACCCTTCCTCCAGCATTGCTCACCTGTGCACCCCCTGCACCCTTCCTTCACCACTGCTCATCTCTGCACCCTTTCTCCACCAGTGGTCATCTCTGAACCTCCTGCACCCTTCCATCACCACTGCACCCCCTGCACTGTTCCTTCACCACTGGTCACCTCTGCACCCTTTCTCTACCAGTGGTCATCTCTGAACCTCCTGCACCCTTCCTTCGCCACTGCTCACCTCTGCACCCCCTGCACACTTCCTTCGCCACTGCTCATCTCTGCACCCTTCATCCAGCATTGCTCACCTGTGCACCCCCTGCACTCTTCCTTCACCACTGCTCATCTCTGCCCCTTCCTCTAGCATTGCTCACTTCTGCACCCTTCTTCCACCACTGCACCCCCTGCACTGTTTTTTCCAACATAGCTCATCTTTACACCCTCTGCATCTTTACTTAACCACTGCATATCTCTGTTCCCCCCTGCCTTGTTCCCCTACCACTGCTCACCTCTGAACCCCTACCCTACCAGTGGTCATCTCTGAACCCCCCTGCACTCTTGCTCTACTACTGCTGCTTGCTGGTGCACCCCCTGCACCCTTCCTCCACCAGTGCTGTGCACTCAATAGCCATAGGACCTGGGGAACTTTTTATCTGTTCACTATAAGATTTGTTTTTTTTCCTAACAGGTGTAACTGGTGATCCTCTGCTGCAGACCGGCCTGTTTAGCTGAGAACAGATTCACCATCACTAAACATTACTGTAGAAGACACATCAACATACTGAAGATCAGACAATGGAGATGAAAGTCATTGGAGAACATGTTGTACCATTAGGACTGCACTCAGGCATCACAAACAAAAAGCTTTTGAAATACATTTCGCTGCATCTTAGTGCAAATACAAAAGGAATGCTGTTAGATTTTTGCAGTTATTACAATAATGAGTGTGGAAATTATTGTTAACATAAAACAAACTGCTGAAGAGGACGTTTTATCCCGCTGGCAAATCACAAGGACTAGCAAGGAGGTGAGATTACCGGTTGCCTTAAATATTCATTAAAACATTTTCTCCCTATGGTATTCAAATTGAATACATACAACAAATGGCCAAAGACAGGGAATGTCCCTCCAAATCAGGGGTCTCCCAACTCTAAGCAAAGGGCAACTTTACAGTCCTTTAGACTTTAGGGGGGCCAGAAGTTGGTGTCAGGGGGAAGAATAGTATCCCCTCATTAGAATCTGTAGGAGGAATAGTACCCAATCATTGGTAGTGGGTGCAATTGTGCCTCATTATTGGTGTCCATAGGAAGAAGTTCCCACATCATTGGTGTCAGTGGGAGGAATAGTGTCCCATCATTGGTGTCAGTGGGAGGAATAGTGCCCCATCATTGGTGTCAGTGGGAGGAATAGTGTCCCATAGTTGATGTCAGTGGGAGGAATAGTGCCCCATCGTTGGTGTCAGTGGGAGGAATAGTGCCCCATCATTGATGTCAGTAGGAAGAGTAGTGCCATATCATTGGTATCAGTGGGAGGAATAGTGCCCCATCATTGGTGTCATTAGGAAGAATAGTGCTTCATCATTGTGTCAGTAGGAAGAGTAGTGCCCCATAGTTGATGTCAGTGGGAAGAATAGTGGCCCGTCATTGGTGTCAGTGGGAGAAATAGTGCCCCATTATTGGTGTCAGTAGAAAGGGTAGTGCCCCATCATTGGTGTCAGTGGGAGGAATATTGCCCCATCATTGGTGTCAGTGGGAGGAATATTGCCCCATCATTGGTGTCAGTAGGAAGAGTAGTGCTTCATCATTGGTGTCGTAGGAAGAGTAGTGCCCCATTATTGGTGCCAATAGGAAGAGTAGTGTCCCATCATTGGTGTCAGTGGGCGGAATAGTGCCCCGTCATTGGTGTCAGTGGGAGGAACAGTGCCCCATCATTGGTGTCAGTGGGAGGAATAGTGCCGCATCAATGGTGTCAGTAGGAAGAATAATGCCCCATCATTGGTGTCAGTGGGAGGAATAGTGCCCCATTATTGAAGTCAGTAGGAAGAGTAGTGACCCATCATTGGTGTCAGTAGGAAGAATAATGCCCCATCATTGGTGTCAGTAGGAAGACTAATGCCCCATCATTGGTGTCAGTAGGAAGAATAATGCCCCATCATTGGTGTCAGTAGGAAGAGTAGTGCCCCATAGTTGATGTCAGTAGGGGGAATAGTGTCTTGTGTCAGTGAGTAGAACAGTGCCTCAAGGGCCAGATAAAAACCAGCAAAGGGCCACATCTGGCCCCTGGGCCTCAGTTTGGAGACCACTACTCTAAATTCAGGTGTTTTCGGGGCCTGCAGCGTGCTGTACATAGCTTTTTGAAGAGAACTGTTATCATACCTCCCAACTTTTGAACTTCAGAAAGAGGGACACCTGAGGAAGAAAGTAACCTGAGGCACGCATAATGTGCTGCGGCAAAAGTGTAAAAACTCTTGACAGTGGGAGGGGGCATCGTTTAACAAAGCTCAGGCTTCCTTGTAGCTATAAAATATGATCTTGATTATTGTTCCACTAGAAAGAGTCTCATGGATACATCCAAACCCAGCACAATAATTAAAAAAAAAAAAAAAAACAATAAAAGGGTGCAGGGTTTTGGAGTGTGTTACGCACAAACTGCAGGGTTCTGCAATGCCTTATGCAGAAGGTTCAAGATTATGAAGTGTGTTACGTACAGATCATAGGGTTCAGGAGAGCGCTAGGTACAGAGTGCAGTGATCTGGGGTGTGTTATTGACAGGGTGCAGGGTTTTAGAGTGTGTTACACACAGAGTGCAGGGTTCTGAAATAAGTTATGCAGAGGGTGCAAGGTTCTGGAGTGCGTTATGTACAGATTGTAGGGTTTAGGAGAGCGCTAGGTACAGAGTGCAGGGTTCTGAGGTGTGTTATGCAAAGGGTGCAAGGTTCTGGAGTGAGTTACGTACAGAGTGCAGGGTTTAGAAGACCGCTAGGTACAGAGTGCAGGGTTCAGAAGAGTGCTATATACAGAGTGCAGGGTTCCGGAATGCATTATGGACAGGGTGCAGGGTTTTGGAGTGCATTACGTATATAATTCAGGGTTCTGGAAGGTGTTATACATAGGGTGTAAGGTTCTGAAGTGTGTTACGTACAGACTGTAGGATTCAAGAGAGTGCTAGGTACAGAGGGCAGTGTTTTGGAGTGCATTATGCACAGAGTGCAGGGTTTAAAAGAGCTCTATGTACGGAGTGTAGGGTTCTGGGGTTCGCTACGTACAGAGTGCAGGGTTCTGGAGTGCGTTTTGCACAGAGTGCAGGGTGTAGGTGAGTGCTATGCACCTAGTGCAGGGTTTTGAGGTGCGCTACATACAGATTGCAGGGTTCTTGAGTGTTTTACGTACAGAGTGCTGGGTTTAGGAGAGCGCTACGTACAGATTGCATGGTTCTGGAGTGCGTTTTGCACAGAGTGCATGGATTAGGAGACTGCTACATACATAGTGCAGGGTTCTAGGGTGCACTACATACAGAGTGCAGGGTTCTGGGATGCACTACGTACAGAGTGCAGGGTTCTTGAGACCTTTACGCACAGAGTGCAGGGTTTGGGAGAACGCCACGTACAGAGTGCAGGGTTCTGGAGTGCGTTATGCACAGAGTGCAGGGTATAGAAGAGCTCTGCGTACAGAGTGCATGGTTCTGGGGTTTGCTACATACAGAGTGCAGGGTTCTGGGGTGTGCAGGCTGTGCCGCAATCAGAGCTGTCCCTGAATGTATGGCAGCTGACAGCATCATCCGCCGCCTCCGTCCACTGTTCTCAGCTCCATGGTTTGGTTGCTAGGACAGTCCATGCCCTAGAAACCAATCACATGCTTGCCTTTCCCCCAGGCCCTGGCATTCAGAGGAGAAGGAAGTTCCTCCTCACCTATCTGGTCCCATTGCCCAGCCTTCCAGCTTCCACCTGTCCTGTAGCCGACTGCTGCAATGAGAAGGAACGGATCCTGATGTAAGTGATGAGGTCTTTACAATACTCCCTCTTCCCCTTCCACTACCCCAACTATTCTCTTACACCTCTCCACTCTCCTTACCCCACTCTGCTCTTCCCTTCTAACTTTGGGGACTCTTCGAAAAGGGAATGGGCTCTAGGGATACTGATGTAAGGGGGTTTTGGGGACCCCAATGTAAAATCGCTTTAGGGACCCTGATGTAAAGGGGCTCTGGGGACCCTGATGTAAGGGGGGCTCTGGGGACTCTGATGTAAGGGGGGCTCTGGTGACCCTGATGTAAGGGGGGGGGGGTGACTTTGGGGATCCTAAAAAAAGGGGAGAGATGTGAGGGTGAACTCTGGGGACCCTGATATAAGTGGGGAAACTCTGGGGACCCTGATTAATGAAGAGGGGACTCTTAGGACCCTGATGTAAGGGGTGGGTGACTTTGTGGACACTGATTAGAGGGAATACTTTGGGGATCCTAATAAAAGTGGGGTCTCTGATGTAAGGGGGAACTCTGCAGACATTGATGTAAGGGGGAAAACTCTGGGGACCCTGATGAAAGGGGGGTGACTTTGGGGATCCTAATGAAAAGGGAGACTTTGGGGATCCTAATTAAAGTGGGGTCTCTGTTGTAAGGGTGAACTCTGGGTACCCTAATATAAGGGGGGAAACCCTGGGGACCCCGATGTAAGGGGGGGGGGTGGTGACTTTGAGGATCCTAATGAAAAGGAATACTTTGGGGATCTTAATGAAAGTGGGGTCTCTTATGTAAGGGTGAAATCTGGGGACCCTGATGTAAGGGGGGAAACTCTGGGGACCCTGATTAATGGAGAGGGGACTATTTAGGACCCTGATGTAAGGGTTGGGTGACTTTGTGGACACTGATGAAAGGGGAGACTTTGGGGATCCTAATAAAAGAAGGGTCTCTGATGTAAGGTGGAACTCTGCGGACCCTGATGTAAGGGGGGAAGCTCTGGGGACCCTGATGTAAGGGGGGTGACTTTGGGGATCCAAATGAAAAGGGAGACTTTGGGGATCCTAATTAAAGTGGGGTCTCTGATGTAAGGGTGAACTCTGCGGACCCTGATGTAAGGGGTGAAGCTCTGTGCGCTATCGTCACACAACTGGGTGGGCTCAGGGTGCAGGGCTCTCCCCCCGAGCCCACCCTTTTTTTGAAGCCTATAAGAGCCTCTGGCTCTAATCACGTGCTTCAAAAAATAATGCATTGGAATTCATGCGTCCGGAGCCCTGCATGTAGATTAGGGGGCCGGATGCATGGATGGGGGCAACGCCCCCAAAGGATGGTCCACCACTGCTGTACAGCCTTTGGGGGGGAGGGGGGGTGAAAGCAGCTGGTCTTGCCTAGGGCGCAAAATAGTCTAGCAACGGGCTTGTTGGCAGGTCACTTTTTCCCTTGGCACAAATCGCAGCACATTTCATCGCAAATACGGTCGGCCAATGCAACAATGTGCATCCGCCCTAAAGCCCCGAGCAAGGCCGGCATTTCCAGTTCTGACTGCAGCAAAAGTTCAATAAGAAATGACAAACTTATCTACTATGTATATACGCCGCGCATTTATTGCCTCTTCTTTTAAGATTTCTCCTACATCTGTAACTTCATCAGCGCCGATTTGCCGCGGCCTCCTGTCAACAATAATATATTTTTTTGCACTCTTTCTCATTCGGAGTCGGTATAAACCTCCCACTCTCTGCGCAGCTGTCAATATTTGAAATAATTGGGCTTTTTTTTTGTATTTATACGGCCATTGCTTAGGGTTTCTTCAAAAAACATGAAAAAAAAAAAATCAGCAATCAGGAAGCACATCGCTGCGGCAGATAATTTACGCTTTCCCGCGGACCTGAAACCATTTGTTCGCATTGTGATGTTTCTCGGAATTCTGCAGAAGGTACCGTTCCTTCTGTGGATGAAAGTGGGATAGCGGGATAGCGGGACAATATCAAGCCGAGGACAGATCTGTCTATTAGCGCTCGTCTGATGTACTCAGGGATTAGGGCTGCTGCAAAAAGAATTGGCGCCAATGTTACAACACATACCAGTAGAGATAATTGATCTAAGCAGACATTCCACCATTCGCACAGGCGCCATGAATCCTACTATCCCTGTAATGTGAGTAATACCTTTATTTTATTTTAAAAGCCAGCTCCATCTAGTGTCCATAATGCAGTATTATCCCGGAAATACCTTAAATCAGGAAAATAGTGCGTTATGGCCACTAGATGGGGCTGGCGATCATAGGAAATACACATAATAGACACAATATGGGAATTATTTGCAAATGATGAGACATTAGCACAACAATTTTTTTCATAAATAGTCCCAAACTCCCCTCCACAAAAGGGTGGAGATGCAGATTTTTACATTCCTGACCAGTGCTCTTTAGTCACAGGGCGACACGGGAAGACAGGATCACACATGTACACCATCCTGCCTCTTCCGGGTTAGTGGCACTGAGTGTGCCGCTCTTGTGACTGCTGTGTCCACCATTAACAGCGGATTATGACTCCCAGTATTCGACCCCTTTGAGCCGCCAAGGGATGTGTGACGGTACTCACCATCACTGGGAGTGAAAGACAGATACTTAAGGGACACTGAGAAAATGGTTTGGATAACTTCAAATGGGAGAGTAATATTTATCAACAATATCTCTCAAGAAATATGAAGATTTAATCCCACTTTACACTGTGAGACCTATAGCCTGTTGCCATGAAGTCTGTGACTCCTAAATAATCATAGAAATACGTAGATGTGTATTCCATGTGCTTCAATGTAGGAGACGGACAGACTGTCATTGGCAGTCGTGTCCTATTGTCTGTTTTGAGGTGGGATGTGGATTGTGTTAAGTCTGCCTGTCCCATTGTTAAATGTTAATGACCTCACATTGTTCTCTCCAGATGGCTAGATAATTAGTTCAGGTTAATTATGTTTCTGTATACAATTTCATCTGCATATGATAATGTAATCAGGCAGAGGTGAGGGATTGTGTACACTGTATGGGAGTGACTGAGTGTAAAACTTTTTTGTTTTTATTGGATTGTGAATTTCATGTCCTGTTCCCCACATGGTCCACCTGGGCGATAACCTTGTGGGGGAAAACTGTATAAAAGAGCAGCTGTACCATTAAACCTTGAGTTCTACTTCACCCTCAATCTAGAGTCCTGTCTCTTATTGGGGAAATCTGCTACAAGGGATTGCTGTGCTCTTCATACTCCCTTAAATCATCACTAAGCTCTTGTAAGATATTGTTCCTGTTCCTGCTTCACTCTCTGGGGAAAGAGAGGTTCACCCACTGGAACCTGGAGCCTTGTCGTAGGTCCAGGGTGGGTAGGAGACCCCAACCAAACTGCGGCGGTTTGTGGGGTCTGTGGTGGTTATGGTGTCTGGTGGAGTGCTTGGAGCCCTCGGAAGCACTAGGAGCATCCGTCAACGGAGGTACCCAGTCGGGGTGCCAGGTGATCTGTAACAGGATGATTTAGCACATTTTAACCACTTCCATACCGGGTCATTTCTGTCACTCCTACATGTAAAAATCATCATTTTATTTTGCTAAAAAATTACTCGGAACCCCCAAACATTCTATTTTTTTTTTTTAGCAGAGACCTTTAGGGAATAAAATGCCGATCATTGCAACTTTTTATGTCACACGGTATTTGCGCAGAAAATTTTCAAACATGTTTTTTTTTTTTAAAAAAACTGTTTTATGAATTAAAAAAACAAAACAGTAAAGTTAGCCCAATTTTTTTGTATAATGTGAAAGATGAGGTCACGCCAAGTAAATAGATACCTAACATGTCACGCTTTAAAATTGCGCACACTCCTGGAATGATGCCAGCCTTCGGTACTTAAAAATCTCTATAGCAAACGCTTTAAAAACGTTACCAGTTTAGAGTTACCGGCGATACCTCACCTGCAACACTGTACACATGACATTTTTATCATAGAGATTTCTTTTGGTGGTATTTAATCACTTAAGGCCCCCCTTACGTGCGTTTAATGCTGCATAGCAGCCCTTAAGCGCATAATCACGTACCTGTATGCGATTATGTTGAAAGGCTCTAGGGGGCGCACGCGCGTGCTGCCGGAGCTGCGCTGCTGCTGTGATTAGACACAGCAGGAGGCCACCGGCCAACCGCGATCGTTCAGGAGAATGACAGACCACCGTTCTGTCAGACAGGAAGAGAGAGATCTTGTGTTTCTACCAATCAGGAACACAGATCTCTCTCTTCCTGCAGTTAGCCCGTCCCCCACACAGTTAGAAAGCACTCCCTAGGAGCACACTTAACCCTTTGATTGCATTCTGATGCTCCCCCTTCCCTGCCAGTGTCATTAGTACTGGGACAGTGCATATTTTTAGCATGATCACTGTATTGGTGTCCCTGGTCCCCAAAAAGTGTCACTTAAGTGGGGTACACACTATAAGAAAATCGAGCGAACGATCGTCTCACAGCAAATCGGAACCAATGAGCCAAAATACATACAAAAATTCTCATACGACAAAAGCTTTTTTTTGTTTATTGTTTCTGATCATGCGCAGTCTTTCTTTCCTGATTTTACTTGTACAAAAATCGTACAACAATTTTACATATTAACCACTAAAGTTAGCCCATTTTTTTTTGTATATTGTGAAAGATGACGTCACGCCGAGTAAATAGATACCCAACATGTTAACGTTTAAAATTTACGCACACCCGCTGAATGGCGACAACCTATGGTCAAAAAAAATCTCAATAGGCGACGCTTTAAAAATGTTAATGGTTACCAGTTTAGAATTACAGAGGAGGTCTTATTTTTTAATTATTGCTCTCACTCTGGCGACCGTGGCAATACCTTACTTGTGTGGTTGAAACAGCGATTTTCGTATATGGAAGTCGGCCCTGAGACCTGTTTCCCGATTGGCCATGCTATTGGCCGAGGAGGAGGAGGGAGGAGACGCAGGGGAAGCCCACGGAGGTGACTGAGGGGGAAGCCGCCGCTGCTGCCAGGGTGAGTGAGCCGGTGACCGGGGGGGTTAGGTGTGTGGGCTGGAGCTGGTGTGGTCGGGGGGGGGGGGGGGGCATGGTGTGGTCCGTCTGCCGCCCCCCCCCCCCCCGGCCCACTGAGCACCAGCCGCCACATCTCAGCCCGCTGACAATCATCTCCAGAACTCTTTTTAATTTTCCAGCAAATATAATGAATGTTTAGCGGTAGAACTGGCGATAAATGTCAGTAATTGCAGGGAAGTAGCTATCCGCGGCGCCTTTCATGGCTCTGAACTGCCCCGTATCCCTCCACTTCATCTCTGTACACTCCTACGTCTCATTATCATAAGCTCTGCCGTAATTACTTTCTGGAGGAACTTTGCAGATATTTCACAAGGATTATTCACAACATGCCTCCCAATTATTGGAGAGAGGGAAGTGCGGAACCTCTTAGTGCCTCAGATTCTGGCGAAGACACACTTAACACTTCCCGCGGCTACGTCCCTCATCTCACATGATATACGGAGCACCGAGACTTAACCCCTGTATCTTCTCTACCTGTACCTATAGATCATATTTTGTCTACCTGTACCTATAGAATGTACCTCGTCTACCTGTACCTATAGACCATATCTCCTCTACCTGTACCTATAGATCATATTTTGTCTACCTGTACCTATAGAATGTACCTTGTCTATCTGTACCTATAGATCATATCTCGTCTACCTGTACCTATAGACCATATCTACTCTACCTGTACCTATAGACCATATCTTTTCTACCTGTATCTATAGACCATATCTCTTCTACCTATACCTATAGACCATATCTCCTCTACCTGTACCTATAGACCATATCTCCTCTACCTGTACCTATAGATCATATCTCCTCTACCTGTACCTATAGACTATATCTCCTCTACCTGTACCTATAGACTATATCTCCTCTACCTGTACCTATAGATCATATCTCCTCTACCTGTACCTATATATCATATATCTTCTACCTGTACCTATAGATCATATATATTCTACCTGTACCTATAGACCATATCTCCTCTACCTGTACCTATAGACCATATCTTCTCTATCTGTACCTATAGACCATATCTTCTCTACCTGTACCTATAGATCATATCTCCTCTACCTGTACCTATAGATCATATCTCCTCTACCTGTACCTATAGACCATATCTCCTCTACCTGTACCTATAGACCATATCTCCTCTTCCTGTACCTATAGATCATATCTCCTCTACCTGTACCTATAGACCATATCTCTTTTACCTGTACCTATAGATCATATCTCTTCTACCTGTACCTATAGATCATATCTCCTCTACCTTTACCTATAGATCATATCTCCTCTACCTGTACCTATAGACCATATCTCCTCTACCTGTACCTATAGATCATATCTCTTCTACCTGTACCTATAGACCATATCTCTTCTACCTGTACCTATAGACCATATCTCCTCTACCTGTACCTATAGACCATATCTCCTCTACCTGTACCTATAGATCATATCTCTTCTACCTGTACCTAAAGACCATATCTCTTCTACCTGTACCTATAGACCATATCTCCTCTATCTGTACCTATAGATCATATCTCCTCTACCTGTACCTATAGACCATATCTCCTCTACCTGTACCTATAGATCATATCTCTTCTACCTGTACCTATAGATCATATCCCCTCTACCTGTACCTATAGACTATATCTCCTCTACCTGTACCTATATATCATATATCTTCTACCTGTACCTATAGATCATATATATTCTACCTGTACCTATACACCATATCTCCTCTACCTGTACCTATAGACCATATCTTCTCTACCTGTACCTATAGACCATATCTCCTCTACCTGCACCTATAGACCATATCTCTTCTACCTGTACCTATAGACCATATCTCCTCTACCTGTACCTATAGATCATATCTCTTCTACCTGTACCTATAGACCATATCTCCTCTACCTGTACCTATAGATCATATCTCCTCTACCTGTACCTATAGACCATATCACCTCTACCTGTACCTATAGATCATATCTCCTCTACCTGTAGACCATATCTCCTCTACCTGTACCTATAGATCATATCTCCTCTACCTGTACCTATAGACCATACGTCCTCTACTTGTACCTATAGATCATATATCTTCTACATGTACCTATAGACCATATCTCTTTTACCTGTACCTATAGATCATATCTCCCCTACCTGTACCTATAGACCATATCTCCTCTACATGTAGACAATATCTCTTCTACCTGTACCTATAGACCATATCTCTTCTACCTGTACCTGTAGACTATATCTCCTCTACCTGTACCTATAGATCATATCTCCTCTACCTGCACCTATAGACCATATCTCTTCTACCTGAACCTATGGACTATATCTCCTCTACCTGTACCTATAGACCATATCTCCTCTACCTGTACCTATAGATAATATCTACTCTACCTTTACCTATAGACCATATCTCCTCTACCTTTACCTATAGACCATATCTCTTCTACCTGTACCTATAGATCACATCTCCTCTACCTGTACCTATAGACCATATCTCCTCTACGTGTACCTATAGACCATATCTTCTCTACCTGTACCTATAGACCATATCTCCTCTACCTGTACCTATAGACCATATCTCCTCTACCTGTACCTATAGACCATATCTCCTCTACCTGTACCTATAGACCATATCTCCTCTACATTTACCTATAGACCATATCTCTTTTACCTGTACCTATAGACCATATCTCCTCTACCTGTACCTATAGACTATATCTCTTCTACCTGTACCTATAGACCATATCTCCTCTACCTGTACCTATAGATCATATCTCCTCTACCTGTACCTATAGACCATATCTCCTCTACCTGTACCTATAGATCATATCTATTCTACCTTTACCTATAGACCAAATCTCCTCTACCTGTACCTATAGATCATATCTATTCTACCTTTACCTATAGACCAAATCTCCTCTACCTGTACCTATAGATCATATCTATTCTACCTGTACCTATAGATCATATCACCTCTACCTGTACCTATAGATCATATCTCCTCTACCTGTACCTATAGACCAAATCTCCTCTACCTGTACCTATAGATCATATCTCTTCTACCTGTACCTATAGATCATATCTCTTCTACCTGTACCTATAGACTATATCTCTTCTACCTGTACCTATAGATCATATCTCTTCTACCTGTACCTACACAGGACACCGGAGAGGGGAGTATAATACCTCTTCTATTACAGAGAATGGAGGGCAGGTAGGAGACACAGGACACTGGAGAGGGGAGTATATTACCTGTTCTATTACGGAGAATGGAGGGGAGGTAGGAGACACAGGACACCTAAGAGGGCTAGGTTCCTGGGTCTGTACACCCGCTGTGCCCATTATTAAGGGGGTTCCCACCATCCCTCCTATCTTTTTATTAATTGTATATAATAGAGAATGTAATAGGAAGAGCAGGAACACACAAACCTCACAGTTGGGCAGGAGTCAGAAATGAATAAGGAGATCTCATTCTAGGAGTGTCCGGGACATATTAGGGGCCATTCGGTATACTAAGCTCCTACAGATAAAATATCAGTTTTGAGTTGACTAAACCCCTAAATTGAGTTTGATTTTTAATTTTACATTTATTCTGTAAGTTCTATTTGTCCCCATAGCGGACCTTTCATTCCTTTGTAGTTCTTTCAGGCGGTTTCTCGGAGACGATCCTGATAAATGAAGGAACGGATGGTCGGTACTGAGAGGAGGTTCTTCCATCTCCAGCTGTTAGGAAGTGACAGGGAACATTTATAATCGTCTGAAGAAGCGCCCAGGTAGTGCCACGTCCAGACAATCAGCCGCAGGTTTGGCCGCAGACACTTGGCCAGATCAGAACTTCTCCTGCCAACAGCGCCAGCCTGCCGAATTTCCAGCATCAGTCAACAAAGCTTGTTTAATGTTGACATTAGGAGAATAAGTCTGGCCGGGCGCAGATGCCGCGTTCTGGAGAGCGAAACTGTGAGCGCCGCCATCACGGTGGCAGAAATGAATAACCAAACAACCAATTAGACGGAAGGAGTTCAAAAAGAGGTCATGGGAGATAATTTCTAGGAATAGGTGAAGCATTCTCGGACAGAAGTACAAGCGCACTCTATTGTCAGAAGTATTGGGACGCCTTTACACACACACATGGACTTTAATGACATCCCAGTATTAGTCTGTAGGGTTCAATATTGAGTTGGCCCACCCTTTGCAGCTATAACAGCTTCAACTCTTCTGGGAAGGCTGTCCACAAGTTTTAGGAGTGTGTCTATGGCATAGGTCGGCAACCTGCGGCTCTTTTGAAAATTTGCAGCGGCTCCGGGGCGGATGCTAGTGAGGGGAGGAGGCTCACCGTGCGCCCCGACACTCCCCACTGTGGCGCTGTACTGGCTGTGACGTCGCGTGGGGGGCGGTGCTGGTCACTACATTGAAAGGGGCATGTATGCTGGACACTACATTGAAAGGGGCATGTATGCTGGTCACTACATTGTAAGGGGCACGCATGCTGGTCACTACATTGTAAGGGGCATGTATGCTGGTTTTTTTTTTCCTTCGGAAACGGGTCCAAGTGGCTCTTTTTGTCTTAAAGCGGAGTTCCGGGCACAGATGTAATTTTTTAACAAACATACCCCCGGGACAGTCAGGGCTAGTACATTCCACAATGGCTAGCCTCTGATCTGTCCCAGTTCGCACTTAACTTTTAGAAGAAATACTTACTTATAAAATTTCTTCCACAGCGTTTCCATCTCTCTTGTGGGCAGCTGAAGCCGGCGCGGTCCTCTTCTGTGTCTTCTTCCGCGTCTTCTTGTCCCAGAATGCGCCGCACCGGCCCCTCTCGTCACTTCCGGTGCGGCGCCGCATTCCTCCACAGCTTCTGGGCATGCCCAGAAGCTGTTTAGCAGGGGAATGCGGCGTCGCCCGGAAATGACGAGCGGGGCCGGTGCCGTCGCATTGATTCCTGGGAGCGATGACGTTCAGCTCCCAGGAATCATAGCGAGGCAGGAAGTGACGGGGTGAGCCGCGGCTCCGAGGGAGGAAGTACTCTGAGGTGAGTATCTTCGATCTTCAATTGCAAGGTAAGTAAACAAAAAAAAAAAAAAATAACTATCCAATTCCTTTTCAGGTGAGGCATTCCTAGCGGAGGGGCACAAAAAAAAATATAGTTTTTGTGCCCGGAACTCCGCTTTAAAGGTTGCAGACCCCTGGTCTATGGGAATGTTTGACTATTCTTCCAGAAGCACATTTGTGAGGTCAGGCACTGGTGCTGGACGAGAAGACCTGGCTCGCAGTCCCCACTCTAATTCATCCCAAAGGTGTTCTATTCGGTTGAGGACAGTCAAGTTCCTCCACCCCAAACTCGCACCTCCATGTCTTTATGGACCTTGCTTTGTGCACTGGTGCGCAGTCATGTTGGAACAGGGAGGGGCCATCCCCAAACTCCTCCCACAAAGTTGGGAGCATGAAATTGTCCAAAATGTCTTGGTATGCTGACGCCTTAAGAGTTCCCTTCACTGGAACTAAGGGGCCAAGCCCAACCCCTGAAAAACACCCCCACACCATAATCCTCCTTCCACCAAATTAATTGGACCAGTGCAAAAAGTAAGGTCCCTTTATATTCCTAACTACACCCATGTATATATTGGGAGTATAAAGGACCCCAATACCAAACTTTGGAATACCTTATACATCATCCTGCCCCCCCCCCCCCCGTTTCTTTACTGTGCCGCGGCTGACTGCCCCTAAGTAACATACCCCCCTCCATACACATATACTGTATATATATTTGTTAAAAAAAGTTACCATGTAACAATTTCTTACTTTTAGTTACTCACCTATTTAGACATAGGCACCGGCAAAACTGGGGCCCCTGACGACTTATGGACAAAGCCAACGTGGACAACCCCATCTACCGGAAGGAACTGGTAATAGCTGGTTGTAGGTTGATTATTTTTTAGGATGATTATTGTGGTGGATCCTGTTCATCTGAGTATTCACATCTTCTGAGAGCGTGGCTGTGGTCTCCTTCCTGAAGAAGCGGGCAGTAACCCGTGAAACGTGAGAGTGTGGCTGTGGTCTCCTTCCTGAAGAAGCGGGCAGTAACCCGTGAAACGCAACTGGGGCAAAATCTCAGCAAGCTACCCATCACATCAAGTGTGTGTGTGGGGGGGGGATTGGAACTCCTATTGAGTAGTATAATACAAATAGTGTATATGTCTCTGTGAAAGAATGGCGGATCTTCTTGATGAGTTTTTGTATATGATTTTAGAGTTTGTATAATAAAACATTTGACAAGTGGTTACCGATAAAGTCCTCGATTTCGTTTCTAGGGATTTTTTGAGCTACTTTTCTCCTAGGATGTGGTAGCGGACACAATTGTCCAACAACAGATCATTCCCTACAACAATATAGCCCCCAGCAAGAATAGATCAACTCCAGCAACTATAGACCCCCCAGCAGAAACAATAAATCTCCCCACAACTACAATGCACTTCTTCAGCAACAATAGACCTCCCTCCCCCCAGCAACAACATATCAATCCCCTGGAACAAGAATAGCCCCTAGCAGTCATAAATCAACTCCAGCAACTATAGACCTCACCAGCAACAGTAGATCTCCTAGCAGCCAGCATGAATAAATCTACAGAAGCCAGCAACAGTAGACCCCTCCCTCAATCGTAGATACCTCCCAATAATCATTGACCACCAAACTACAAAAGAGCTCTCCTATCCCCCTCCCCCTCCCCCCCAGCAACCATAGACTTCCCCAGCAACAATATACCCCCCCTCCCCCCAGAAAACACAGATCCCCTGGAACAAGTATAGCCCCTAGCAAGAAAATAATCAACTCTAGCAACTATAGACCCAATCTCAATCGTAGATCCCTCCCAGCAACTATAGACCTCCCCAGAAACAATAGCCCCCCCTCCAACAACAATAGACCCCCAAGCAGCCAGCATCAATAGACCCTCCAGTACACCCCAGCACTCCTTGTCATTACATAGATTCAGTGCTGGGGGTGCAGGAACTGCGTTCCAGCTGAAAAGATTCCCTGGCCATGTGAATGATGATCTATGGTGACACGCCATCTACTGGGATGTCCTCATGTTGGCAGATATTCCAGGATGGGGGATGTTCTTTAACAGAGAATTCTCTGGCCTTGGCTGGCATGCTGAGACTTGCTGTAGATTTCCCTGTAGAGGACGGGAGGAGAGAGCCGGGGAGGCGAGCAAATCAAATCCGCGAGCTCCAAATAAGACACAAATAATTGGAGGAGAGACGGTGATATTAACTTACAGGATAATCCACCTTAAATGTCCATCTCATTATTGTACGACAACGGGCCCCGCGCCAAAATTCTCCGCACCGTCCACACAGCGCTCTTCTACAAATTAATACCGAACGTTTACCAGGATGTCGCTGGATGCGGCCGGCGCTGATTCCAGCAACACATTCTGTATTCACATCCCGCAGAGAGCCAGTCACATCCGTCCCTCAACCAAAGGAGCTTGCACTCTAATGCATTTGGCACAGCTCTTTAGACTAAGGAACATCAGGAAGAATTCAGCAGTCGGCGTGTTTGTTTCCGGCACCGGAAGAATGGTGTAGTTGGCCCCCTGATTATCCTTAACCACTTCTGGACCGGAAGATTTTACCCCTTAATGACCAGGCCATTTGTTGCGATTCGGCACTGCATTATTTTAACGGAAAATTGTGCAGTCGTGCGATGCTGTACCCAAATAAAATCGATGTCCTTTTTTTTCCCACAAACAGAGCTTTATTTTGGTGGTATCTGATCACCTGTGCGATTTTTATTTTTTGAGCTATAAACAAAAAAAGAGCGACAATTCTGACAAAGAAAAAAAAAACAATATTTTTCACTTTCTGCTATATAACATTCCCAATAAAAAAAAAATCAAAAATCAAATATTTCATTATTTTAGGCCAATTTGTTTTCTGCTAGATATTTTTGGTTAAAAAAAATCAGAATAAGCGTATTTTGATTGGTTTGCGCAAAAGTTATCGCAAACTAGGGGAAAGATTTATGTCATTTTTTATTTATTTATTTTTTATTAGTAATAGGGATTTTTAGCAGGACTGCGACATTGCGGCGGACAGATCGGACCCCTAACTGACATTTTTGACACTTTTGGGGGGACCAGTGACATTACTACAGTAATCAGTGCTAAAAATATGCACTGTCACTGTACTAATGACACTGGCAGGGAAGGGGTTAACCCAAGGGCGATCAAAGGGTAAAGTGTGAGCCTAGGGGGTGTTTTCTAACTGTGTGGGGGAGGGACCTGAGTAATCTACAGAGAGATCTTTTCTCTCAGCAGGGAGCGATCGCGGGTGCCCAGCGGCAATTGTGGCCGCGGTCCCCGTGGATCGGCTTCCCTACTTCCTAATGGGGCGGGAGCACGCCTCCAGGAGCGCTCCCGCAAACCACCGTACCCATACAGCCAAGCCAGCCTGCCTCAGTATATCTGTGGCGGGCGGGCGGTAAGCGGTTAAAGTGCACATTCCACAACTCCACAATCACTGCTGGAATTGGTATATAGATAGGAAAGTGCATCATATTTACTTGTTTTAAACACCTTTTTTTTACATTTCTTTAGTTACTTCCTAGTTTACATGCCGAGGCAAATGATGTCATACATCCCAGGAGTCTTCAGGAGGGGAGGAGAGGTTTTCTCAGCTAAGTACACCCTCTTATCAGCATGCCTGAGCTAAGGGCAGATGGCTTCCAGGAAGCAGGGCTTATTTTCCTCAGAGAATAGGTGTAGGAACTCCTCCCTTCTGAGTCACTCATCGTCTCTGCCATCTACCTCTGACCACTGTACCTTGGTTCCACCCCCTACCCACCTTCCTCTACTGCCCCTTTTAGAGAATACAGAACCAAGTATCTCACATGTTTGTAAATATTTTATTCTATCTTTTCATGTGACAACACTGAAGAAATGAGACTTTGCTACAATGTAAAGTAGTGAGTGTACAGCTTGTATAACAGTGTAAATTTACTGTCCCCTCAAAATAACTCAACACACAGCCATTAATGTCTAAACCGCTGGCAACAAAAGTGAGTACACCCCTAAGTGACAATGTCCAAATTGGGCCCAAAGTGTCAATATTTTGTGTGGCCGCCATTATTTTCCAGCACTGCCTTAACCCTCTTGGGCATGGAGTTCACCAGAGCTTCACAGGTTGTCACCGGAGTCCTCTTCCCCTCCTCCATGATGACATCACAGAGCTGGTGGATGTTAGAGACCTTGTGGTCCTCCCCCCTCTGCCCCACAGATGCTCAATAGGGTTTAGGTCTGGAGACATGCTTGGCCAGTCCATCACCTTTACCCTCAGCTTCTTTAGCAAGGCAGAGGTCATCTTGGAGGTGTGTTTGGGGTCGTTATGTTGGAATACTGCCCTGCCCCCCAGTCTCTGAAGGGAGGGGATCATACTCTGCTTCAGTATGTCACAGTACATGTTGGCATTCATGGTTCCCTCAATGATCTGTAGCTCCCCGGTGCCGGCAGCACTCATGCAGCCCCAGACCATGACACTCCCACCACCATGCCTGACTGTAGGAAGACACACTTGTCTTTGTACTCCTCACCTGGTTGCCCCCAGACACGCTTGACACCATCTGACACCAAATAAGTTTATCTTGGTCTCATCAGAGCACAGGAGATGGCTCCAGTAATCCATGTCCTTAGTCTGCTTGTCTTCAGCAAACTGTTTGCAGGCTTTCTTGTGCATCATCTTTAGAAGAGGCTTCCTTCTGAGAGAACAGCCATGCAGACCAATTTGATGCAGTGTGCGGCATATGGTCTGAGCACTGACAGGCTGACCCCCCACCCCTTCAACCTCTGCAGCAATGCTGGCAGCACTCATACGTCTATTTCCCAAAGACAACCTCTGGATATGACGCTGAGCACGGCACTCAACTTCTTTGGTGGACCATGGTGAGGCCTGTTCTGAGTGGAACCTGTCCTGGTAAACCGCTGTATGGTCTTGGCCACCGTGCTGCAGCTCAGTTTCAGGGTCTTGGCAATCTTCTTATAGCCTAGGCCATCTTTATGTAGAGCAACAATTCTTTTTTTCAGATCCTCAGAGAGTTCTTTGCCATGAGATGCCATGTTGAATTTCCAGTGACCAGTATGAGAGAGTGAGAGCGATAACACCAAATTTAACACACCTGCTCCCCATTCACACCTGAGACCTTGTAACACTAACGAGTCACGTGACACCGGGGAGGGAAAATGCCTAATTGGGCCCAATTTGGACATTGTCACTTAGGCTACATATACACGGGACGTTTTAAAAAGTCCTTTGAACGCTAGAATTTAACAGCTATGTAAAGGACGTTTAAAACGTCTGTTGTGTTGCGTTTTCAGCTGCGTTTAGCGGGCGTTTGCGCTCAGATCCGTTTTTAGAGGTCAAAAAATCATTCCCCTTTAAAATGGAAAAACGCAAGCGCTAAACGCGGGGGATCGCATTCGGTTGCGTTTTGCGTTTGAAACGCCGGTAAACACACGTTCTGAACATCCTGAACGCAAATAATTGCTTTCCAAAAAACCGACACTGAACTCAACTGCTCTAAATGACTGTAAACTAATCAGTGTACATGGACAGATAAGATAACATAGAGGAGGGTTCAGGGGCTTCTGAAAAAAACGCCCAACTGCTCCAAAACGGTCGTTTACAAGTAGCAGTGTACATGAGGACCTTAGGGGTGTACTGACTTTTGTTGCCAGTGGTTTAGACATTAATGGCTGTGTGTTGAGTTATTTTTGAGGGGACAGTAAATTTACACTGTTATACAAGCTGTACACTCACTACTTTACATTGTAGCAAAGTCTCATTTCTTCAGTGTTGTCACATGAAAAGATAGAATAAAATATTTACAAAATGTGAGGGGTGTACTTACTTTTGCGATTCTACACAGAACGCCCACACTGTAGCAGTAAATGGGGCAGTTGGGAAGTGGTTTGGATGTATTTATATTTGCTACATTTAATATGTTTATTTTTGAATTTGCATCATTTTATTTTCCATTGGTTACATCATTTCATCTTTGTTTCTTTTCTCCTATTTTTCATTCCTGAAGTTCAGCTTGAAGTCTTCTAATAAGTTTGCAAGAAAAGAAAAACCTTGAGTGTAATGACTGTAAATTCCAAGAACCTAACCAGGATCTGCGATGTCTTATCAACTTGTCAGCGCTCTCTATTTCTGCTCTGTCCCCTGAAATCTGTGTGAAATGTAGAGCAGTTGTTTATCAAATGTCAGGGATGTGACACAGGCACAAACAACGCGCGTTCTGCGCGCTCAGAATGAACAAGTACATGATGGCGGAAAAAAATAAAAAATAAAAAAAATCTTATATAACTCAGACCTCGGCGTAGACTTTTGTAATTGTGTGTGGAGCTTGTGGCTTAATCAGATGTGACAGAGCTTCTACCCAGGAGAGGCAGAAATGTGGAGTCCGGAGATAGAAGAAAGAAAGTTTGCCAGGTGGAATAAACAGAGCAAATAGCGGGATTAGACATAAGCACTCCTCTGTCTGCGGTGACTTCTCAATTTGATTCAACACTGCAATGTCTGTGAAGGACGTTCTCATTTCTACTCGCTGGCTGTGCAAGGTTGCATTATAATATATATACTGTATATACAGGAGCCTCTCATAAAATTAGAATATCATCAAAAAGGTCATTTATTTCAGTAATTCAATTCAAAAAGGTAACCTCCTATATTTTCTATAGATGTTACACACAGAGTGAGAGATTTCACACATTTCTTTCTTGTAATTTTGATAATTATAGCTTCCAGCGAGTGACACCCCAAAATTCAGCATCTCAGAAAATGAGAATAATACATAAGACCAATAAAAAAATAAAAAAGGATTTATAATAGAGAAATGTTGTCTTAGTGAAAAGTCTGTCCGTGTACAGTATAGGAGGAGAAGTCTGTCCATGTACAGTATAGGAGGAGAAGTCTGTCCATGTACAGTATAGGGGGAGAAGTCTGTCCATGTACAGTATAGGAGGAGAAGTCTGTCCATGTACAGTATAGGATGAGAAGTCTGTCCATGTACAGTATAGGAGAAGAAGTCTGTCCATGTACAGTATAGGAGGAGAAGTCTGTCCATGTACAGTATAGGAGGAGAAGTCTGTCCATGTACAGTATAGGGGGAGAAGTCTGTCCATGTACAGTATAGGATGCACTCAATACTTGGTTGGGGCTCCTTTTGCATGAATTACTGCATCAATGCGGCGTGGCATGGAGGCGTGGCATGGAGGTGATCAGCCTGTGGCACTGCTGAGGTATTATGGAAGCCCAGGTTGCTTTGATAGCGGCCTTCAGCTCCTCTGCATTGTTGGGTCTGATGTCTCTCATCTTCCTCTTGATTCTCTATGGGGTTTGGGTCAGGCCAGTTTGCTGGCCAATCAAGCACAGTGATCCCATGATCATGTCACCAGGTATTGGTAGTTTTGGCAGTGTGGGCGGTGCCAAGTCCTGCTGGAAAATGAAATCAGCATCTCCATAAAGCTGGTCAGCAGAGGGAAGCATGAAGTGCTCTAGAATTTCCTGCTAGAGGGCTGCACTGACTTTGGACTTGATAAAACACAGTGGGCCAACACCAGCAGATGACATGGCTCCCCCAATCATCACTGACTGTGGACATTTCTGCATTTCATTATGGAAATCAAGGTCCTAGAGTCTGCAGGAGGAGTGGAGAGACACAGAATCCAAGTTGCATGAGGTCCAGTGTGAAATTTCCATTAGTTACCAGTGTAAAGAAGGAAGAAGAAGAAGGTAGAAGAAGGAAGAGGAAGAAAAAGAAGGAAGAAGAAGCAGAAGAAGAGGAAGGAAGAAGGGAGAAGAAGTAGAAGGAGGAGGAAAAAGAAGAAGCAGAAGAAAAACATAAAGAAGAAGGGAAAAGAAGTAAGAAGAGGAAGAAGGAAGAAGAAGATGAATAAGAAGAAGAAAAGGGAGGGAGAAGGAAGAAGGAGAAAGAAGCAGGAGAAAAAGAAGGAAAGAGAGGGAAGAAGATGAAAGAGAGCAGAAGGAGGAAGAAGAAGGAAGAAGAAG
Source organism: Pelophylax lessonae (assembly GCF_965119305.1). Classification (NCBI taxonomy): domain Eukaryota; kingdom Metazoa; phylum Chordata; class Amphibia; order Anura; family Ranidae; genus Pelophylax; species Pelophylax lessonae. The sequence goes on along the minus strand of NC_138772.1, from coordinate 2,873,465 downwards.
GAAGAAGAAGGAAGAAGAAGGAGAAGAAAGAAGAAGAAAGAAGAAGAAGGGAGAAAAGGGAGGAAGAAGAAGAAGCAGGAAGAAGAAGAAAGTAGAAGAAGGAAGAAGAAGGAGGAGGAAGAAGATGGAGGAAGGAGGAGGAAGAAGAAACTAGAAGAAGGAGGAAGAAGAAGGAAGAAGAGGATGAAGAAGGAAGAAAGATGAAAGATGAAGAAGAAGGAAAAAGAGGAAACAGAAGGAGGAAGAAGATGGAGGAAGGAGGAGGAAGAAGGAAGAAGAAGAAAGAAGAAGGAGGAAGAAGTAGGAAGTAGAAGAAGGAAGAAGAAGTAGGAAGATGGAAGAAAGAAGAAGAAGGATGAAGAAGAAGAAGAAAAAGAAGATGGAGGAAGAAGAATAAGGAAGAAGAAGATGAAGGAGGAAGAAGAAGAAGAAATAGGAGGAGGAAGAAGAAGGAAGAAAAAGGAGGAGGAAGAAGAAAGAATGAGGAAAAGGAAGGAGGAAGAAGAAAAAGGAGGAAGAAGAAGGAGGAGGAAGAAGGAGGAAGAAGAAGAAGGAAGAATAAGAAAGAAGAAGGAGAAAGAAGGAAAAAGTAGGAAGAAGAAGCAGGAAGAAGAAAGAGGAGGAGGAAGAAGAGGAAGGAGGCAGAAGAAGGAGAATAAAAAGAAGGAAGGCAAAGGAGGAAGAAGAATAAAGAAGAAGACGGTGGAAGAAGGAGGATGCAGATGGAGGAAGAAGAATGAAGAAGGAGGCAAGAAGGAGAAGAAAAAGAAGTAAGAAGAAGAAGAAGGAGGATGAAGATGGAGGAAGGAGGAGAAAGAAGAAGAAGGAACTACAAAAAGGATCAAGAATAAGGAAGAAGAAGGAGGGAGAAGGAAGAAGAAGAGGGAACTAGAAAAAAAAGAGGAAGAACAAGGAAGTAGGAGAGGGAAGAAGAAGGAGGAAGAAGAAACAAGAAGGAAGAAGAAAAAGGGTGAGAAGGAAGAAGGAGGAAGAAGGAAGAAGAAGGTGAAAGAAGGTAGAAGAAGGAGGAGGAAGAAGAAGGAAGAAGAAGAAGGAGGAGGAAGAAGAAAGAAGGAGAAGGAAGAAGAAGAAGAAAGAAAAAGGAGGAAGAAGAAGAAAGAACAAGGAGGAAGTACAAGAAGAAGAAGAGGGAAGAAAAAGAAGAAGGAGAAAGAAGAAGGAGGAGGAAGAAAAACAAGTAGTTAAGGAGCAGGAATAAGAAGAAGCAGAAGAAAAAGAAGGAAGAACAAGAAGAAGGAAAAAGAGGGAAGAAGAAGAAAGAAGAAGAAGCAGGAAGAAGAAGGAGGAGGAGGAAGAAGAGTTCATGTATACAGTATGTGGTGCCAATTTGGTTTGGTTCCAAAAAGAGTCCTGTGCGAGTTTAGTGCAGTGCATTGTGAATTTTAGCTCCACAGACTTTTATGGGGCCAGATTGAAATTGCAGTCCAGTGTTCACAACACAGCAAATTATAATTTTTTTTTTTGTTGCCTAAATTTTTGTAGAAAAAAAAAAACAAGTGTGACCGCTCCTCTCAAAAATTTTCACTAAATTTGCATTGAAATCACACATGCTAAGCAGAATTTTCACCATACACCGATGTAAAAAAAAAAATCGCAATGCGAATTCGCACCATGTACCACTTTAAATTTGCACCCAATTCTCACCGCATCACACAATGCATCAAGGTAAAATGAAGCCCCCTCTAAAACCTACCTGAGCCCCATCTCGATCCAACGTTGTGCACAGGAGCAGCGGGTCTCAAGGGTCTCTGTCTCCTCATTGGCTGAGACATTGGCTTTCGCTACTATCAATCACAGCCAGTGAGCCAATGGGGAGGACCTTATCATGTTCTGTGCCTGAATGGACAGAAAGAGCAGTGGCTCGGGTGCGAGCCTGCTCAGGTGCCCCAAAAGCAAGCTGCTACAAGGGCACTCAGCAGGGGGGAGGGGTCAGGAGTGCCAGCCTTGAATATCACTTTAGGCTTTGACGAAAAAAAACCTGGAAGCTGATTGGTTGCTATGCTGAGCTCCCTCACCACAGTACAGTACTCTCTTTTCCCCATAGGATGCCCTCAGTCTTCTGGGTTGAATATTGCCCAGGACAGGCTGTCAGTGCAGGGTATCACGGAACTACCCTTGAAGAGGCATCACCACAGCGCAGTACTCTCTTTTCACCACACTAGATCTTCTGTCTACTTGGTTAAATGATGCCCAGCACAGATTGTAAATGCAGAGTGTCATGGACCCACCCCTTTGGGGGGGGGGGGGGCATCACCACAACACAGTACTCACTTTTCACTACAACATGTCCTCAGTCTTCCAGACTAAATGATATCCAGGTCAGACTGTAATGCATCATCACATTACAGTACTGTCTTTTTACCACAGGATGTCCTCAGCCATTTGGGTTGAATGGTGTCCAGGACCGACTGCAATACAGTGTGTCATGAACCCGCCCCTGAGGGGACACCATTACAGAACAGCAATCTTTTTTCACCACAGGATGTCCTCAGTCTTCTGGGCTGACAGGTGTCCAGGACAGACTGTAATGCAGGGTGTCATGGACCCGCCCCTGAGGGGATATCATTACACTACAGTAATCTCTTCTGACCACAGGATGTCCTCAGTCTTCTGGGTTGAATAATTTCCAGGAAAAACTGTAATGCAGGATGACATGGACCCGCCCTTGAGGGGCATCATCACAGTACAGTACTCTCTTTACGCCACAAGATGTCCTCCTTCTTCTGGGTTGAATGGTTTCCAGTATAGACTGTAATGCAGGGCGTCATGGACCCACCCATGAGGGGACCTCACCACAGTACTGTACTCTTATTTCCCCATAAGATGCCCTCAGTCTTCTGGGTTGAAAATTGCCCAGGACAGATTGTCAATACAGTGTGTCACGGAACCACCTCTGAAGGACCACCACAGCGCAGTACTCGCTTTTTGCCACAAGATATCCTCAGTTTACTGGGTTGAATGATGCCATGGAGAGTCTATAAGTCCAGGGTGTCATGGACCAGCCACTGAGGGGACATCAGTGAAGTACTCCCTTTTCACCACGGGATGGCCTCAGTCTTATGAGTAGAATGATGCCCAGAACAGATTGTAAATGCAGGGTGTCATTAACCCTCCCCTGAGGAGGCATCACCACAACACAGTACTCTCTTTTCACCACATGGTGTCCTCAGTCTTCCGAACTGAATGATGCCCAGGACAAACTAAGCACAGGGTGTCATTGACCTGCCCCTGAGGTGGCATCACCCCTTCAGCCGGCACTCGTTGTTGTGTAATGGTGTAGACAGTGATGGCAGACAGGTCTACTTTAAGAAGAGTATAGCGCCCTTTAATTCACTGGAAATGGCTTGACTCCTCGCTTTATTATATATATATGTTCTATAGAGCCTGATTAATAATATTGGAGTCGCTGTTTGATATAATGGCTTTTAATCTTACTTAGTAATATTTTACGCAATTATCCGTCTAATATTACATTCTAAAATAAGTCTCAATGAGGTGAATAATGACCCTTTTTCATCTCCTTCCAACATAATGCTTCTTAATAGGCCAGATATTGATATTTCTTTCTTTTATTTATCATTATTAAGAAGGTGAATTCATTTTCTTTCTCTCGGCTGTATTCAAATCCTCTGCCAATGTGCTTAATCACATTCTGCTCGCCGCTGTTGTTACGGCTCCACTGCAGCAAATCCTGGTGAAAGTTTGTGCCGTGAATTGATCATTATTGGCTTTGTGAAGTGCCAGACGTGTTGACAAGCAGAGCGGAGGGTTGGAGTGGGGGGAGGGGGTGATCAATGGGGAGTGAGGGGCCCGGAACACAATGGACTGATTTTTAGGCCCTTCAAGGGTGTCATGATTTTATTGGCTTCATGGTGGACCACACTGGGGAACTTGGATTATATGGACATCAAAAATAAACTCTGGGCAACTTCCTTTCTTCTACAACTTTCATTAAAATAATCCCTGGTGATCCCACACCGAACGTCCTTGTTCAAGCATTTCCTGTTATTGGGTGACAACTACACTGCTACCTTGGCACATGCCCCCCCCCCCCCATGGAGGTTGTTGGTGTAGGGATTACTACAAGGGTTAGTGTTAGAATTGTAGGGGGTTACTGTTAGGGTTACAGGGAGGGTTAGTGTTAGGGTTACAGGGAGGGTTACTGTTAGGGTTACAGGGAGGGTTAGTGTTAGGGTTACAGGGAGGGTTAGTGTTAGGGTTACAGGGAAGGTTAGTGTTAGGGTTACAGGGAGGGTTAGTGTTAGGGTTACAGGAAGGGTTAGTGTTAGGGTTACAGAGAGGGATAGTGTTGAGTTTACAGGGAGGGTTACTGTTGGGGTTACAGGGGAGGTTAGTATTGGGGTTACAGGGAAGGTTAGTGTTGGGGTTGCAGGGAGGTTAGTGTTAGGGTTATAGGTAGGGTTAGTGTTGGGGCTACAGGGAGGGTTAGTGTTGGGGTTACAGAGAGGGTCATTGTTGGGGTTACAGGGGAGGTTAGTGTTGGGGTTACTGGAGGGTTAGTGTTGGGGTTACAGGGAGGGTTAGTGTTGGGGTTACGGTGAGGGTTAGTGGGAGGGTTAGTGTTAGGGCTAAAGGGAGGGTTAGGGTACAGGGAGGGGTAGTGTTGGGGTTAAAGGGAAGGTTAGTGTTGGGGTTACAGGGAGGGTTAGTGTTAGGGCTACAGTGAGGGTTAGTGTTGGGGTTACAGGGCGGGATAGTTTTGGGGCTACAGAGAGGGTTAGTGTTGGGGTTACAGGGGGGGATAGTTTTAGGGTTACAGGGAGGGTTAGTGTTAGGGTTACAGGGAAGGTTAGTGTTAGGGTTACAGGGAGGGTTAGTGTTAGGGTTACAGGGAAGGTTAGTGTTAGGGTTACAGGGAGGGTTAGTGTTAGGGTTACAGGAAGGGTTAGTGTTAGGGTTACAGAGAGGGATAGTGTTGAGTTTACAGGGAGGGTTACTGTTGGGGTTACAGGGGAGGTTAGTATTGGGGTTAAAGGGAAGGTTAGTGTTGGGGTTGCAGGGAGGTTAGTGTTAGGGTTATAGGTAGGGTTAGTGTTGGGGCTACAGGGAGGGTTAGTGTTGGGGTTACAGAGAGGGTCATTGTTGGGGTTACAGGGGAGGTTAGTGTTGGGGTTACTGGAGGGTTAGTGTTGGGGTTACAGGGAGGGTTAGTGTTGGGGTTACGGTGAGGGTTAGTGGGAGGGTTAGTGTTAGGGCTAAAGGGAGGGTTAGGGTACAGGGAGGGGTAGTGTTGGGGTTAAAGGGAAGGTTAGTGTTGGGGTTGCAGGGAGGGTTAGTGTTAGGGCTACAGTGAGGGTTAGTGTTGGGGTTACAGGGGGGGATAGTTTTAGGGTTACAGGGAGAGTTAGTGTTACAGGGAGGTTTAGTGTTGGGGTTACAGGGAGGGTTAGTGTTAGGGTTACAGAGATGGATAGTGTTGGGGATACAGGTAGGGTTAGTGTTAGGGATTACAGCGAAGGCTAGGGTTACAGGGAGTGGGATCAATATCAGTGAGAGGAATAGTGCCCCATCATTGGTGTCAGTGGGAGGAATAGTGCCCCATCATTGGTGTCAGTGGGAGGAATAGTGCCCCATCATTGGTGTCAGTGGGAGGAATAGTGCCCCATCATTGGTGTTAATAGGAGTAATAGTGCCCCATCATTGGTGTCAGTGGGAGGAATAGTGCCCCATCATTGGTGTCAGTGGGAGGAATAGTGCCCCATCATTGGTGTTAATAGGAGTAATAGTGACCCATCACTGGTGTCAGTGGGAGGAATAGTGCCCCATCATTGGTATCAGTGGAAGGAATAGTGCCCCATCATTGGTGTCAGTGGGAGGAATAGTGCCCCATCATTGGTGTTAATAGGAGTAATAGTGCCCCATCATTGGTGTAAGTGGGAGGAATAGTGCCCCATCATTGGTGTCAGTGGGAGGAATAGTGCCCCATCATTGGTGTTAATAGGAGTAATAGTGCCCCATCACTGGTGTCAGTGGGAGGAATAGTGCCCCATCATTGGTATCAGTGGAAGGAATAGTGCCCCATCATTGGTGTCAGTGGGAGGAATAGTGCCCCATCATTGGTGTCAGTGGGAGGAATAGTGCCCCATCATTGGTGTTAATAGGAGTAATAGTGCCCCATCATTGGTGTCAGTGGGAGGAATAGTGCCCCATCATTGGTGTCAATAGGAGGAATAGTGCCCCATCATTGGTGTCAGTGGGAGGAATAGTGCCCCATCATTGGTGTCAGTGGGAGGAATAGTGCCCCATCATTGTTGTCAGTGGAAGGAATAGTGCCCCATCATTGGTGTCAGTGGGAGGAATAGTGCCCCATCATTGGTGTCAGTGGGAGGAATAGTGCCCCATCATTGGTGTCAGTAGAAGGAATAGTGCCCCATCATTGGTATCAGTGGAGGAATAGTGCCCCATCATTGGTGTCAGTGGGAGGAATAGTGCCCCATCATTGTTGTCAGTGGAAGGAATAGTGCCCCATCATTGGTGTCAGTGGGAGGAATAGTGCCCAATCATTGGTGTTAATAGGAGTAATAGTGGCCCATCATTGGTGTCAGTGGGAGGAATAGTGCCCTATCATTGGTGTCAGTGGGAGGAATAGTGCTCCATCATTGGTGTCAGTGGGAGGAATAGTGCTCCATCATTGGTGTCAGTGGGAGGAATAGTGCCCCATCATTGGTGTCAGTGGGAGGAATAGTGTCCCATCATTGGTGTCAGTGGGAGGAATAGTGCCCCATCATTGGTGTCAGTGGGAGGAATAGTGCTCCATCATTGGTGTCAGTGGGAGGAATAGAACCTCAAATCAACAGTGCCCCAAGGGCCAGATAAAGACAAGCAAAGAGCCACAGTTTGGAGACCACTGGTTTACGTGATAGAAGATGTAGCAAGAGTGAATTGTTTTCCTAAATATTTATGTGCTAGAAGGTGTCCCTCCCCCTTTTTTTTCTCCATTTTCAAAGCTTAGAAGGTCTTGAGCTCTCTTTCCCCCTTCTCTTGGCACATCACTGTGATGTTGAAGGCCACATTGACATTCAGGCACACGAAGGGCAGGCCATAGCTCTTGTCCTCAGGAACTGGTCACCATTTGCATATTAGGCCACACCCAAGTTCTGCATTCTGCAAGAATGGAGAAGCAGAATTCCGTCCCCCGGACGTGCTCCCTCTACTGGATGTGAGTGGCGGCTCCTTCAGAAGAATGTGACCTCGGTATTGCTCTTTAGCAGAATCCGTTGCCTGACTACATAAGCACTACAGACAGCGGCACTAACCACATGACTAATGGGCAAAATTTAAAAGGTGTCAGCCTTGATACAAGCAAATAGTGCTTTGTAAATCACCCCGCCACCCTCTGCATTCTAATACGTGGATACGGCGCCACGGCGAGTCTGCCAACTTTATACCGATAACAGGGATAAGCAGGGGCCTCGGAAAAAAAACGCGTTTTCATCCTTGTTCTTTCTTATTTACAACTTCTAGGAGTTTATGTTTCCGCTTGATTTGGCCTGTAAGTCATGTTTAAATCTCCGACCTGTACCTTGCTTGGAAACACGCCTTTGCGTCCTGCAAGAGCCGACAACGCAAATTCCAATGTTTAATGCATACTAATGAGACCGGTGAACCGTACAGGCTTGTGGGATCAACAATAGCAGAAACCGTACGAAGGAAGGAAACAAAGTCTCCATCGCGGCAAATGTTCCGACGGCAGTCTCTCCGAAATTTGCTGTTCTTTTTCCCATTACAATGTGGAGGCTTCTCAGATAAAGGGGAAGGCGCCGCAATGTTATCCAGTATTCAACTCTTTTTTTATAAATTAACTTTGTAGGTATTGAAAAAGAACTCCAGTCCAACAGAGAAGCTTGATAGGACCCAATGGTCAACATTGAAAGTAGCAAATATTAGCCAGAAACTTGGTAAACTCCAAAATAAGATTTTTTTCTTGGCTACATGTTGAAAACACAGTGAATACAACTAACGCGTTTCGGCTGTTATGTCCTTACTCATAGCCAGTGGCGTCACTAGGGTTGGTGTCACCCAGGGTGGTAAAACATGGTGACACCCCAGTCACATAGGGCCTCTTAGTGATCAAATCAGCACCTACAAACTTTACACATCTGGCATGGGGAAATACCAGAGGCTGTTCTTTTTCAATTCCAGCTCTTGCAACACGCCACCTGTCAGGACCTGGAACTGAACCCATGACCTCTGCTGTGTCTGGCAGTATCTCTTCTTACTAAACCACCTGAGATGCCAGACAGCTCCTTAGACAGCTCCTTAGACAGCTCCTTGGACAGCTCCCTGGACAATTCCTTGAATGTTCTTGCCTTGAACCGTGAACTCTATACTCCTCCCATTACCTTCCTATTTAAACCATGACTGTACATTTCCTTTTCGCTAGATTATTGTGCCCTCTCCAGCCGAAATCTCTCTCTTGCCACTCCTGCTACTCTCTGTATCTATGCTACCACTCATTACTGACCTTTGGCTTGCTCCTCCACTACGCTTTTGCTTGATCCCAATCTGCAACCGTTTGTTACTGGCCTTCAGCTTGCTTCTCAACTACGCTTCTGCTTGATCCCAACCTGGTAAAACTGCTACTGGACCCTGACTTTCTCACCTCCTGGTGGGATGTTCCTGAAGAGTGGGAACAGGTACTGACATGCAGCAAAACCCATCTCCACTATCAGGAGCTCTGGTGAACACTGGCTAATGCTTAGACCCCGCACCTTAGGTGAGCCCGCATCATTTGCCAGGGTGACATGCTTGTATATTTATGCTTCTCCAAGCCTGACCCCTGACCATGACACCACCATTCTCCATAGAAATGAATAAGGAAAGAAAGGAAATCCCTAGAGCCGCACATCACACAAAACTCTTGTATGAAGAGTAGAAGCAACCTCAGCCTAGACTCTGTCCAGGCCACCTCCCGCGTGCGTTTCACCAAGCCCACAGCTTAGTCAACAATTTGCACCTTATTGTAACGGAACAGGGCACCCCGGACCGGGTACCTCCGTTAACAGATGCTCCTAGTGCTTCCCGAGGGCCCCAAGCACTCCACCAGACACCGTAAGCACTTCAGACTCCACAAACCGCCGCAGCTTGGTTAGGGTCTTGGCATCTCCTACCCACCCTGGACCTATGACAAGGCTCCAGGTTCCTGTGGGTGAACCTCTCTTTCCCCAGAGAGTACAGCACGAACAAGCTCTTACACAAGCTCTTACAAGAGCTCAGTGATTATTCAAGGGAGTATGGAGGACATAGCAATCCCTTGCTGCCTTAAGAGACAGAAGTCTAGATTGAGGTAAAGGAACTCAAAACAACTTTATTGAACAAGACTTATATACAGAATTTGGAACATCCCGCCCCCAACAACCGCTTTCCTATTGGTCAATTGTAAAGTACCTGTGGTCTCCTTCAGGTCCTCCTTAGCCATTCAAATGAGGACTTGAAAATGAGTCAGCAGGGATTGGTCAGATAGCTTGACCAGAAGGACTGCCATGTGCAATGAGACAGAAGCCCACAGGGGGCAATCAATGTATACAATAGCCAGACACAGAACAATGGGAGGTCATTAGCACTTACAATGAGACAGGGCAATCCACATTCCCTCCCAATACACAAACAAAAGGAAAACCTTGCTGACATTGAAAGATATGTAATATACACAGTATTTAGGAATTACAGATTTCATGGCAAATGGGAATAAATCTTAATATTTCTATATGGAGATATTGCTGGCAATTATGAAGCAATCCAAACCATTACTTATCTGTCTTTAAATTCCAGTGATGGTGAATACCGTCACAATTATGTTCTCAACTCATCTTCAGCCCCCAATAAAGGAAGAGTCACACCTGGCTGCTGCTGATTTCTTCAGTCTAAAACACAGTTTCCAATAGTAGAACACATCTATTTCAACAGGGATGTACATCCTTTTTCAAAGGTGTCCATTGGAGTAATGGTGGTGCCCACACAGCTCCATCTTTTTCATTCTAGCTCACCAGGACAAGTAGAAATGGCAAATCTCTCTCATGGCGACACAGACAGCAAACAAAAACCCAACAGGAGTGCTAACCCTGCCATATTCTACACTTTATACGCTCACTGGTCTGGTGACCATTGCTTTATAAAGTTTTATTGCCAGGGCAGCCAAAAGTTCAGAAACCTGATTCCACGCTCTACTTTTCATAAATGATTACCAGCGTGGGAAACGTCCCAGGAAAAAGTCTAGGTTTGTATTATCGACCCTATGAGCACATACTTACCAACCACCCCCCCCCCCCTTCTCCATTTAGTCGCCAAGGGTGAATAAAATGCTCCCCTTCCTGTCATGTGACAGTGGTGGTGCTCATTGATTGGCCCATATGGATAAGCCAAACTGAGAGTCTTTATTCGGATGGTTTACGGTGCTTTTTGTGGGTTAATTGGGTTTTAAACAGCTTGAAACCATTTCCAGCCCATTGTTCTCCTAAAAACCTCCATAAACCACCTTATTGTTGCTTTACACATTGCCTCCAATGCAATTCCCCGAAATGCAGAAATGTTGCTCTAATAAACATGAATTGTTATTATTAAAGTTGTTATTCAAGATTTCTTTTCTCTATTTTCACTGCCAGGTGAGAAGGGAAAGCAGTTGGATGTAAATGAAAATGTTTTTTATTTAATCGGCACGTCAAGTCACCGTATAAAATGTAATCGATATTCCCACTCATGTGCATTATCCTATCTTTTTCTTAATTAGGATTGTTAAACAAAATCATTTCTGCATTTATGTCTCCTAATTCTTTTTTTTTACACAGCATGTTGGTAAAAAAATGGAGACAACGAGACTGCGGTAACGAGAGTGAGGAGCACGTGTAGCACCAATAGGGAGACCACATTGTCCTACTCTCCGTTCCTGGATGCAGCGCTGGGTCTCACCTCCAATGCGTGACCGGATTTATCCAGGAGGACCATGGCCACTGCTGAACCTCCTTGTTTCATCTTACCTGTGTCTCCGACATCCCTTGTGACTTCTGTGTCTTAAGTGACTCTTGTGACTTCTGTGTCTCCAGTGACTCCTGTGACTTCTGAGTCTCAATTGACTCCTGTGACTTCTGTGTCTCAAGTGACTCCTGTGACTTCAATGTATCCAGTGACTCCTGTGTCTCCAGTGACTCTTATGACTTCTGTGTCTCCAGTGACTTCTGTATCTCCAGTGACTTCAATGTATCCAGTGACTCCTGTGTCTCCAGTGACTCCTGTGACTTCTGTGTCTCCAGTGACCCCTGTGACTTCCATGTCTCCAGTGACCCCTGTGACTTCTGTGTCTCCAGTGACACCTCTGACTCCTGTGTCCTCAGTGACCCCTGTTAGTTCCATGTCCCCAGTGACCCCTGTCACTCCTGTGTCCCCAGTGACACCTCTGACTCCTGTGTCCACAGTGACCCCGTGACTCCTGTGTCTCCAGTGACCCCTGTGACTTCCATGTCTCCAGTGACCCCTGTGACTTCTGTGTCTCCAGTGACACCTCTGACTCCTGTGTCCTCAGTGACCCCTGTTAGTTCCATGTCCCCAGTGACCCCTGTCACTCCTGTGTCCCCAGTGACACCTCTGACTCCTGTGTCCACAGTGACCCCGTGACTCCTGTGTCTCCAGTGACTCCTGTGACTTCCATGTCTCCAATGACTCCTGTGACTTCTGTGTCTCCAGTGACACCTCTGACTCCTGTGTCCACAGTGATTCCCGGGTCTCCTGTGTCCCCAGTGACCCCCGTGACCCCTGTGTCTCTAGTGACTCCTGTGACTTCTGTGTCTCCAGTGACACCTCTGACTCTTGTGTCCCCAGTGACCCCCGTGACTCCTGTGTCTCCAGTGACTCCTGTGACTTCTGTGTCGCCGGCCGACTCCAGTGACTTCTGTGTCCCCAGTGACCCCCGTGACTCCTGCGTCTCCAGTGACTCCTGTGACTTCCATGTCTCCAGTGACTCCTGTGACTTCTGTGTCCCCAGTGACCCCCGTGACTCCTGCGTCTCCAGTGACTCCTGTGACTTCCATGTCTCCAGTGACTCCTGTGACTTCTGTGTCTCCAGTGACACCTCTGACTCCTGTGTCTCCAGTGACTCCTGTGACTTGCGCGCCCCCGAGAACCCGTGCACAAAATCACGTACCTATACGTGAATTTGCACAGCCGGGCCGCCCTGCCGCAGTATATATGTGGTGGGCAGTCCGGAAGTTGTTAATGGGGGGGAGGGTTTCCCTTAGACCTACAAATTATTTTAACCGCTTCCAGGAAGGGCGATAGTGGCTGCAGCGATGACTGAGTCATTAGTGTTTCCAGCCAGTGGTTCCGAAGCTGGTAAAAGTAATCTGAGTGGCTAAAGAGCCGCTGGATAACTTCTACAGGCAGTGGAAGGGGGTCTCACCCCCCTCCTGCCGCCACCTTTACTGGGCTCTCCTGAGCGATCAGAGAACACAGTAGACTGGTGACATTTGGCTCCGGGGACACAGTAAGAGGAACTGATGTTGCTCCTCCCACTGTGAGTGTCAGAAACTGGAAACAATGACAGATCGATCCGTGTCTGATCAGCTGCACTGGAGGCCAGAAGAGATATCTGTGGTCCAAAAGACCTCAGATCACTCCATAAAGAGGACCTATCACGGCCCAAGCTGTCACAAGGGACGTTGTTCATCAGTTGTTATATTAATAAAGTTATTTCTTAGAAAAATTAGACAGTGTAAAAAAAAATTAATAAAATAAAACATTTGAAAGTGCCCCCGTCCACCCATGCTCGTACTCAAATGCAGACGTATGAATATATAAATGGCGATCGCACCATACATGTGAGGTATCGCTGCAAATATCAGAGTGAGGGCAATAATTCTTGCACCAGACCTCCAGTGTAACCCTAAACTGGTAACCTGTAAAAGGCTTTTAACCACTTCTGGACTGGAAGATTTCCCCCCTTAATGACCAGGCCATTTTTTGCGATTCGGCACTGCATTACTTTAACTGACAATTGCGCGGTTGTGCGATGCTGGGAGGGAGAGCAGGAGGGCAGGCTGAGAGAGAGAGGGGGTGCTGAGAGGAGAGAGAGGGGGGAGATGAGAGAGATATCTCTAGCTCTGTCCTTATCAGCAGTCCCTGCTCTGCCCCCTTGTCCCAGTCCTTGTGTGAAAGTAGTCTGTGTATGATTGTGCCCGGTACCTTCCATGCGAGTCTCTGTTCTTTATCTGGGGGTTCTCTCGGCTCTGTTCCTTCCAGCCGTTCCCTCGCAGCCTGTGCCTCCCAGGCGTCCCTCATTTTCTGGACCACCTCCTCGACCTCCCGCGCCTGCTGCTCACCTCTTCGGGGATCAAGGAGGCAGCAAAGCTCTTCTCTCCCTCCTGGGCTTTCAGGCCTGTTAACCTTCCCCACAGAGGCTGCAGGCTGCCCACTAACTCCCTCGTGCAGATATATTCCTGCACCTCAACCTCGCTGCTGTTTGCCGCTGTGCCCCCCCCCGCCACCAAACCTGGACTCTCCATAGACTCTCTCACGTGCCCACAGAGATGCCAGCTGAGGCACGGGTACCTTGGGTTCACCATCACTGCCATAGACACACTCCTAAACCTTGTGGACAGCCTTCCCAGAAGAGTTGAAGCTGTTATAGCTGCAAAGGGATGGCCAACTCAATATTGAACCCTACGGACTAAGACTGGGATGCCATTAAAGGTCATGAGTGTGTAAAGGCAGGCGTCCCAATACTTTTGACAATATAATGAATCTTTTTACTGTTGTATCTCCAATCAATGGAAACGATGTATCAAATGAAGATAATTCGCGAGTGCAGAGACTTATTGTAATGGATCAACCGGCACCCCGACTGGGTACCTCCGTTGACAGATGCTCCTAGTGCTTCCCGAGGACTCCAAGCACTCCACCAGACGCCATAACCACCTCAGACCCCACGAACTGCCACAGCTTGGTTGGGGTCTCGCCGTCCCCTATCCACCCTGGACCTCCGACAAGGCTCCAGGTTCCAGTGGGTGAACCTCTCTTTCCCTAGAGAGTGAAGCAGGAACAGGTACAAGCAGGTACAGGTACAAGCTCTTACAGCTCTTACAAGAGCTTAGTGATGATTCAAAGGAGTATGAAGAGCATAGCAATCCCTTGTAGCCGATTCCCCCAATAAGAGACAGGACTCTAAACTGAGGGTGAAGTAGAACTCAAACATTAATGGTACAGCTGCTCTTTTATACAGTTTTCCCCCACAAGGTTACCGCCCAGGTGGACCTTGTTGGCAACAGGCCCTGAAATTCACAATCCAATGAAAACAGAGTTTTACACCCCCCATACAGTGTACACAATCCCTCCCCTCTGCCTGATTACAGTATCATATGCAGATGAAAGTGTATACAGGAACAGAATTAACCTGAACTAATTATCTGACCATCTGGACAGAACAATGTGAGGTCATTAACATTTAACAATGGGACAGGCACAATCCACATTCATATATACATCCCATAATAGATTTAACTCAAGGCAGACAGACACACTAGAACAATGGAATACACAATATCTCAATACACAAACAATAGAGGAAGCCTGTCGGACATTGAGGGATATGGAATACACACATTATTTAGGAGTCAGACTTCATGACAATGGTCTACAACAGTCTAAGTCTCCCAGTGTAAAGTGGGAATAAATCTTCATATTTCTATATGACGGTATTGCCGACAAATATTTCTATCCCACTTGAAGCAATCCAAACCATTAATTATGCGTCTTTCACTCCCAGTGAACACCGTCACACTTATATTTAGGAGACAGAACAGAGTTGGAGTCTTGGGGTGTGCCGGATATTTTTTGGCATCATCTGCAGAAATTACCTTATATTAATAATTCTTCATTTCACAAATAGAAGGATGAGAAAGGTTCATTAAAATGATGAGATGGAAACATGAGATCCCCAATCTTTATTATTTGTTGGCTGAGTAATTGTAATGACACTATCGCGGGTCTAAACAATACAAAGTGTAGCACTGCCCCCCGTAGGGACAGCTGGATGCTGTCTTTACGGGCTCCCCTGGTTACCAAATTACCAGCACATATTTACTTAGGAATGTTTCACCACTAGGGTGAATGAGGTTGAGTCTCTTGTTCTGCTGACTCTCTGACAAGATGACTTGATGGACGATAATCTATCTTCAGGACACTCTCTCTAGCATCCTCTTCCCACTGACACCCGTCCACTGACTATCCTAAGAGCAGGGGTGGCCCCCCTCAGGTCAGGCCCCTTGACATGAGTCCCTGTACTCAGGATACTGTAGAAAAAGGTCCTTCAGTGTCTCCCCCCTCAGTCAGCTTCTCTGGGCCTCTGGATTTAGTTCCTCACTGGTACTCTTCAAGTTCTCAGGACGACCCCCCTGAGACCGCATGGAACCTCTACAGAGGAGGAGGCCGCCACCCCTTCCCTCCGGAACTCCGCTCTCCAACTAAAGACCCTCTAGCACATGTGCTCCTGGATTTTATACAGCATCCCAGCATGCACCAAGGTGACTTGCCCTCTGCCAATTATCAGAACTGTTTAAAAAGCCTATGCACCCATTCGTCAGGTTTCCTCCCACTGTCCAACATGCCTCCCTATTGGACCGGTGTGAAATACTCTTCAGATTGAATGAATCGCATGCTGAGTGCAATGAGCAGACCTCACTAACAGATCCCGCTCTCTGATAGGCAGAGAACAATATAGATTTACCTGCAGCCCCTCTGATAGGCAGACAGAGCCAAAAACTATACTCTCTCACTAGCTCCTACCTAGGAGGGGGCTACAATCACCCCCCCGCTAAACGAGCCATGTCCTCACTAGCACCTACCTAGGAGGGTGCTACACTCACCCCCTGCCAAATGAGCCATGTCCTCACTAGCACCTACCTAGGAGGGTGCTACAATCACCCCCCGCCAAACAAGCCATGTCCTCACTAGCACCTACCTAGGAGGGTGCTACACTCACCCCCTGCCAAATGAGCCATGTCCTCACTAGCACCTACCTAGGAGGGTGCTACAATCACCCCCCCCCGCCAAACGAGCCATGTCCTCACTAGCACCTACCTAGGAGGGTGCTAAGGTGCTACACTTACCCCTCGCAAAACGAGCCATGTCCTCACTAGCACCTACCTAGGTGGGTGCTACACTCACCCCCCGCCAAACGAGCCATGTCCTCACTAACACCTACCTAGGAGGGTGCTACACTCACCCCCCACCAAACCGAGCCATGTCCTCACTAGCACCTACCTAGGAGGGTGCTACACTCACCCCCCGCCAAATGAGCCATGTCCTCACTAGCACCTACCTAGGAGGGTGCTACACTCACCCCCCGCCAAACGAGCCATGTCCTCACTAGCACCTACCTAGGAGGGTGCTAAGGTGCTACACTTACCCCTCGCAAAACGAGCCATGTCCTCACTAGCACCTACCTAGGAGGGTGCTACACTCACCCCCTGCCAAACGAGCCATGTCCTCACTAGCACCTACCTAGGAGGGTGCTAAGGTGCTACACTTACCCCTCGCAAAACGAGCCATGTCCTCACTAGCACCTACCTAGGAGGGTGCTAAGGTGCTACACTTACCCCTCGCAAAACGAGCCATGTCCTCACTAGCACCTACCTAGGAGGGTGCTACAAAAGTAAATTCCCGTTGTTCTGTACTCAGCTGTCACACCCACCCCCAAATGGGCCGCTGTTTTCTCAGGTCCCGGAGCCCACCACTCTGAAGGGAGCATTACGCTCTCCGATACACCCGGGCTGAAGAGGGGAATGTTTATTGTAACAATTTATATAATGATACAATAATCAAAAGAAGGGAAACTATAACAATCCTTCAAACAAGTAAGTAAAACAGTATTAGAGTATACAGCTGTATACAGTATATAAGAGTATACAGCTGGTAATAAGCTAGAAGAGCAGAGAATGACCCCTAAACCCTGAACGTAGGAAGATAAGAGTACAGCAGTCTTTTTTTAAACCCTTTCCCTGCTGGCCGCTACATAGGGACCCAAATCCAGCATTGGATCGCTCAGATAAAGTTCCTCCAGTCCCAGGTATGGGCTCCTGCACTGTGTCCCAAGGAAACAATACGGTTCTCCTTTAATAGGGTGCCGTAGGGTTTAGCCAGCGGCCTCTCACCAACTCCTGGGGTGACAGTTGGTTCCTCTCTGTTCTCAATCAGCAGCACCAGTCAGTGACAGCGGTGTCTCCCACAAAGTCCTCAGAAAATCTTCCTTCAGAACAGGAACAGACCTTCCTTTTCCTCTCCTCAGAGCCCAGGTCATGCTGGGATTTGTGGTTCCATTGTCAGTCTGATAAACCGACTCTGTGACCACATCCCCCACACTTCTCATTTCCTCCCAGCAAGCTCTTGTTGTCCCAGGATACACAGCAGTCCGTATCCCCGTCCTCTGTGCCCTCCTTTCATCTCTATGGTGATATTATAAAGGACTGATCCATCCCTATGGTGATATTATGGAGGACTCTGGTCTCTTTGGTGACATTATGGAGGACTCTGATCTCTATGGGGACATTATGGGATGTATGGAGGACTCTGATCTCTATGGTGATATTATGGGATGTTATGGAGGACTCTGATCCCTATGGGGACATTATGGGATGTATGGAGGACTCTGATCTCTATGGTGATATTATGGGATGTTATGGAGGACTCTGGTCTCTTTGGTGACATTATGGAGGACTCTGATCTCTATGGGGACATTATGGGATGTGTGAGGGATTAGCTCGGTAGCGGGTGTGGATAACCCCTTTTGGGGGGGTTCGTCACACAGGGAGACAGCCGAGGAGTGGTTGAAAACAACAGTTTATGGTTTATTCGTCCAATTTCTTCAAAACAGTGCATGCAGCAAAAACATCAAAATAAAACAAAACACAAAATAAATCCTGGCCACTGTGGGCGTCTACCTTCTCACACACCGGAACCTATCTAAGGAGTCTTCCCAACCTACTCTTTGGGCAGACCCTGCTGGTTCTACAGCAGACACTCAAATGTCCATTTGTGTTTTCTTTACACAGAAAAAAATTCAACACCTCACCTTTAGAAGTCTCTCATCTGACTGCTCTCCCCAGCTTACACAGCCTCAGGAGACAGCAATCAATAGACTCCCTTTGGACAAGTTATAGAGATCCTAATTGCCTCATTCTGAACAGCTGAAAGTGTTCTCAACTTCCGTACACCTTCCTGCCTACCTCTGCAG
The DNA here is from genome assembly GCF_965119305.1 of Pelophylax lessonae. Classification (NCBI taxonomy): domain Eukaryota; kingdom Metazoa; phylum Chordata; class Amphibia; order Anura; family Ranidae; genus Pelophylax; species Pelophylax lessonae. The sequence goes on along the minus strand of NC_138772.1, from coordinate 2,855,209 downwards.
CCGACACCTGATAGCAATTAGTGAATTGTCTAAACCAAGCAGAAATATATCTCCCGTCAGTGACAACACCCATAGATTTTCCTGACTTCCTGTCACATACCCCCCCCTCTTGTTTCAACCCTAGGGTTGGGACACAGGTTGACAGGCACGCATGTGCACGGGACAAACCATCTGCATTCCCCATTTGAACACCGGGGCGATGCGTTACCACAAAACTAAACTCCTGAAGGGCCAGAAACCACCTATTTATTCTCCTATTGGTCTCCTTGTTCTGTGCCATCCACTTCAATGGGGCGTGATCCGTCACCAGTTCAAACTGTCTACCAAGGAGGTAGTATCGGAGAGAATCCAAGGCCCATTTCACCGCCAAACACTCTTTCTCAATGGTGGCATAATTCTCTTCATGGGCCTTCAACTTTCGGCTGAGGTACATAACAGGGTGTTCTTCCCCATTGATAATCTGGGACAGTACAGCTCCTAAACCCACATTTGATGCATCTGTCTGGACCACAAAGTCTCGTGAAAAATCAGGCGACTTTAAAACTGGCTGGCTACATAAGGCCTGTTTTAAAGCCTGAAAAGCTGTTTCTGCCTCGGGAGTCCATTTGATCATGACAGACTCCTTCCCTTTGGTCAGATTGGTCAGGGAAGCAGCCTGTGAGGCAAAATGGGGAATAAAACGGCGATAATAACCTGCAATCCCCAAAAATGCACGAACCTGTTTCTTGCTGGTGGGACGTGGCCAATCCTTAATAGCTTCAACTTTGTTTATTTGGGGCTTGATTAGACCTCTACCAATGGTATACCCCAGATACTTCGCCTCTTCTAGCCCAATGGTACATTTTTTTGGATTGGCTGTAAACCCAGCTTTCCAGATGGAATCCAACACAGCCTGAACTTTTGGTAAGTGTGAGTCCCAATCCTCACTGTGGATGACCACGTCATCGAGGTATGCAGCAGCATAGGCTCGATGAGGCCGAAGGGTCTTATCCATGGTGCGTTGGAATGTGGCAGGAGCATTCTGTAACCCAAAAGGCATCCTCCGATATTGGAAAGATCCGTCTGGAGTTACAAATGCTGTTTTTTCCCTGGCCGACCCCGAGAGAGGAATTTGCCAATAACCCTTGGTAAGGTCTAACGTGGTCATGTACCGGGCAGTGCCTAGGCGATCAATTAGTTCATCTATGCGGGGCATAGGATAGGTGTCAAACTTAGTGATTTTATTCAGGCGGCGAAAATCATTACAAAACCGCCAACTTCCATCTGGTTTGGGCACTAAGACAATGGGACTGGACCAATCACTATTTGACTCTTCTATCACCCCCAACTCAAGCATTTTTTTTACTTCCTGGCGAATGGCATCTCGCCGGGCTTCTGGAATTCTATAAGGCTTTAACTTGACCTTATCCCCTGGGGTGGTGATAATGTCATGTTTAACTCCCGAGACCCAACCTGGCAGGTCTGAAAACTTCTCCCTATTACGGAGCACAAATTCTTTAACCTCCTGTTTCTGAAGTTTGGACAGAGTCTCTGCTATCCCAACTTCAGGGACAGCCAGGTGAACTGGAGCAGAAACTCGGGTAGTCTCAGCGACCAAGGACTCTCTATCCTTCCATGGTTTTAACAAGTTCACGTGATAGAGCTGCTCAGGTTTTCGTCTTCCTGGTTGGCTAATTTTATAATTCACCATCCCTATTTTCTCCAATACTTCATAGGGCCCCTGCCATTTGGCTAGGAATTTACTTTCGACCGTGGGGACCAACACCAACACCCTATCACCAGGTGCAAAAGAACGGACCTGGGCCCCACGATTGTAAATCCTTTGTTGAGCCAACTGGGCTTGGGCTAAATGTGCCTTCACAATCGGCATCACTTGGGCAATTCTATCTTGCATTTGAGCAACATGCTCAATCACACTTCGATGAGGGGAACTCTCACTCTCCCATGTTTCCCTGGCAATGTCAAGTAGGCCCCGGGGGTGCCTCCCATACAGCAACTCAAACGGAGAGAACCCTGTGGATGATTGGGGAACCTCTCTTATGGCAAACATCAGATAAGGGAGCAGATAATCCCAATTCTTTCCGTCTTTATCCACCACCTTCCTCAACATTTGTTTTAACGTTTTATTAAACCTCTCCACTAACCCATCTGTTTGAGGGTGATATACTGAGGTACGTAACTGGGTCACTTTCAGGAGTTTACAAAGTTCTCTTGTCACCCTGGACATAAACGGGGTGCCCTGGTCAGTTAGGATTTCCTTAGGTAGACCCACCCGGGTGACAACTTGAAATAACTCCTTGGCTATGGTTTTAGCAGAGGTATTTCGGAGAGGAATCGCTTCTGGGTAACGGGTGGCATAATCCATTATCACCAAGATGTGCTGGTGCCCTCTTGTGGACTTCAGTAAGGGCCCAACCAAATCCATGGCGATCCTCTCAAAAGGAACCTCGATAATGGGCAGGGGTACCAAAGGACTACGGAAATGGGGCATGGGTGCATTAATCTGACACACTGGACAGGAAGAGCAGTACAATTCCACTTCCTTAGTGATCCCAGGCCAATAAAACCTCTGGGTGATTCTCTCCCGCGTTTTTTCTGCTCCCAAATGTCCCCCAAGAATGTGCCCATGGGCCAGTTCCAAAACCATCTTGCGGTACGGTTTAGGCACTACCAGTTGCTCAACAGTGTCCTCTATCCTCTGTGACACTCGATATAAGAGGTCCCTCTCAATAATGAAGTAAGGGAGGGCAATCCTCTCGTCAGGGTTAACTAGCTCCCCATCTATCTTCACTACATTCTCCCGGGCTCTTAGCAATGTGGGGTCCCTCAATTGCTCAGTGATAAAATTTTCTCGGTGCACTTTAAGGTCATCCAACCCTAACGGCCGCTGTTCCTCTTCTGAGGTAGCAGGCTCCTCCCTAGGGACTGGTGTTTCCCCGGCTAAGACTGAGCACGGAAACTCAGGATAATCCTCACAGTTAGAGGATTCTGGAGTAGATGGTTCAGGCTCAGAAGAACCACCTACTGGGGAATCTGGGCAATCCCAGAGTTCCCAGAATTTTGGGAAATCCCTTCCCACAATGGCGTCATGTGGCAGTTTGGGAACTAAACCCACTTGGTGACACAAGTTACCGAGGGAGGTTTCAAAGGAAACTGTAGTCACCGGATATTCTCGAGTGTCCCCATGTACACAAACTACCGCCATTTTCCTAGGATGTACGTTTTTTTTCACCACTAGATCACTTCTCACTAAGGTAACCAGGCTACCTGAATCCAACAATACCACAACATCTTTACCATCTAAACACATTCTATATAAAGGTTTCTCATTCCCCTTTACTGCAGTGTATGTGGTTGCAAAAAAGGACTGTCGTCTCTCTGTCAGAAAGTCACAATGCATGGGTTCATCATCCACTGGGCAAACCGCTGGGCAAACTGCTGCTACATGTCCCTCTTCCCGGCAACGGTAACAAATCAACCTTCCAGTCCTCTCCTGTGGGATGGGTCTTCCAGGTCGCTCTCGCCAAACATTAGTAGTAGTCCTACTAACACCTCGAGTTGCTCTTTGGATCCTCTCTCCACCCCCATCCCCTGACGCAGTCTTACTTATAGGTGGGGAGGGTCTGGTCTTGGGGTGAAAAGTCTGTGCATCTCTGGAAAAAGAGGTCAAATTCTCAGTTGTTAGGTACCTTTCGACCAGGTCTACTAATTTGTCTGCGGTTTCCGGACCACCATGGCTTACCCATTTCTGCAGGGTGTTAGGAAGAGACCTAAGAAATTTGTCCATGACTACTCGCTCCAAAATTTCTGGTCCGGACAGAATTTCTGGCTGCAGCCATTTCTTAGCCAAATGGATGAGGTCATACATCTGCGACCGGGGTGGTTTCTTCAGCTGATAACTCCAATTGTGGACCCGCTGAGCACGGACATCCAAGGTTACCCCAAAACGTGCCAATATTTCCACTTTTAATCGATCATAGTTTTTTGCATCTGCAAGTTCCAAGTCAAAATATGCCTTTTGGGCTTCTCCAGCTAATAGGGGGGCCACTAGTCCAGCCCACTGTTCTTTAGGCCAACTCTCTTTCTCCGCTGTTCTTTCAAACGTGGTCAGAAACATCTCAGGGTCCTCATCTGTAGTCATCTTTGGCAATAAGTGGTTTACCCGAAAAGTCGGTATGTTACTGGCCTGACTCCCAACCTCGGTCTGCTGTCTCTGAAGCTGTTTCACAATGGCCTCCATTTGCTGCTGGTGTCTCTGTTCCACGCCTTCAATGGCCTCTCGGTGAGCTTGTTGTTGAGCTGCAAAGCTCCGCTGAAAATCCGCATTTGCCTGCTGTTGAGCTGCATTTGCCTGCTGTTGGGCTGCATTCGATATAATCAGTTGTTTCAGTATTTCCTCCATTTTTTTTGGGTTTACTTTAACTGCCCGCGGCACTCCACCATATGTGAGGGATTAGCTCGGTAGCGGGTGTGGATAACCCCTTTTGGGGGGGTTCGTCACACAGGGAGACAGCCGAGGAGTGGTTGAAAACAACAGTTTATGGTTTATTCGTCCAATTTCTTCAAAACAGTGCATGCAGCAAAAACATCAAAATAAAACAAAACACAAAATAAATCCTGGCCACTGTGGGCGTCTACCTTCTCACACACCGGAACCTATCTAAGGAGTCTTCCCAACCTACTCTTTGGGCAGACCCTGCTGGTTCTACAGCAGACACTCAAATGTCCATTTGTGTTTTCTTTACACAGAAAAAAATTCAACACCTCACCTTTAGAAGTCTCTCATCTGACTGCTCTCCCCAGCTTACACAGCCTCAGGAGACAGCAATCAATAGACTCCCTTTGGACAAGTTATAGAGATCCTAATTGCCTCATTCTGAACAGCTGAAAGTGTTCTCAACTTCCGTACACCTTCCTGCCTACCTCTGCAGCCGACACCTGATAGCAATTAGTGAATTGTCTAAACCAAGCAGAAATATATCTCCCGTCAGTGACAACACCCATAGATTTTCCTGACTTCCTGTCACAGATGTTATGGAGGACTCTGATCTCTATGGTGATATTATGGGATGTTATGGAGGACTCTGATCCCTATGGGGATATTATGGGATGTTATGGAGGACTCTGGTCTCCATGGTGACATTATAAAGGAATGATTTCTATGGTGATATTGTGGGATGTTATGGAGGACTCTGATCTCTATGGTGACATTATGGAGGACTCTGGTCTCTATGGTGACATTATGGAGGACTCTGGTCTCTATGGTGATATTATGGGATGTTATGGAGGACTCTGGTCTCTATGGTGATATTATGGGATGTTATGGGGGACTCTGATCCCTATGGTGATATTATGGGATGTTATGGAGGACTCTGGTCTCTATGGTGATAATATGGGATGTTATGGAGGACTCTGATTTCTATGGTGACATTATGGAGGACTCTGGTCTCTATGGTGACATTATGGGATGTTATGGAGGACTCTGGTCTCCATGGTGACATTATGGAGGACTCTGGTCTCTATGGTGACATTATGGGATGTTATGGAGGACTCTGGTCTCTATGGTGACATTATGGGATGTTATGGAGGACTCTGGTCTCTATGGTGACATTATGGGATGTTATGGACGACTCTGGTCTCTATGGTGACATTATGGAGGACTCTGGTCTCCATGGTGACATTATGGCGGGCTTTTAGCCCTAACAACAATCACAGATCTCTGACTGAATTTAATGGACATGCGCAGTCTGGCGTCTTGGGCGTGGTTAGAAGCTGCAGGTCAGGGGATGTGGGCGGGGTCAGCTTTTTAGTGGGCGGTGTTACGTTTTTGCTTTTTCTAACTCTTCTTGCGGCTGTGTGGGCGTGGCTGGTGTTGCAGGAGACGTCGTACGTTAATGCGCGCTATCACGTGACCAGGAAGCAGCTGTGCGGTTCACGTGACGCCGCTCCTTCCCCTCCTCCAGCCGTCTCCTCGTCCCGCGCTCTCCCGGACAGGTAGGGGAACCTCACACCGAGCTCTCCGCCCATTCCCCACACCGGGGGACACAGCCGCCTTATCCGGGGTCCCTCCACACACATCTCCCGCCGGGCTGAGCCCATAGAGGGGTCCTGAGAGCCTGTGCGGCCTGTGAGGGGACCCCGCCTGTGTGTACACAGCTCACCACACGGGGCAGAGGGCCTGAGAGGGGGGAGAACCCCCATCATCTCCCTCTATGGGGGAGGACTACAACACCCATAATCTCCCTCTATGGGGGAGGACTATAACCCCCATAATCTCCCTCTATGTAGGGGGACTATAACCCCCATCATCTCCCTCCATGGGGAGGACTATAACCCCCATCATCTCCCTCCATGGGGAGGGGGGATTACAACACCCATCATTACCCTCCATAGGGGACTACAACCCCCATCATTACCCTCCATTGTGGGGACAACAACTCCCAGCATTTCAAAAACACGAGGGGACTGCAACTCCCAGCATTTCACATGTGGGAGGGGGGAGGAGACTCATGCAGATAGCAGAGGAAGTGGGCGGGGAGACTCATGCAGATAGCAGAGGAAGTGGGCGGGGAGACTCATGCAGATAGCAGAGGAAGGGGCGGGGAGACTCATGCTGATAGCAGAGGAAGGGGGTGGGGAGACTCATGCTGATAGCAGAGGAAGGGGGTGGGGAGACTCATGCAGATAGCAGAGGAAGTGGGCGGGGAGACTCATGCTGATAGCAGAGGAAGGGGTGGGGAGACTCATGCTGATAGCAGAGGAAGTGGGCGGGGAGACTCATGCAGATAGCAGAGGAAGTGGGCGGGGGGACTCATGCAGATAGCAGAGGAAGTGGGCGGGGAGACTCATGCAGATAGCAGAGGAAGTGGGCGGGGAGACTCATGCAGATAGCAGAGGAAGTGGGCGGGGAGACTCATGCAGATAGCAGAGGAAGTGGGCGGGGAGACTCATGCTGATAGCAGAGGAAGGGGCGGGGAGACTCATGCTGATAGCAGAGGAAGGGGGTGGGGAGACTCATGCTGATAGCAGAGGAAGGGGGTGGGGAGACTCATGCAGATAGCAGAGGAAGTGGGCGGGGAGACTCATGCAGATAGCAGAGGAAGTGGGCGGGGAGACTCATGCAGATAGCAGAGGAAGTGGGCGGGGAGACTCATGCAGATAGCAGAGGAAGGGGGCGGGGAGACTCATGCTGATAGCAGAGGAAGGGGCGGGGAGACTCATGCTGATAGCAGAGGAAGGGGGTGGGGAGACTCATGCTGATAGCAGAGGAAGGGGGTGGGGAGACTCATGCAGATAGCAGAGGAAGTGGGCGGGGAGACTCATGCTGATAGCAGAGGAAGGGGTGGGGAGACTCATGCTGATAGCAGAGGAAGTGGGCGGGGAGACTCATGCAGATAGCAGAGGAAGTGGGCGGGGAGACTCATGCTGATAGCAGAGGAAGTGGGCGGGGAGACTCATGCAGATAGCAGAGGAAGGGGTGGGGAGACTCATGCAGATAGCAGAGGAAGTGGGCGGGGAGACTCATGCAGATAGCAGAGGAAGTGGGCGGGGAGACTCATGCAGATAGCAGAGGAAGTGGGTGGGGAGACTCATGCAGATAGCAGAGGAAGTGGGCGGGGAGACTCATGCAGATAGCAGAGGAAGGGGCGGGGAGATTCATGCAGATAGCAGAGGAGGTGGGCGGGGGGACTCATGCAGATAGCAGAGGAAGTGGGGAGGGGGGGACTCATGCTGATAGCAGAGGAAGGGGCGGGGAGACTCATGCAGATAGCAGAGGAAGGGGCGGGGTGAGGAGACTCATGCAGATAGCAGAGGAAGGGGGAGGGGAGGAGACTCATGCAGATAGCAGAGGAAGGGGGTGGGGAGACTCATGCAGATAGCAGAGGAAGGGGGTGGGGAGACTCATGCAGATAGCAGAGGAAGGGGCGGGGAGATTCATGCAGATAGCAGAGGAGGTGGGCGGGGGGACTCATGCAGATAGCAGAGGAAGTGGGCGGGGAGACTCATGCAGATAGCAGAGGAAGGGGCGGGGGGACTCATGCAGATAGCAGAGGAAGTGGGCAGGGAGACTCATGCAGATTGCAGAGGAAGTGGGCGGGGAGACTCATGCAGATAGCAGAGGAAGTGGGCGGGGAGACTCATGCAGATAGCAGAGGAAGGGGCGGGGAGATTCATGCAGATAGCAGAGGAAGGGGCGGGGAGATTCATGCAGATAGCAGAGGAAGGGGCGGGGAGATTCATGCAGATAGCAGAGGAAGTGGGCGGGGAGACTCATGCAGATAGCAGAGGAAGGGGCGGGGGACTCATGCAGATAGCAGAGGAGGTGGGCGGGGGGACTCATGCAGATAACAGAGGAAGTGGGCGGGGAGACTCATGCAGATAGCAGAGGAAGGGGCGGGGGACTCATGCAGATAGCAGAGGAAGTGGGGGGGGACTCATGCAGATAGCAGAGGAAGTGGGGGGGGACTCATGCAGATAGCAGAGGAAGGGGCGGGGGACTCATGCAGATAGCAGAGGAAGTGGGGGGAGATTAATGCAGATAGCAGAGGAAGTGGGGGGGGGCTCATGCAGATAGCAGAGGAAGGGGCGGGGAGACTCATGCAGATAGCAGAGGAAGTGGGCGGGGAGACTCATGCAGATAGCAGAGGAAGGGGCGGGGAGATTCATGCAGATAGCAGAGGAGGTGGGCGGGGGGACTCATGCAGATAGCAGAGGAAGTGGGGAGGGGGGGACTCATGCTGATAGCAGAGGAAGGGGCGGGGAGACTCATGCAGATAGCAGAGGAAGGGGCGGGGTGAGGAGACTCATGCAGATAGCAGAGGAAGGGGGAGGGGAGGAGACTCATGCAGATAGCAGAGGAAGGGGGTGGGGAGACTCATGCAGATAGCAGAGGAAGGGGGTGGGGAGACTCATGCAGATAGCAGAGGAAGGGGCGGGGAGATTCATGCAGATAGCAGAGGAGGTGGGCGGGGGGACTCATGCAGATAGCAGAGGAAGTGGGCGGGGAGACTCATGCAGATAGCAGAGGAAGGGGCGGGGGGACTCATGCAGATAGCAGAGGAAGTGGGCAGGGAGACTCATGCAGATTGCAGAGGAAGTGGGCGGGGAGACTCATGCAGATAGCAGAGGAAGTGGGCGGGGAGACTCATGCAGATAGCAGAGGAAGGGGCGGGGAGATTCATGCAGATAGCAGAGGAAGGGGCGGGGAGATTCATGCAGATAGCAGAGGAAGGGGCGGGGAGATTCATGCAGATAGCAGAGGAAGTGGGCGGGGAGACTCATGCAGATAGCAGAGGAAGGGGCGGGGGACTCATGCAGATAGCAGAGGAGGTGGGCGGGGGGACTCATGCAGATAACAGAGGAAGTGGGCGGGGAGACTCATGCAGATAGCAGAGGAAGGGGCGGGGGACTCATGCAGATAGCAGAGGAAGTGGGGGGGGACTCATGCAGATAGCAGAGGAAGTGGGGGGGGACTCATGCAGATAGCAGAGGAAGGGGCGGGGGACTCATGCAGATAGCAGAGGAAGTGGGGGGAGATTAATGCAGATAGCAGAGGAAGTGGGGGGGGGCTCATGCAGATAGCAGAGGAAGGGGCGGGGAGACTCATGCTGATAGCAGAGGAAGTGGGCGGGGAGACTCATGCAGATAGCAGAGGAAGTGGGCGGGGAGACTCATGCAGAGGAAGGGGCTGGGAGACTCATGCAGATAGCAGAGGAAGGGGCGGGGAGACTCATGGCTCATGCAGAGGAAGGGGCTGGAAGACTCATGCTGATAGCAGAGGAAGTTGGGGAGGGGGGGCTCATGCTGATAGCAGAGGAAGTTGGGGAGGGGGAGACTCATGCAGATAGCAGAGGAAGTGGGCGGGGAGACTCATGCAGATAGCAGAGGAAGTGGGCGGGGAGACTCATACAGATAGCAGAGGAAGTGGGCGGAGAGACTCATACAGATAGCAGAGGAAGGGGCAGGGAGACTCATGCAGATAGCAGAGGAAGGGGGAGGGGAGGAGACTAATGCAGATAGCAGAGGAAGTGGGCGGGGAGACTCATGCAGATAGAGGAAGTGGGGGGGGGACTCATGCAGATAGCAGAGGAATTGGGCCTGGAGACTAGTGCTGATTGCAGAGGAAGGGGCGGGGAGACTCATGTCGATAGCAGAGGAAGTGGGCGGGCAGACTCAAGCAGATAGAGGAAGTGGGGGGGGGGGGGCTCATACTGATTGCATAGGAAGCAGCGGGGGACTCGTACAGATAGTAGAGGAAGGGGCGGGGGACTCATGCAGATAGCAGAGGAAGGGGGCGGGGAGACTCATGCTGATAGCAGAGGAAGTGGACGGGGGGACTCATGCTGATAGCAGAGGAAGGGGCGGGGGACTCATGCAGATAGCAGAGGAAGTGGGGGCGGGGAGACTCGTGCTGATGGCAGAGGAAGTGGGGGCGGGGAGACTCGTGGTGATGGTAGAGGAAGGGGCGGGGAAACTCATGCAGATAGCAGAGGAAGTGGGGGGGGGGGAGACTCATGCAGAGGAAGTGGGAGGGAGACTCATGCTGATAGTGGAGGAAGTGGGGGGGGGAGACTCATGCAGATAGCAGAGGAAGGGGCGGGGAGACTCATGCAGATAGCAGAAGAAGGGGCGGGGAGACTCGTGCTGATAGCAGAAGAAGGGGCGGGGAGACTCGTGCTGGTAGCAGAGGAAGGGGCGGGGAGACTCGTGCTGATAGCAGAAGAAGGGGCGGGGAGACTCGTGCTGATAGCAGAAGAAGGGGCGGGGAGACTCGTGCTGGTAGCAGAGGAAGGGGCGGGGAGACTCGTGCTGATAGCAGAGGAAGGGGCGGGGAGACTCGTTCTGATAGCAGAGGAAGGGGCGGGGAGACTCGTGCTGATAGAGGAAGTGGGGGGAGGAGACTCCTACAGATAGCAGAGGAAGGGGCGGGGAGACTCATGCAGAGGAAGTGGGCGGGGAGACTCATCAAGATAGCAGAGGAAGGGGTGGGGGGGGAGGAGACTTATGCAGATAGCAGAGGAAGGGGCGGGGAGACTCGTGCTGATAGCAGAGGAAGGGGTGGGGAGACTCGTGCTAATAGCAGAGGAAGGGGCGGGGAGACTCGTGCTGATAGCAGAGGAAGGGGCGGGGAGACTCGTGCTGATAGCAGAGGAAGGGGAGACTCGTGCTGATAGCAGAGGAAGAGGCGGGGAGACTCGTGCTGATAGCAGAGGAAGAGGCGGGGAGACTCGTGCTGATAGCAGAGGAAGAGGCGGGGAGACTCGTGCAGATAGCAGAGGAAGGGGCGGGGGGGAGGAGACTCATACAGATAGCAGAGGAAGGGGCGGGGAGACTTGTGTTAATAGCAGAGGAAGGGGCGGGGGGAGGAGACTCATACAGATAGCAGAGGAAGGGACGGAGGGAGGAGACTCATACAGATAGCAAAGGAAGGAAGCAGCAGACAGAAATGACACTCAGTGCACTGGAGTGAGATAAGTACACATTATAGAGGGATGTGCTTTGTTCTCTATCTGAGGTTTACAATCACTGTACACCCCCAGCACATGGGGACATCTATCTGTATTATACCTGGGATGGAGAGGTGCAGCACCCCCCCCCCCCCCCCCGTGTCCTTCTATGGCAGAATGAAGTACACTGTGGTTGGACAGGGATGATCGCTGTACTGAGGATGGATGGTCTTAAGGCAGCTCTTCTCCACTCAGCACAGCGTTCAGCCCAAACCAGGCGCAGTCTGCCATAGGCTTTGACCGGCCACAGGCAGCACCGGGTGCACTGAAATCCTGGGAGGAATGCATTACAGCTACATGTCCTCCATGTGCAGGGGCCATAGTGGTGGGGTGAAACCCTTGTCATGATGGGAGCAGTTTAGCTGCTGGGCCACAGTTGGGATGAGGGTAGCTGGTGGGCCGTGGTTAAGATGAGGACAGAGGCGGACCATGGTTAGGAGGGGAGGAGCTGGTGGGTGGGTCGCAAATTGGAAGAAGAGGAGCAGGCAAGCCACAGTTAAGAGGGTAAAGGTCGAGCCAGAGTAGAGAGGAGCTGATGGGAGGGCTACAGTTGGGAGGAGTGGGCTGGCTGCCCTTGGGAGTGAAACAGCTGGTGTGCATGGGGGGATGCAGGCTGGCCAGGAGGAGTGGAGCTGGTGGGCGGGCCACAGTTGGGAGGAGTGGAGCTGGTGGGCGGGCCACTGTTGGGAGGAGGGCAGAGGGCGGGCTTGGTTCCTGGTGTTGCAGTAACGTGTCCCGGGACTTCCATCCTCCGTGTAGCACACAGACATGCTGGGACTTTTACTCTCATCAAGGCAGGCACAGCGCTCTTTTCTGTGTCACAGGGGGCGGGGGGAGGATCATGGTGGGAGTTGTAGTCCTCATGAAGACTTCCTGTAATTCTCACACATCCTATGATTTTAGGACCTGTGGTTGATCCATACATTGGGTTGTAGAACAGTGACCGTGTGCTGGGTTATTCTGGGAGTTGTAGTTCCTTTAGGAGGTGCAGCTTCAGAAAGCTGGGCGGAGTCCTTCCAGAGCGAGCAGCCATGACGGTTCAGGGAGGAGCCCTGTGATCACCTGGGGAAGGATGGGAGATGTAGTAGTGATGAGTAATTCTTCATACCACTGTAGGGATTGCCGGGCACTCGGTGATCCCTGTGCACCCCCCAGGACCCATTGGATGGTGTGCAGAGTTGTGTACACACGGGGGATGGATGAATGTTTCTGTATATTATAAGGTGAACTGTATCTGGAGGGATTAGGAAAACTATCAGCTGTGTATTCTTCTGCCAATCATTGTAATTTCTCTATCGCTCATTGACAGACGTAGTCTTCTTGATTCTCAAGAGCTGGGTTATGTTGTCTCCGCAGGAGTAGGACTAGGCAGAATGACAAAACGTTCTGGCTCCACCCTAGGGGGCAGTCCCTGAGGGTATATCCTCCCTCTCTCTGCTACAGGGAATCAGTTTTTTTCTGTCTAGTCAGGAGTAAGGACCTAAGTTCCTTGCTGGGATCTTTTGGTCCTGGCAAGACTTTTTTTCTTTAGAAAAAGACATTTTTTAGGTAGTTTTTTCTCCAGTGTTTTTTTCCTGTGAGATCTTCAAGCAAAAATGCCGGACTGGGCGACACTTGTGGTCACCCCAGCCGGCCTACGAGCGCGCGCAGACCATGGCATTGCGCTTGGTCGGCCGCGACATATTCAAGTAAGTATGCGGGGCCGGGCGACGGGCTGGATGTTGAGATCCAGTGGTCACCCCGGTTTCTGCCTACGAGCGCGTGCAGACCAGAGCTCCGCGCTGGGTCGGCCGCGACGGAGTCCCAGTGAAGGGACTGACCTTGCGAGTTAAAAGTCTCGCTTGGACGCCAGGTACCAGAGAGTCAAGGCGTCCGGAGTGGTCCACAAACCCCCACCCCGGTGGAGAGGGTATTGTGAAGAGAGGGTGCCTGTCGGTTCGGTATGGTGAGTAAACGTTCCCTTTTTTCTTTCCTCGTTATGAGGCAGTATGAATTATGGGCCCCTCCATACATGGTCAGTATATATCTGATACTTACAAGTCCCCCTTGTAATACAGCATGTGTTTGTGGGAAGTGGACTTGGTTTAAGAGCTAACACTCTACCCAGCAGACTGTAACATTACAGCAGACATAGGAGGTATAATCCTACCTTATGTGCAGTGTATCTTCTGTAGATCCATATATCGCCTCTTAGCAGAGATGCAGGTGGATGTGCTGGGAAAACGATTTCGGCGGTCCGCCGCCATTTTGCCGTAGACCGAATGCATGTATGTCCTCAGGTCACGCCGGCCGCCATGTTTTTGGAGTCTTATGTCTCTTCTATGGGGGCGGCCATGTTTTGTGAGCCCAGCTACCTCGTGGAGGGCTGGGAACGCCGGAAGGCGTACACAGGGGGCGGAGCCACGCCTTCTGCCCGGGAAAAAGCAAACAGCTCCTTCCAGTCTGTGTAAGACAGACGCTGGCTGCAGTTGGTTGGAAACTTCACTGCATCGGTTGGTGAGCCTTGGGGGTCCCTCTCTCTCTCTGTGCGATCGAGAAGCAGGTACTCTGAGGGGCGCTATTGCGCTAGGGGGAGACACACAAAAAAAAAAAAAAAAAGTTTTTTTGTTTTGCTGGCAAAGGTGTCCTGTATTAACATGGACCCTGCCACTCATGTATCTCCTCCGGATCCCCTCGAGGGGTCTGCGGGATCCTCCAGCACCCCATTGACAATTGAATCTTTGTCAGCCATTATGGAAACTTTTGTGTCCCGGGTTGAAGTGGCTTGTCAGGGACAGGGCGCAAGAAAGCGACCCCCGCCTAACCCCTTATTATCTGAAACCTCGGATTCAGACTCTGAGCCTATTTCTGCAGTTGCAGGTACTTCATCTGGTATTGGTGTCTCGTGTACTGTCTCTTCAGACAGTGAGGAGGATGTTTCGGCATCTGCCATAGCCCGAGAGGAAGCGTTGGTAAACGCACTCATTGTATCTGTTCAAGAGACCTTAAGGTTACAGGGTATTCCATCAGAAATAGCTGAAACTGAAATCCCTTTTGGGACTAAAAAACGCATCAAAGTGGCGAAGGTTTTTCCATTGCCCAAATGTTTTGGCAATCCAATCGAAGAAGAATGGCGTCTGCCAAAACGCACTTTTACTATTTCTAAACGCATTGACAGGCGTTATCCGTTTGAGGAAACCCTTATTAAGAAATGGACAGAACCACCTGTGGTGGATTCACCAATTGCTAGATTGAATAAAGCCACGGTTATTCCTCTAGAAGACGCTCCGTCTTTTAAAGATCCAGTGGATCGCAAGATAGAAGCTATGTCTCGCACCATGTTTTCCTTGATTGGATCAGCTTTCAGACCTATAATAGCTATTGGTCTGGTTTCGCAGGCTGTAACTGAATGGACCAAGTGGTTACGCCGGGACTTAGAAGAGGTCCCTCAGGCGGTATCAGATTTGTTGGAACAGATGATACAGGGGTTACAGTTTGTGTGTGATGCGGCGTTAGACGCCACTCCATTATTGGCGCGAGCATCAGTCTCAGCAGTGGTTCTCAGGCGTACACTGTGGCTAAAAGGTTGGTTAGCCGACCAAGGTTCCAAAAAAGCATTGGCTAATATCCCCTTTTCAGGAGAGCGTCTATTTGGAGCCAACTTAGATGAGATCATTAAAGATCTCACGGGTGGAAAGAGCACCTTTTTACCGCAAAATTTTAAAGGTAGAGGAACTCGTCAAAGACGAGGACCTTCTTTTTCTGCTCACAAGAGGTTTTTTCGTCCAGCGGGTGAAAAAACTAAGTCCTCCAAAGCTCCTGCAGGAGGCGTCAGGGGTCGTTGGTCGGGCAAGCAAAAGCCCGCCCCCTCCAGACCTGAAGATAAACCATCCAAAGCCTGAAGGTGCGCCCCCACCCATAACTGGGGTGGGGGGACGTCTTCGCCGGTTCCCGGATCCATGGCTTTCCAGAATCCCGGACAAATGGGTTTGCGAAGTCATAAGGTCAGGGTACAAGATCGAGTTTCGATCTCTCCCACCGGCGCGATTCTTCCCTTCCAATATCCGACTATCCTCAGATCGTTTAGAAGATCTGCGGAGAGCAGTCACAGATTTACTACAACAAGGAGTGGTAGTCCACGTTCCTTGGACAGAACGGTTTCAAGGGTTTTATTCAAACCTGTTTACAATACCCAGGAAAGAGGGCAAAGTGCGTCCAATTCTGGACTTAAGAGCACTCAATTCTTTCGTCAACATAAGAAGATTCAGAATGGAGTCCATTCGCACGGTAGCAGCCTTCCTGCATCCAGGGGATGTCCTAGCGTCCATAGACATCAAGGACGCCTATCTTCACATTCCCATTTTCGCATGACATCAGCGGTTTCTACGCTTTTCCGTAGAGGAGAACCACTATCAGTTTGTGGCGTTACCTTTCGGTCTCGCCACGGCTCCGCGGGTCTTCACAAAGGTGTTGGCCCCAATGTTGGCACTTCTGCGCCAAAGAGGTATATCGATCCTTGGTTACCTAGACGATCTTCTGCTTCATGCAGAGTCTCCTCAGACCTTGCTACAAAACATAGAAATTACTATGATTTCTTTACAGGAATTCGGGTGGCCGGTGAACCAGCAAAAGTCATTTCTGGTTCCCACCCAGAGGCTCGAATATCTGGGTCTAATTCTAGACACAGTCAGGACAAGAGTTTTTCTTCCGGTAGGGAAACTCCGAAAGATTCAATCAGCAGTCCAGTTGTTACTGTCCAACAGCTGGTCTTCCCTTCGGACTTGCATGAGGGTTCTGGGGTTGATGGTGGCTTCGTTCGAAGCAGTCCCATTTGCCCAGTCCCATACCCGAATTCTTCAGCAAGAGATTCTTCTCAGATGGAATCGGAATCCGGAATCCCTGGACAATCAGATCCGATTGAGCAAACAGACCAGAGAGTCTCTGGTCTGGTGGCTTCGGTCTCCGATGCTCAGCCAGGGAAAGTCATTTCTGCCAATATATTGGACGATAGTGACCACGGATGCCAGTCTATCCGGATGGGGAGGAATTCTCGGTCAGTTATCTGTCCAGGGACTTTGGTCCCCGGAAGAATCCAGGTTACCGATAAATGTATTGGAACTGAGAGCGATCAGACTTTGTCTGATTCACTGGACCGAGCAGCTCCAGGGCAGCCCGGTTCGGATCCAGTCGGACAATGCCACGGCCGTGGCTTATGTCAATCACCAGGGGGGCACCAAGAGTGTCCGAGCGGCCAAAGAAGTGGCTTGCATTCTTCGCTGGGCGGAACGATTTGTTCCAGCAATCTCTGCGGTGTTCATTCCGGGGGTGGAGAATTGGCAGGCAGATTATCTCAGCCGTCAGACCCTGGATCAGGGGGAATGGTCCCTCCATCCAGACGTTTTCCACCAGTTGTGCCTACGGTGGGGCACCCCGGATGTGGATCTGTTGGCATCACGATTCAACAGGAAAGTTCAGAGATTCGTGGCTCGCTCCCGCGATCCTCTAGCAGAAACCGCAGACGCACTGATCGCCCCGTGGGGGCAATACCAGCTAATATATGCCTTCCCTCCTCTCGCGTTACTGCCAAGACTTCTTCGCAGGATAGAGGAGGAAGGAATCCCAGTAATCCTGGTAGCTCCGGACTGGCCTCGTCGAGCTTGGTACGCCGACATGGTCAGACTGGTGGCGGACGTCCCGTGGAGACTTCCTCTCAGGGAGGATCTACTGTCTCAGGGACCGATCTTCCATCCTGCTTTACGATCGCTGGCTTTAACGGCCTGGCTATTGAGACCCAGGTGCTGAAGGACAAAGGTTTGTCAGCTTCAGTTATTCCTACTCTAGTTGAAGCAAGGAAAGCGACTTCCAGAAAGATTTATCATCGCACATGGAAGTCCTACATTGCATGGTGTGAACCTTTGGGGTTCCGTCCTCGGTCTTATTCGATTAGTCGAATATTGGCTTTTCTGCAACAAGGGGTTGAGCAGAAACTGGCCTTGAGTACTATCAAGGGTCAGGTCTCAGCATTAGCCATCTTCTTTCAGAAGCCTTTGGCTACTCATTCCTTGGTGCGGAAGTTCATCCAGGGGGTGCGACATCTGGCTCCGCCAGTGCACGCGCCGTTACCCCCCTGGGATCTTAATTTAGTGTTGTCGGTTCTTCAGAAACCTCCCTTTGAAGATATTAGGGAGATTCCTCTACCCACGTTGTCCCAGAAGGTGGCCTTCTTGGTGGCTATTACTTCTGCACGCAGGGTGTCAGAACTGGCCGCATTATCTTGTCGTTCACCATATCTGGTGGTTCATAGAGATAAGGTGGTTCTTCGTCCGAATCCATCCTTCCTACCAAAAGTGGTTTCAGAATTTCATCTGAATGAAGAAATTGTATTACCTTCCCTGTGTCCTAAGCCCAGTCATCCTCGGGAGTTTGCTTTACACTCCTTGGATGTGGTCCGGGCGATCAGGGTATACTTGAAAACGACAGACTCGTTTCGCAAGACGGATTCACTTTTTGTGATCCCAGATGGACCCAAAAAGGGGTTGCCTGCATCTGCCGCGACCATTTCCAGATGGATCAGACAGACGGTAGTACAGGCTTATTCTATTAAGGGTCGGGAGCCCCCGTTCCCTGTTAAGGCGCACTCCACTCGGGCACTTAGTGCGTCATGGGCCTTTCGCCATCAGGCGTCAGTGGTCCAGGTGTGCAAGGCGGCTACCTGGTCGTCGGTGCATACCTTCTCTAAACATTATAAAGTTGATGTAATGGCATCGTCTGATGCCTCGTTTGGCCGCAAGGTTTTGCAGGCCGCAATTTGAGGAGACCAGTGGTCTACCTCGAGGGTTTTTTCCGTTGGAAAATTTTTCTTTAGTCTCATTCTTTGTTTATGATGAGCCTTTAAAACTTCTAGTTTGGCACCGGTTGGGCCTTCTAGATTGGATTTGATTCTGTCAATCCCACCCCTCATTTGTGGCACTGCTTCTGGATGTCCCAGCTCTTGAGAATCAAGAAGACTACGTCTGTCAATGAGCGATAGAGAAAAATGGATTTTTGTAAGATCTTACCGTAAAATCCTTTTCTCTTAAGCTCATTGACAGACGTAGTACCCGCCCCTCTATCATTGAGTTGGGTTGGGTTAAATTCTCTGTACTGCTTTAAACAGAACTGATTCCCTGTAGCAGAGAGAGGGAGGATATACCCTCAGGGACTGCCCCTAAGGTGGAGCCAGAACGTTTTGTCTTTCTGCCTAGTCCTACTCCTGCGGAGACAACATAACCCAGCTCTTGAGAATCAAGAAGACTACGTCTGTCAATGAGCTTAAGAGAAAAGGATTTTACGGTAAGATCTTACAAAAATCCATTTACTCTGCATGTTACCGGGGAAATCACACTTCATTCCCGGTGATCCCGCCATTCCCCTCCACAATCCACGGCTTCCTGGCCATGGGGGGGGGGAGGGGATGTGTAGTCAGGTTGTGTCCTTTCAATGCAGGACTCTGTGCTGACATACGGTGTGCCTGTGACATGGCCAGCCCTGATGGAGGAGGAGTTACACTGTCAGTAGCTCCTGGTATTGGTGACATCATGGGGGAGCCCCGCCTCCTCATTCTCTTGGCATTATAAGATAAGTAGCGGTGACATACGGTGTGCCTGTGACATGGCCAGCCTTGGTGGAGGAGGAGTTATACTGTAAGCAGCTCCTGGGATTGGTGACACGGGGAGCCCCGCCTCCTCATTCTCTTGGCATTATCATAAGATAAATAGTGCTGACATACTGTGTGCCTGTGACATGGCCAGCCCTGGTGAAGGAGGAGTTATACTGTAAGCCGCGCCTGGTATTGGTGACATCATGGGGTAGCCCCGCCTCCTCATTCTCTTGGCATTACTATAAGATAAATAGCGGTGACATTGTGTGCCTGTGTTATGGCCAGCCTTGGTGGAGGAGGAGTTATACTGTAAGCAGCTCTTGGGATTGGTGACATCATGGGGGAGCCCCGCCTCCTCGCCCTCTTAGCGTTACCATACGATGGGAGAAGTGCCGATGAGATGAAATCAGATGTAACTCCTCCTCGGTTTACATGAGCTTCAAAAGTGGGCGTGTCCTGAGCGATATTGAAGTTCCATGAACGCCTGTCGTGTGCATTGCAGCGCCCGGCGTCTTTCACGCGGTTGCGTTAGCGTAACGTCAAAATTGACCCAACGATTTGTTTTGCCGCTTCACAAACGCTTCCATTGATATAAATGACCTGCAAATGCGTAAAAAACTCTTTACAATGCGTTGAAGTTGTTTAGGGCCGGTTCACTCCTCATGCAGTTCAGTGCGTTTTTTTTCTGCATCAAAAACACATGGATAATAGATTAAATGGTTTCATACCAGTGCGATCCGGTTCCAGAAAGGAGAAAAAAAGAACATGATGCATTTTTTTCTGTAGTGAACTTTACTGGAACACGGTAAAACGCATCGGAACACACGTCCTTATTTTAGGTGAAGAAAGAGGGGAAAACATGCGCAAAGGGCATCAAAAATGCATCGATATGCATCAAAAACGCCCATGCAGAATCGCATCCGGACCTCCTTTCTATGGAGTGAACCAGCCCATAGGTGACAATACAAAAATCCATACAATAAAATACCCAGCACAGGGGGGGTGGCTGGTAAATGAAACAAACACTCTGCTCACGTGCACCTGGCCACGCCCCCTCCCCCAACTCTGGTGACTGTCGGGTGCAGGTGGCTCCTGGCTGTGTGTACAGGAAGAAAAAGCTCAGCTCCAGCATAGAATTGGTAGATACGGCTTCAGCCCAGCTCCATTCAGGCCATGCTACTCTGACGCATTTCGTCCCACCCACAGGGCTTAATCATGACGATCCTCTAAGACTAAGCCCTGTGGGTGGGGTGAAATGTGTCAGCAGGGCATGGCCTGGATGGAGCTGAGCTGAAGCCGTATCTTCTGATTCTATGCTGGAGCTGAACTGGTGTGCGGCGGTCTGACTTTTTCTTCCTCAGAATGTTGCGTAAATTTAAATCAGCCTTTAACCGCTTCCCAGCTGCTATATATATATATATATATATATATATATATATATAATCTCTATCGGTCTAGCTCACAAAAGTAAGTACACCCCTCCCATGTGACAACACTGAAGAAATGAGACTTTGCTACAATGTAAAGTAGTGAGTGTACAGCTTGTATAACAGTGTAAATTTACTGTCCCCTCAAAATAACTCGACAGCCATTAATGTCTAAACCGCTGGCAACAAAAGTCAGTACACCCCTAAGTGACAATCTCCAAATTGGGCCCAATTAACCATTTTCCCTCCCCGGTGTCATGTGACTCGTTAGTGTTACAAGGCCTCAGGTGTGAATGGGGGACAGGTGTGTTACATTTGGTGTTATCGCTCTCACTCTCTCATACTGGTCACTTGAAGTTCAACATGGCACCTCATGGCAAAGAACTCTCTGAGGATCTGAAAAAAAGAATTGTTGCTCTACATAAAGATGGCCTAGGCTATAAGAAGATTGCCAAGACCCTGAAACTGAGCTGCAGCACGGTGGCCAAGACCATACAGCGGTTTACCAGGACAGGTTCCACTCAGAACAGACCTCACCATGGTCAACCAAAGAAGTTGAGTGCCGTGCTCAGCGTCATATCCAGAGGTTGTCTTTGGGAAATAGACGTATGAGTGCTGCCAGCATTGCTGCAGAGGTTGAAGGGGTGGTGGGGGAGGGGTCAGCCTGTCAGTGCTCAGACCATACGCCGCACACTGCATCAAATTGGTCTGCATGGCTGTCATCCCAGAAGGAAGACTCTTCTAAAGATGATGCACAAGAAAGCCCGCAAACAGTTTGCTGAAGACAAGCAGACTAAGGACATGGATTACTGGAACCATCTCCTGTGCTCTGATGAGACCAAGATAAACTTATTTGGTGTCAGATGGTGTCAGGCGTGTGTGGGGGCAACCAGGTGAGGAGTACAAAGACAAGTGTGTCTTCCTACAGTCAAGCATGGTGGTGGGAGTGTCATGGTCTGGGGCTGCATGAGTGCTGCCGGCACTGGGGAGCTGCAGATCATTGAGGGAACCATGAATGCCAACATGTACTGTGACATACTGAGGCAGAGCATGATCCCCTCCCTTCAGAGACTGGGGGGCAGGGCAGTATTCCAACATAACGACCCCAAACACCTCCAAGATGACCACTGCCTTACTAAAGAAGCTGAGGGTAAAGGTGATGGACTGGCCAAGCATGTCTCCAGACCTAAACCCTATTGAGCATCTGTGGGGATCCTCAAACAGAAGGTGGAGGAGGGGAAGGTCTCTAACATCCACCAGCTCTGTGATGTCATCATGGAGGAGGGGAAGAGGACTCCAGTGACAACCTGTGAAGCTCTGGTGAACTCCATGCCCAAGAGGGTTAAGGCAGTGCTGGAAAATAATGGTGGCCACACAAAATATTGACATTTTGGGCCCAATTTGGACATTGTCACTTAGGGGTGTACTGACTTTTGTTGCCAGCGGTTTAGACATTAATGGCTGTGTGTTGAGTTATTTTGAGGGGACAGTAAATTTACACTGTTATACAAGCTGTACACTCACTACTTTACATTGTAGCAAAGCCTCATTTCTTCAGTGTTGTCACATGAAAAGATAGAATGTGAGGGGTGTACTTACTTTTGTGACATACTGTGTGTGCTATATAGCTTTTGATTTTTTTTTCATGAATTTAAATAAATATGAATTTGTCAGCCATTATTGGCACCTTTTTAGTGCAAGAAAAATGCATGCATGTCCTCACCTGGTCCGTCGCTTGCTGCATTTTTGGACAGATAAAAAAAACTGCAGCAAAAACGCACCTTGCCATTGAAATCCATTGAAAATGCAGCAAGAACGCATCAATAACGCACCCGTGTTAACTTTTTGATGCAGTTTTTTGAGTCACTTGACCTACGAAAAACAGCGTTTTTGTCGCCATTATCGGCACTTCTTCTCTATTGGAAAAAGCTTTTTTTTCGGCCACTGAAATTTCAGTTCATTTTAGTAATACGCCGTCCCCACCCCCAGCTCTACACATGCTCAGTTGCTCTAGATTTTTAGGCATTTGTAGAGGCCCATCTGCTGATAGCCTATTGATTTACTGCTGCTCAGGGGCTCTGGGCTTCAACAAAATGGCCGCCTCCAGAAAGAAGGAACAGGAGCAATGCTGGAAGCAATTTACAGCGCACTCTATTATTGGTAGCAGAATTATTAATGTGAATTCATGTTCCTTGTTAGAGAACGTTATTTTTCATCAGTTTGTTCTGGGTAGAGTTCCAGTTATGAAATGTAAATGTTGGTGTAATGGTGGCGGGGGGTCCTGCAGGCAGATGAAGAGATGTGGAAGGTGTGAGAGCCGGAGAGGCCTCTAATGATCGGGGATCATTGATTGTAAGTGTTGTGTTGGCAGCGAGGTGTGAGATTGGATCAGTGAGTGTTGTGTGCGAATCTCTGGGCATGTCTGATCTGTAGAGGATAATTGGCACAGAGGGGACACTTCACACCGGAGTCTCATCCCGGACAATGTCACATGGGGGGGGCTGCTGGTTGGAGTGTTTGTGTCGGGTGACATTGGAGACATAAACATGTTTTGTATGAAGTCTGGCCTGTCCTCGCCTGCGCTGTGCGGCCGCCGCTGTGAGGGGAGCTGCTTGTTGTTGAAGTAAACCGTGACGGTATCAACGGAGCGATCCATCAATTCCTTCTACAGGAGCTGAGCAGAGGTCTCACTGCTATGCAGCCCTCACTCTCCCCTCTATAGCTTCATATTATTGCCAGGCTAAGCAGTATTGTACCCCAAAGACTCACATTACATTCTTCAATCATATGCGCCTCTTTCTGATCTTGTGGCGCTTCCTCCAAGTTGTGGTTTTCCCATGAATCCTCACACCCAGCCCATAATGCGTATGCATGTCTGCATCAATCTCCTGTGTCTGGACTACATGTCCCATGGTTCCTCGCACCCAGCCCATAATGCGTATGCATGTCTGCACCAATCTCCTGTGTCTGGACTACATGTCCCATGAGTCCTCACACCCAGCCCATAATGCGTATGCATGTCTGCATCAATCTCCTGTGTCTGGACTACATGTCCCATGGTTCCTCGCACCCAGCCCATAATGCGTATGTGTGCCTGCACCAATCTCCTGTGTCTGGACTACATATCCCATGAGTCCTCACACCCAGCCCACAATGTGTATGCATGTCTGCACCAATCTCCTCTGTCTGGACTACATGTCCCATGATTCCTCACACTCAGCCCATAATGTGTATGCATGCCTGCACCAATCTCCTGTGTCTGGACTACATGTCCCATGATTCATTGCACCCAGCCCATAATGCGTGTGTGTGCCTGCACCAATCTCCTGTGTCTGGACTACATATCCCATGATTCCTTGCACCCAGCCCATAATGCGTATGTGTGCCTGCACCAATCTCCTGTGTCTGGACTACATGTCCCATGAGTCCTCACACCCAGCCCACAATGCGTATGCATGTCTGCACCAATCTCCTCTGTCTGGACTACATGTCCCATGATTCATTGCACCCAGCCTATAATGCGCATGCATGTCTGCACCAATCTCCTGTGTTTGGACTACATGTCCCATGGTTCCTCACACCCAGCCCATAATGTGTGTGTGTGCCTGCACCAATCTCCTGTGTCTGGACTACATGTCCCATGGTGCCTCACACCCAGCCCATAATGCGTGTGTGGTTCTGGACTATATGCCCCATGAACCCTCACACCCAAATTTATAAAGAAATGTTATGTTTTTCTTTATTTAGTTTAATGGATATGTTTTATAGCAGAAAATAAAATCTTTTTTTTTTTTTTCAAAATTTTTGGTTTTACATAATAATAATAAAAAAAGTGTTTTTCATCATGAAAAAAATGGGCCCTTTAAAGCCGCTGGAAGGAAGCGCTGTATGAGGTCGCTTGCGGTCCTAGACTCCCCTGTGAGGAGGAGCCGCTGATCGGCGCTCCTCGCCACATACTCTGACAGCATTAGGCGAGGAGAGCCGGTAAACGGCACTTCCTCATTTACATGTGGCCGGCTGTGATTGGACATGGGTAAGGGTCCATTCACACTAGCGCGACTTGTCAGGTGACTTGGTTACCTGACAAGTCGCGGTCGGTTGCTCGCCATAGATTAGCACAGGACCCGTTCTAATAGCGACACAAGTCGCTCCGACTTAGAAAAAGGGTCCTGTACTACTTTGGGGCGACCTGGAGGCGACTTGCATTGACTTCAATGATATGAGGTCCGTGCATGTCGCACCGCGACTTCACAGGTCGCCCCAGCAAGTAGCGTCGCTCCTGTCTGAACGGGGTCTAAAGAGCTATGTCATTGGCTCTTTACCAAGATCAGGGTCGCGCCGTGTCCTAGGAACACAGCCACAATCGCCGCACTACGTGCCCGTTCTGGGGCGCTGTCATGTGATGTCGTCCCAGAACGAGAGCTGCACCGCTCCGCCATCGTTTGACGGTGGGCGGGGGCAAGTGGTTAAAATTTATTTTTAATTTATACTGTGTCTTGAATTTGTTTTTTTTTGTGCTCTCTCTTTAGTTTCATTTTATTCATTTTTATTTTGTCGAACTTTTTATATTTTTAGGTATATAATAATAATAAAGTCGCGCTTATCCTAACATAATTATCTATAATCAATAAATATAAGTGAATAAACAGTTAATAATTCTTTTTTTCACTTATATTTATTGATTATAGATATTAATTGTTAGGATAAGCGCGGCTTTATTATTATTATATACCTACTTTGATTGATTCAGTGTTAATTGAGTTGAGAGCTGCAGCAGATCCTGTCCTTCACACCCCTGATTCCTGCAAGAGATTTCTCTGTTACTAAGTGATAGCGCAGGGGTCATTTCTTAGACTTTTTATATTTTTATTTTTAGAATTTAACTTTTTTTTTCTAATTGTTTTATGATTTCTTTTTTTTTTTTTTTTTTTTTTTTTTTTTTATACTATACTATTTTTAATTGTATTTTTTTTTTAATCACTTTTAGTACTGTCACAAGGAACGTGAACATCCCTTGTGATGATAGGCATGTGACTGGTACTCTTTACTGAGGCATCGGAGGGGGGAGGGGGGGGGTATTAGACCCCAGATGTCTCCTCTGACCTGAACAGCGTCAGGCTGAGACCAGTCTGAAGCGATGTTTGTAAACAAAGCGTTAGTGACATATTACGGGTCACATCCGGTTTCTAATACCATAGAGGTGACCGGAGACTATCGGGTCTGTGAACACCTCTATGGTAAGCTGGCGCAACCGCTGGCTGAACACTCAGGTCTCCCGGTGGGATGGGACAGCCCAAGAAATCCTCAGAAGGTGGCGCTAATCAGCCACTAGGATTGTTTTTTTTTTTTTTTTTTTTTTGAAATCGCTATCTGAGAAGAAATAGCTGCAGCCATCACCCCGGTATAAAGCACCTCCACCAGAGGATGTACGGTGCCTCCTTTTTAGGGAAGGAGTTCAGCCAGGATTCCATAGTCTGGTGCAGCGTCTTCCTTTCCATGGTGGGATCCGGTGATCCGGTGATGGATGTTTAGTAGACATGTGATTGATAGGGAATATTGGATTTCTCGGAGAGCCATCATATGTCCCCAGCTCAGCTTGATGTAATGGAAAAGAGCGACCTCCTGACCCCGCCCCCAATCTGCCCAGAGGGAAGAGCCGGCCACCTTTCATTTCTTAATTTCCTGCCTCCCCCGCTTTATTACACCGAACGTTATTTCCAGCGAATTCCGTCATTACTGTCACAGGGGGCAACTCGCCAATTTCACCGCTATCACTTCATTATTCCTTCATTACAGAATGTATCCATTGTCCTTATCTGTAGGGATGAACCGATAACATTTTTTTTTTACGAATACCGATACTTTTTTTTTTTTGTCCTTGGTACTCACCGATACCAATTACCGATACCAATTACCGATACCAATCACCGATACCAATCACCGATACCAATCACCGATACCAATTACCGATACCAATTACCGATACCAATTAGAGCTGCACAATTAATCGTAACAGAATCGAGATCGCGATTCACTCCCCCTGACGATCTTAACATGACACTTGCTCGATTCTTTACATAGCTATGAGGAAGCAGCTGTCAAAAAAAAAAAAAAGCCTCCCGCAAAAGCCTATCAGCATTAGTCTCCCACTGAACTGTAAACACAAATGATTACATTGTATCTTTTCTTTCCCTCTGCCGGAGGAAGGAAGTTTAACCTCTTAAAGACTAAACCTTTTTCCTACACTTGTTGCTTGCAAGTTAAATCAGTTTATTTTTCCTAGAAAAGTAGTTAGAACCCCCAAACATTTATATATTTTTTTTTTTAGCAGAGACCCTGCAGAATAAAATGGTGATTGTTGTAAATTTTTATGTCACACTGTATTTGCGCAGCAGTCTTTCAAACGCAATTAATACACTTTAATGAATAAAAAAATAAAACAAAACCGTAAAGTTATCCCAATTTTTTTTATAATGTAAAAGATGTTACATAGAGAATCGTGATCTTTATTCCAAGCAAAAAAATCGTGATTCTCATTTTGGCCAGAATCGTGCAGCTCTAATACCAATTACCGATACCAATCACCGATACCAATCACCGATATCAATTACCGATACCTGCCAGCAACCACTTTCTTTACACTTCAGCTGTCAGCAATGATACAAAGCATCGAAAAGTTATTTACAAATGACTATTTATTTATTTTTTTTAACTTTGTGTTTTTTTTTTTTTTAATGTAACGCTTGTAAATATATAAATATATGTTAAATTTGTAAAAATATTAGCAAACAAAAAAAGTTTTAATTAACCTCTTAGCCACTAAAGCCCCGGAGGAAGACCTAATTCTCCGTTTATTAATAATTCTCATTGGATTCCAGCTAATAACTGCAAGTCTTAAACCCACCAAGCAGATGGTATAGGAATAACAATGCCATCTGATAGGTGGGTTTGAGACTTTCATTTAATCAATATTTGTATTACAAGTACGATCCTACAAAAGAAGTAAAATGTAGCTGAAGTTTTTTCTGTTTTATAGATAGATAACAATAGATAACTTTTGCTACATTATCCGATCCACTTAGAGACCGGAAGATTTTCCCCCTTAATGACCAGGTCCTATTTTGCAATTCGGCGCTGCGTGACTTTAACGGACAATTGCGCGGTCGTGCGACGTTTGTATCCAAATTAAATTGACGTCCTTTTTTCTCACAAACAGAGCTTTCTTTTGGGGGTATTTGATCACCTGTGCAATTTTTTATTTTTTTTTTTATTTTTTGCGCTATCAACAAAAAAAGAGCGACAATTCTGAAAAAATAACAATATTTTTCACTTTTTTTTTTATAAAAATTCTCAAAAAAAAAGTAAAAATCAAATTTTTTTTAACATTTTAGGCCAATTTGTTTTCTGCTACATATGTTTGGTAAAAAAAATCGCAAAAAGCGTATTTTGATTGGTTTGCGCAAAAATTATTGCGTTTACTAACTACGGGAAAGATTTTTGTCATTTTTATTTATTTTTTTTTTTACTAGTAATGGCGGCGATCTGCAATTTTTTTTTTTTGAGGGAGTGCAACATTGCGGCGGACAGATCGGACCCTTGACTGACATTTTTGACACTTTTGGGGTTACCAGTGACATTACTACAGTAATCAGTGCTATACATATGCACTGTTACTGTAAAAATGACACTGGCAGGGAAGAGGTTAACTTTACTAGTGATCAATGGGTTAAGTGTGTCCCTAGGGGCGTGATTGTAACTGTCAGGGGCGTGGCTTGTGAAGTAATCACAGAGACATACGATCCTATATAGCAGGATCACATACCCTCTGTGATCACTTCAGGGAGAATGATAGACGGTTGTGTTTACATCAGCTGTCCGTCCTCCTCTCTCTGCTGCGGGAGATTGCGAGAGGCTGACGGCCATCCGAGCCGCCTGTCACACACACTGGTTCCCTACAGTCTCCTGAGCGAGCGACGTAGCCCTACATCGCTTTGCCCAGCAGCAGCAGAGTGGCGCAGTAAATGTACGGTGGGCGGGGTTAAAGTGGTTAATGTAACGCGTGTAAATATATTAAACGTGTTAAAATATTAGCAAACAAAAAAAGTTTTAATTAACCTCTTAAGGACCGGGCCTATTTCTGACACTTGTTGTTTACTTCGAACCCCCAAACATTATATATATATATATTTTTTTTTAGCAAAGACCAAAATAACAGTTGTTGCAATATTTTTTGTCCGGCGGGATACGAGACCAGAGGGGGCAGGGGGGGAAATGGGGGGACATGGGGGACCAGGGGTTACGGGGGGTCACAAGACCACAAACCCCCCACTTGCTTTTACTGCAGTTTGAGTGCACAGGAACAGAAATGCTGCCAGAGTGAGGAAAAGTTTGAAAGTAAGGAAGGCATCCAACACCGTGCATTCTGCCAGTGTTCCCCCCCCCCCCCCCAACTCCCCCCCCCTGAGGCCTGGGGTGGGAGCAAGGGTTCTATGCTGGCGATTGGGAGGGGGGTGCCCCCCTGGCGAATGGACGATCGACTGTCTGGGGGGGAGGGGTTGTACCTAGTGGGGGACTCCTGCCAGGGCCCCCCTTTTTACCTGGGTCTGTCCTTGAGGCCTGGGTTTCCTCCCGGGTCCCTGTAAGCCTCGTGGTGCTGTGTGGGGCCGCCATTTGGTTGTAGCCTATGTGTTTCTATACACAGGGGCCATGTTTGTGTAGTCCAGCAATTCTGCTGTGGTTTTCCATGACAGCGGACCCCTGTGGGCGGCGATTTCGGCGGTGGGAGCCCCTCCTCATCCCCTGGTGCTATATCCTGGATCCTTTCACTTCCCGATCGCCGCATGTGGAGTGCAGAATATCCTGGTGGCTGCAGGTGCCTGTTTTTGCTTGGTGGTGAGTCTGGTGGGGTTCTCTCTCTCTCCTCAGAGGATTGCTTGGTGACTAGGTGGTGTTGCCAGCGCGGTGGGGGTTGTCCCTTGCAGTAATTTACACTTTTTATGGGAACCCCCTAGTGACTCATGGAGTCTTTGGAGCACATCTCCCCATCTGATTACCTCTCTGAGGCTGCGGGGCCCTCCGGGTCCCAACCATCCACTGATGGCAGTCCTGGAGTGCTTTTTTGTCCCGGGTGGAGGTGGTCTTTTGGCATCAGGCTAGCAAAAAGCACCCCCCGCCTTCCCCTGCCTCATCTGTCTCATCAGATCCTGAATCTGATTCGGTCACTGCAGACGTGGGTCGCCCTGCTGGGTCTGCAACCATGCGCTTTGAATCCTCCGATAGTGAGGATGATTGCGTGGGTCGCCCTGCTGGGTCTGCAACCACGCGCCCGGAATCCTCCGATAGTGAGGATGATTCTTCCACATCTGCAGCCGTGCACAAATATGTGCTGGTGAAAGCACTGATTGTATCTGTGCATGAGACCTTAAAGATGGAGGACGCAGCTGCGATTGAGGCGCATGTTCCCTTTGGCACTTACAAGCCATCCAGAGTGGCAAAGGTGTTTCCTGTCCCCGCCTATTTTGACAGAATTGTCGCTAAAGAATGGGGATGACCAAAGCGTCTCCTTGGGGTCCCTAAGCGCTTTTCTAGGTGATACCCCTATGAGAAGTCCCTTCTTAAGAAGTGGACTGTCCCACCGGTGGTGGACCCTTTGGTTTCCAGATTGAAAAAGGCAACTATAATTCCGATTGAGAGTCCGGAAGGAGTCAGGAAGGCGGAGGCTGTGGCCCACAATATGTACACTCTGGCTGGTTTGGCACTGAGGCCGGTATTCACCATTGCCCTGGAGTCGCAAACTCGGACCGAGTGGGCTAAGCTCCTACACCTTGACCTGGAGGGAGAACAACTGCCCCCTGCCTTTACTGAGCTGGTGGACAAGCTAGTCCAAGGGCTGGAGTTTATCTATCTGTGATGCCTCTTTAGATGTGGCTCAGCTCTCTGTTTTGGCAGTGGTCCTTCAGCGGGTCTTTTGGCTCAAATGCTGGTCTGCGGACCAGACGTCTGAAAAGGCCTTGACTGATCTTCCCTTTCAAGGAGATCTCCTATTTGGAGCTACCCCGGATGACATCATAAAAGGTCTCTCAGGGGGGGAAGAGTACCTTTCTTCCACAGGCTACAAAGGGCAAGGAACCTCGTCGTAGACGTGGGCCTTCCTTCTCGGCTTATAAGAAGTTTTTTCATCCCTCAAGGGCGACTGACAAGGGCTCAAAGCCTTTCAGGGCCTTCTCTGGAGGATCCAAACGAACCTGGCCTGGCAAGCCGAGAGCGGCCTTCTCCAGACTCATGGACAAGGCTCCCTCAGCATGAAGGTGCGCTCTCAGCCATATCGGTGGGAGAGGGAATGTCTTTGTTGGTTTCCGGACCCGTGGATTTCCTTAGTACAAGACAAGTGGGCCCACAAAGTCATTCGGTCCAGCTACAAGATCGCGTTTTGCGCTTGACCTCCGCCGAGTCTTTTCTTCCAACTTGCGCCTGTCCCTGGACCTCTTACAGGATCTGTTTTTGGGGCGGTACAAGACCTGTTACCTCAAGGGGTGATTGTCCCGGTTCCGACTTCGGAATGTTTTCAGGGTTTTTACTTAAACCTGTTTACAGTTCCCAGGAAGGAAGGCAAAGTGCATCCAGTCCTGGACCTCAAGACACTGAACTGCTTTGTGCGGGCGCAGAAGTTCAGAATGGAGCCCATTTTCACGGTGGTGTTATCTATTGACATCAAGGACCTTACCTTCACATTCCACACTTCATATGTGCCGGTCACCAGCGATTCCTCCTCTTTGCTGTAGGAGAGGAGCATTATCAGTTTGTGGCGTTACCCTTTTGGTCTCGCCTCTGCTCCACGGGTCTTCTCAAAAGTGTTAGCCCCGGTGCTAGCTTTGCTATGCCAATGGGGGATGGCGGTTCCGGGCTACATGGACGATCTCCTTCTGTGAGCAAAGTCTCCCTCTGCTCTGGTGGAAAACCTGGAGATCACAATACGAACTCTGCAGGAGTAAAGTAAAGAGTGCCCCCATAGCAAGGTAAAACTTTTGCCTTGAGAACCACTTACTTCCTCCCCAGGACTACATGTCCCATGAGCCATTGCTCCTCACACATTCACAAGTTCTCAGGCACTTACTGACATGTATAGGGGCGGGGCGGACGGTTTGAACTTGGAAAAATTTGGTGTAAATGCATGGAAGTATAAAAAAGATCCATCGGTATCCTAAATTCTGCTATAGTAACATTGGTCAGAGAAGTATAATAGACCAGTATGATCAGACAAAGACCCATAAATTGTCAATGATTGGTGCGTGCAATATTACCCAGATGCCAACCCCCACCTATATTGTGGCAGGGTGGCCCCCTATGGGCAAAATCGCATATGAGTGCCACCGCCAACCTCTTCCCGCTCTGTCCAATCAGTGGGTTCGGCGGATGCAATGTCTGCCGGGACCCGCCGATTGTTTGGGACATAGGCAGAACGCCGTTCTGTGACAAGGGAAGGCTGTGTTCCTGCTAAGCAGAAAAACAGATCTCTGCCTTCCCACAGTACAAGCACCTCCCCCACACAGCACTCCCTAGGAACACATTTAAAGGAGAAGTACTGGGAAAGCTTGTTTGGCTGTACTATGGGTCACAGCAGTGCAGTTCTGAAGTCTGCTCTCTGTTGATGTCACAGATGTCGGTTGAGGCATTGCGTCATCAGAACCATGGAGTCTGGATCTGCCAGGTGCCTGGACCGACACCCGGCTCAGCCTCTCAGTGAGCCGCTGAGAGCCTCAGCCTGCCGCTCCCCACCCCTCTACAGCCCAGCGCTCCAATGAGTGAGGAGGAGGCAGAGCAGAGAGCGGTGACTGACCAGTGATCAGTGGTGTTTGATCGCTCAGTTCTCAGTGTAGAGGCGCCGGGGGGGGGGGGGGGGCACAGATGCACCTAGGTAAATATAAATGGAGGGGGAATACCATACATCTTTTAACCCTTTGGTTGTGCTTGATGTTAACCCCCTCCCAACCAGTGTCAGTACAGTGACAGTGCATATTTTTTAGCACTGATCACTGTATTAGTGTCACTGGCCCCCAAAAAGTGTCAGGTGTCCAATTTGTCCACAGCAATGTTGCAGTCCCAAAAAAAAAAAAATCACTGATCGCCGCCATTACTAGTAAAAAAAATAAATCAATAAATATTCCATAAATCTTTCCCATGGTTTGTAGACTCAATAACTTTTGCGCAAACCAATCAATATACACCTATTGGGATTTTTTTTTTTTTTTTTACTTAAAATTTGTAGCAGAATACATATTGGCCTAAACTGATGAAGACGTCCATTTTTTTTTTTTTTTTTTATTGGATGTTTTATAGCAGAAAGTAATTATTTTATCAGAATTGTCGCTTTTTTTTTTTTTTTTTGTTTATAGCACAAAAAATAAAAACTGCAGAGGTGATCAAATACCACCAAAAGAAATCTCTGTTTGTGGGGGGAAAAAAAAAATCAATTTTTTTAGGGTACAGTGTTGCACAACCGCGCAATTGTCCGTTGAAGTAAGGCAAGTGCCATATCGCAAAAAATGGCCTGGTCATTGAGGGTAAATCTTCCGGAGCTGAAGGGGTTTTAGAAGTGTGATGTGTTTGGTGTTTGGTATCTATTTACTTAAATATCTTTTATATTTTAACAAAAAACTGAGTTATGTATTAATGAGTTAAAAAAAAAATATATTTTTTTCTAATGAAAAAATGCGTTTAACCACTTACCGCAAAGTAACGTAGGGGCACATCGGCAGACTTTGCGGTATTATACCGGGTGATGCCTCTAGCTAGAGACACCATCCCGGTACCGTGGTTTAGAGCTGACTGTCGGCTTTCCGTTGGTAAGGACTGATGCGGCTCGATCGTTACCCGGGGGGGCGGCAGAGGACGTCCCCCCCCCTCCCGCCGCCTTCCGTGACTTTGCTCGGGCCTCCCGTCCCACTGGGAGCCCCGAGCACCCAGCCGGCACGTCCGCCGGCTGGATGGAGTCCCGATGAATGCTGGAAACGGCTTCGATCGGGTCTCCGATGACGTAACCCGGAGGCGGCGTCCATGGCGTCACTTCCGGGTTACTGTGCTGCAAAAGGCAGCAAATTTAAAAAACGGCTGTATGCAAAAATGCAGTTTTCAGGGTTTTGCATACAGGGAAGTGTAGTGGAGGGGTTTGGGGTCTTTTAGACCCTCGATCCCTCCATAAAGAGTACCTGTCACTGCATATTGGTGTCACAAGGGATGTTTACATTGCTTGTGACAGCAATAAAAGTGATCAGATTTTTTTTTTTTTTTAAAAAACTAATAAAGTTAAAAAAAAAAATAGGAAAAAAAAAAAAAGTTTTTGCCACCCCCGTCACCGTTAGCTCGCGCACAAAAAAAAACGTATACGGAAGTCGAGCCGCGAATGAAATCGCTGTTCAAACCACACATGTGAGGTATCGCCGCAATCGCCAGAGCGAGAGCAATAATTAAAAAAAAAGAGCTACACTCTATCTCTAAACTGGTAACTGTTAAATAAATTTAAAGCGTCGCCTATTGAGATTTCTATTGACCGTAGTTTGTCGCCATCCCACGGGGGGGCGCAATTTTAAACCGTAACATGTTGGGTATCGATTTACTCGGCGTGACATCATCTTTCACAATATACAAAAAAAATGGGCTAACTTTACTGTTTAGTATTTTTTAAATGCAGTGAAATGTGATTTTTCAAAATTTTTCCAAAAAAAATGGCGTTTTAAAGACCGCTGCGCAAATACTGCGTGACAAAAAATATTACAATGACCGACATTTTATTCTCCAGAGTCTTTGCTAAAAATATATATATAATGTTTGGGGGTTCTGAGTAGTTTTCTAGGAAAAAATACTGGTTTTAACTTGTGAACAAAAAGTGTCCGAAATAGGGCTGGGGCTTAAGTGGTTTAACCACTTGCCGACCGCCACACGACTATCTACGTCGGCGGTCAGCCCCTCACAGGCAAACTAACGTAGGGCTACGTTGCTTTCTTGTGAGGGTCTAGGGAGCGAGCGCGCGCCGCCGGAGGCGCGCTCCCGCGTGGTCACGGACCCCCCCGCGCGTGTGACCAGCGGACCCGATGTCCGCCGGCCACTCGGCGATCGGCGGGGGAGAAGGAGAATGTCAGGCAGCTTGTGTAAACAAGCCACCTGTCATTCTCCTCGCTGTAAAGACACTGATCACATGGATCTACTATGTAGATCCGTTGATCAGTGTCCTTACAGCTCAAGCCACAGCCAATCACAGTAGAAAGCACGCCCCTAGGGATACACACAGCCCCTCCCTCCCAAATAAAGTTAACCCCTTTACTACCAGTGTATTTTTACAGTAACAGTGCATATATATAGCACTGATTACTGTAGAAATGTCACTGGTAACCCCAAAAGTGTCAAAAATGTCAGTCAAGGGTCCGATCTGTCCGCCGCAATGTCACAGTACCGCAAAAAAAATCGCAGATCGCCGCCATTACGCGTTAAAAAAAAACAACAAAAATGACAAAAATCTTTCTCTTTGTTAGTAAACGCGATAACTTTTGCGCAAACCAATCAAAATACGCTTTTTGCGATTTTTATTACCAAACATATGTAGCAGAAAACAAATTGGCCGAAAATGTTAAAAAATTTTGATTTTTACATTTTTTTGGGGGGAATTTCATATAAAAAAATGTGAAAAATATTGTTATTTTTGCAAAATTGACGCTCTTTTTTTGTTTATAGCGCATGATCAAAAAATCGCACAGGTGATCAAATACCACCAAAAGAAAGCTCTGTTTGTGGGAAAAAAAGGACGCCAAATTCGTTTAGGTACAGCGTCGCACGACCGCGCAATTGTCCGTTAAAGTCACGCAGTGCCGAATCGCAAAATACCCCCTGGTCGGAATGGGGGTAAAATCTTCCGGGGCTTAAGTGGTTAAAAAAACGCTTTGCAAATACTGTGTGACATAAACAATTACAAAACCCACCTCTAGTGCAGTGATGGGGAACCTTTCTGAGCCGAAGTGTCCAAACTGCAACAGGTGTAGAGAGTGGCGTCAGAGGTCATGTGACTGCGTCCAGAGGGCGGGGGGGTGGGTCAGAACTTCACTCATCCCACCATATTTATCGGGAGTGGACCAACACCAGCAGATGACACGGCTCCCCAAATCATCACTGACTGTGGAAATTTCACACTGGACCTCATGCAGCTTGGATTCTGTGCCTCTCCACTCCTCCTCCAGACGCTGGGACCTTCATTTCCAAATGAAATGCAAAATTTCCACAGTCAGTGATGATTTGGGGAGCCGTGTCATCTGCTGGTGTCGGTCCACTGTGTTTTATCAAGTCCAAAGTCAGTGCAGCCCTCTAGCAGGAAATTCTAGAGCTCTTCATGCTTCCCTCTGCTGACCAGCTTTATGGAGATGCTGATTTCATTTTCCAGCAGGACTTGGCACCGCCCACACTGCCAAATCTACCAATACCTGGTCACATGATCATGGGATCACTGTGCTTGATTGGCCAGCAAACTGGCCTGACCTAAACCCCATAGAGAATCTGTGGGGGACTGTCAGGAAGAAGAGAGACACCAGAGCCAACAATGCAGAGGAGGTGAAGACCGCTATCGAAGCAACCTGAGCTTCCATAACACCTCAGCAGTGCCACAGGCTGATCGCCTCCATGCCACGCCGCATTGATGCAGTAATTCATGCAAAAGGAGCCCCGACCAAGTATTGAGTTCATCCTATACTGCAGTGGTCCTCAACCCTGGCCTACAGGGCCCACTAACAGGCCAGGTTTGCAAGATAACTGAAATACATCACAGGTGATATCATTTGCTGCTCAGTGATTGCAGTATTCCAGTCTGCATTTCCCCAAGGTAATACTTAAAACCTGGCCTGTTAGTGGGCCCTGTAGGCCAGGGTTGAGGACCACTGCTATACTGTACATGGACAGACTTTTCACTGAGCTAACATTTCTCTATTAAAAATTCTTCTTTTTATTGGTCTTATGTATTCTAATTTTCTGAGATACTGAATTTTGGGGTGTCACTCGCTGTAATCAACAAACTACGGCCCTCCAGCTGTTGCGGAACTACACATCCCATGAGGCATTGTAAATCTCTGACATTCACAGACATGACTAGGCATGATGGGAGTTGTAGTTCCTGAACACCTGGAGGGCCGTAGTTTGAAGACCCCTGCGTAAGCCGTAATCATTGAAATTATTATAAAGAAATGCTGGAAATCTCTCACTCTGTGTAACATCTATATAATATATAGGAGATTACCTTCCTTTTCTAACCACTAGACGGCCGCAGATGTACTGTGACAGGCAGCCGCTCCTGGGCGAAACCCTGTACATGTACGGCGCTTGCTCTGGAGAGTGCAGGGGGCGAGGGCGCGCTCCCGCCCCCGCTCATTAGTGGGGAAGTTGGCACATGTGTCAGGCGGCTCCGATTGCCACCTGACACCCGCGATCGCTCCCCGCTGAGAGAGAAGAACGGTCGGCTGATGTAACCACAACCGTCCGTCCCTCTGCCTGCAATAATCACAGAGACCATGTGATCCTTCTATATAGGATCACATGACTCTGTGATCATTTCAAAAGCCCAACCCCCCCCCCCCCCCACAGTTAGAATCACTCCCCTAGGCTTACATTTAACCCCTTGATCACCAATACTGTTAACCCCTTCCCTGCCAGTGTCATTAGTACAGTGACAGTGTATATTTCTAGCACTGATTACTGCAGTAATGTCACTGGTCCCCCCAAAAGTGTAAAAAATGTCAGTTAGGGGTCCGATCTGTCCGCTGCAATGTTGCAGTCCCGCTAAAAAATTGCAGATCGCCGCCATTACTAGTAAAAAAAAAAAAAAATAATGGCATAAATCTTTCCCTTTGTTAGTAAACGCGATAACTTTTGCGCAAACCAATCAAAATACGCTTATTGGGATTTTTTATTTATTTTTCAAAAAATATGTAGCAGAAAACAAATTGGCCTAAAATGTTAAAAAAATCTGATTTTTAATTTTTTTTTTTCTTTGGGGAATTTTATATAGCAGAATGAAAAATATGTGTTTTTTTTTTTTTTTTTCAGAATTGTCGCTCTTTTTTTGTTTATAGCGCAAAAAATAAAAATCGCAGAGGTGATCAAATACCATCAAAAGAAAGCTCTGTTTGTGGGAAAAAAAAAGGACATCAATTTTATTTGGGTACAGCGTCACATGACCGCGCAATTGTCAGTTAAAGTAACGCAGTGCCGAATCGCAAAAAATGGCCTGGTCATTAAGGGAGGAAATCTTCCGGTCAAGAAGTGGTTAATTGAATTACTGAAATAAATGAACTTTTTGATCTAATTTTATCGGATGCCTCTGTAGAGCTGGGGATGGCTGTCAGCTGTAGTGGAGCTCCCAGGCGGAGGATCGCCCTCTACCTGTGATCACTGGACTATACACCCCCGGGGTTTTCAATCACCCCGCGTCCCACTCAGCGCACCAATCACAGGCAGCCCAGCTAGAGGTCACATGACCGGAGTAGTGATCTAGTGACCCGCAGAGAGGGCTCGGCATGACAGCTGTGGCACGTATGTCATAGGTTCGCCATCACTGCTCTACTGCCCCTGATTTAAAAAGAACCCCCAGAACATTTCTAGCAAAAGAAAAGTGCCAGAAAAGGCCTGGAGGGTCAAGTGGGTAAAAAGGTAATTTTGTATTTCTTCGGGTTATCTTTGTGTAACAGTTTGTTTGATGATCTGAATCATTTAACCACTTAAGCCCCGGAGGATTTGGCTGCTCAAAGACCAGGCCCTATTTTGCGATTCAGCACTGCGTGACTTTAACTGACAATTGCGTGGATGTGCGACGCTGTACCGAAATTAAATTTATGTCCTTTGTTTTCCCACAAATAGAGCTTTCTTTTGGTGGTATTTGATCACCTGTGCGATTTTTATTTTTTGTGCCATAAAAAAAAAAAAGAGCAACAAAAAAAAATATTTTTTTTTTTTTTTTGAAAAAAGAAAAACAAAATTTTTCACATTTTTTTTATATGAAATTCCCTGAAAAAAAATTTAAAAATCAAAATGTTTTAACATTTTAGGCCAATTTGTTTTCTGCTACATATTTTTGGGGAAAAAAAATCGCAATAAGCGTATTTTGATTGGTTTGCGCAAAAGTTATCGCGTTTACTAACAAAGGGAAAGATTTTTGTCATTTTTGTTGTTTTTTTTTAACGCGTAATGGCGGCGATCTGCGATTTTTTTTTTTTTTTTTTTGCGGGACTGCGACATTGTGGCGGACAGATCGGACCCCTAACTGACATTTTTGACACTTTTGGGGGTACCAGTGACATTACTACAGTAATCAGTGCTGAATAATATGCACTGTTACTGTACTAATTACACTGGCAGGGAAGGGGTTAACTTTATTGGTGATCAGTGGGTTAAATGTAAGCCTAGGGGCGTGATTCTAAAAGTGGGGGGGGGCGTGGCTTGTGATGTAACCACAGAGACATGTGATCCTATATAGCAGGATCGTATGATCTCTGCAGTTACACCAGGGAGAATGACGGACGGTTGTGTTTACATCATCCGCCTGCCTTTCTCCCTCTCCAGCGGGAGATCGCGAGTGGCCGGCGGACATCGGAGCCACCGGTCACATGCACGGGGATGCCTGTAAATGAACAGGGGCGGGAGCGTGCCTCCAGCGGCGTGCACTCGCCCCCTACAGGCTCCTGGGCGAGCGACGTAGCCCTACGTCGGTTTGCCCAGGAGTGGCTGACTGCCGCAGTAAATGTACTGTGGCCGGTCAGCAAGTGGTTGTGTGACAAATATCCTAAAAAAAATAAAAAATCGGGAAGATAGAAATCCTTTTTGTACAGCACTTGCAGGTGAAGAAGTTTGTAGAAGACGACCTGTAAGACGTTCTCCATAATTCCACACACATTGGCGTCCTTCACCATGAGATCTTTATGTTGAAGGAAAACACATCGGACATTTATCTCTATATGAGTCTCCGGAAGATTGGATTTATAAGGTAAACTCCGCCGGGAAAATGACAGCCGTCGCCTCGGGCAATGTCACCTTTGCTTCCCATTTGCAGCCCGCATAGAAACGCGTCGCCCGCAGCCTTGGTTCCACTCTGTGGGGGAGGTCTAATTGAGTTACAGGGACTGCTGACGGGACGGACTGAGGCCTAAGTGCTTTATAACTGCAAAATCAAATCTAAAAGGGCCTTGAAAGCGACAATGAGCGGAGTGATTAGAGGAGTAATGTGGTGAGGTCACCCCACCGTGAGGCTTTGCACCTTGTCTATGGACTGGAAATGAAGTTATCAATGAAGGTGACTTGTTCCTCCACCGTCTGGTGACCACCTAATAATAAAGGGTTGTCCTGAGGAGCTCTTCATTTCTTACACAATGTCTGTGTTATGGTTTTGGAGCTTTTAATTCCGATAAAGGCAGAAAATAAGACATCTGTACCTAGTCTCGCTTTGATGGTTATCTGTGTAACATGGAGGAGGTTACCAGGAAGTTCACAGCTGCTGGTTATAGGCCACCGCTCAGGTGTGACCTTCGTATCTGGGGGACCGGAATTACTGCAGTACATTCCCCCTCCCGGGGTTTTCTCTTTAACCCCTTCCCGCCGGCCCCAGTGTCTCTTTAACCCCTTCCTGCCCGCCCCAGTGTCTCTTTAACCCCTTCCTGCCCGCCCCAGTGTCTCTTTAACCCCTTCCCGCCCGCCCAGTGTCTCTTTAACCCCTTCCTGCCCCGGTGTCCCCTTTAACCCCTTCCCGCCCAGTGTCTCTTTAACCCCTGCCCGCCGACCCCAGTGTCTCTTTAACCCCTTCCTGCCCCGGTGTCCCCTTTAACCCCTTCCCGCCCAGTGTCTCTTTAACCCCTGCCCGCCGGCCCCAGTGTCCCTTTAACCCCTTCCCGCCCAGGTGTCCCCTTTAACCCCTTCCCGCCCAGGTGTCCCCTTTAACCCCTTCCCGCCCCGGTGTCCCCTTTAACCCCTTCCTGCCCGCACCAGTGTCACTTTTTGAACATCTCATCTGCCCCCCCCCCTGTCCCTTTTTGAACCTCCTCTCGCCTGCCCCATGCTCCTTTTTTTAACCTCTTCTCCCCTGCCCCGTGTCCCTTTTCTTTTTTTTTTTTAGCCTCTTCTCGCCTACACCCGTGTCCCTTTTTAACCTCTTCTCACCCGCACCCGTGTCCCTTTTTAACCTCTTCTCACCCGCACCCATGTCTCTTTTTAACCTCTTCTCGCCCGCCCCCGTGCCCCTTTTTTAACCTCTCACCTGCCCCCATTTCTTTTTTTAACCTCTTCTCGCCCGCCCCGTGCCACTTTTTTAACCTCTCCTCGCCCCCGCCTTGTGTCCCTTTTTTTAACCTCTCCTCAAATAGTGAATTGACCCATTTGATTGGCTCTGTGATCACCTGGCGAAAGCGTTGGCTGGTCGATTGGGACTCGGGGGACATTCCCAACCTCCCCCCTCCCCCCCCGGCTTGTAAAAGCAATCCAGCAGCTAGTTAGCTTCTAAGATTGCTTTTACAAGAGACCTGACCGCTGGCTCTAAAAATAAAAAACACAGTACCTGAAACTGCAGGCACCATCCCAGTATAAGCACTTGGAAGTCCATCGATGTACTGGTGGCAAGTGATTACTGGTGGCAAGTGATTAAATCACCCATTTATTGGCAATCATGTGACCACTGTTAATGGGGGGGGGGGGGATTGGCAAGCATGTGACCACTGTTAATGGGGGGGATTGGCAATCATGTGACCGCTGTTAATGGGGGGGATTGGCAATCATGTGACCACTGTTAATGGGGGGGATTGGCAATCATGTGACCACTGTTAATGGGGGGGGATTTGCAATCATGTGACCACTGTTAATGGGGGGGCGATTGATAATCATGTGACCACTGTTAATGGGGGGATTAGCAATCATGTGACCGCTGTTAATGGGGGGGGGGATTTGCAATCATGTGACCACTGTTAATGGGGGGTCGATTGACAATCATGTGACTGCTGTTAATGGGGGAGATGGCAATCATGTGACCACTGTTAGGGGGGCTGTGGAAATCTCAATCTGTTATGAGTACCTCTGCTCCGTGTTGGTAATTTATTGGTGAATATCGTTTTTTCTGTGAATCCTATTGGAGGGAAAGTTCAGACGCTGACAGAGATCTGATTTCTGAATTCATTCTTTCATCTCTTCGGATATTTTTAGCCTTTTATTTTAGCGGAGGTTTTTTTACTTCCATCTTTCTTCCCGTTTTGTGGAGAAGTCGGGGACAGCAATTTATTTGTAACTGCATTGTCTCCGGTGTCATTTTATTATATTTTTATTATGGTCGAATGATGTTACTATAACAACAAGATGATTCATATAATTACATCCACAATCTGCGCTTATCGTATAAAAAAAAACCCACAAAAAACTTACCATCGTTTTTAAGCGTTTCCCATAAAACCACTTTATTCTTTTTTTGTTTTAAAGTAGATTTAGGTATGACATTTTATGTATTAATGTATTTCGGAGATTGTCACATTTCATGCTGTGGATTGCGGAGAAGATGGATGGAGATCTCATTTCTGACCGAGGAGACGATCCTCCCGCTATCTGGATTCTCTCTATTCAGCTTTAGATGGATCATTGAAATCCCTTTCAAAGTTCTGAATTGATACGTTGTAATTGTGTGCTGTGTTCCTGTATACATTCTAATATCTGTAATAATAAAGCACACATCTATGTATACCCCCCTCCCCCCACTTCTTATAGTAGAAATGCAGCATAATTCTATCTGGTTCTAAAACTGTGAAAGACAGCTAGAACCCGGCTGTCCAGTTCTGGGAGGGCGCCCCCGGGTGTTCATTGGGCATGCTCTGTGATTGCTGTGTTTCAGACATTGCTGGTCACAGATTGAGGTACAGGGCCAATCACAGTGGCCCCTTACTATGTGATCAGCTGTGTCCAATCACGGATGATCCCATGTAAACAAATGCCTGTTATCGGCATTCCTGTCCTCTAGCGCTGTCACTGTGTGAGGAAGAGAGTCGATAATCGGCTCTCCCATGACAGCATATCTTTACACTGTTAATCGGGGCAAGCCTCGCCAGTGCCCAAGATTGCAGCCTCATTAGTGCCCTCTGGGGCCGCCTCATAGGGCTGTTATAAAAGGCTGAGTGTCCGCTAAACTCCACTCTATAAAAGGCGGAGTGTCCCCTAAACTCCACTCTATAAAAGGCTGAGTGTCCCCTAAACTCCACTCTATAAAAGGCTGAGTGTCCCCTAAACTCCGCTCTATAAAATGCTGAGTGTCCCCTAAACTCCACTCTATAAAAGGCTAAGTGTCTGCTGAACTCCACTCTATAAAAGGCTGAGTGTCCCCTAAACTCCACTCTATAAAAGGCTGAGTGTCCGCTAAACTCCACTCTATAAAAGGCGGAGTGTCCCCTAAACTCCACTCTATAAAAGGCGGAGTGTCCCCTAAACTCCACTCTATAAAAGGCGGAGTGTCCCCCTAAACTCCACTCTATAAAAGGCGGAGTGTCCCCCTAAACTCCACTCTATAAAAGGCGGAGTGTCCCCCTAAACTCCACTCTATAAAAGGCGGAGTGTCCCCCTAAACTCCACTCTATAAAAGGCGGAGTGTCCCCCTAAACTCCACTCTATAAAAGGCTGAGTGTCCGCTAAACTCCACTCTATAAAAGGCGGAGTGTCCCCTAAACTCCACTCTATAAAAGGCTGAGTGTCCCCTAAACTCCACTCTATAAAAGGCTGAGTGTCCCCTAAACTCCACTCTATAAAAGGCGGAGTGTCCCCCTAAACTCCACTCTATAAAAGGCGGAGTGTCCCCCTAAACTCCACTCTATAAAAGGCGGAGTGTCCCCCTAAACTCCACTCTATAAAAGGCGGAGTGTCCCCTAAACTCCACTCTATAAAAGGCTGAGTGTCCCCCTAAACTCCACTCTATAAAAGGCTGAGTGTCCCCCTAAACTCCACTCTCTAAAAGGCTGAGTGTCCGCTAAACTCTACTCTATAAAAGGCTGAGTGTCCGCTAAACTCCACTCTATAAAAGACTGAGTGTCCCCTAAACTCCACTCTATAAAAGGCTGAGTGTCCCCTAAACTCCGCTCTATAAAAGGCTGAGTGTCCCCTAAACTCCACTCTATAAAAGGCAGAGTGTCCCCTAAACTCCACTCTATAAAAGGCTGAGCGTCCGCTAAACTCCACTCTATAAAAGGCTGAGCGTCCGCTAAACTCCACTCTCTAAAAGGCGGAGTGTCCCCTAAACTCTAGGGTTGAGCGGACACCTAGATGTCCGTGTTCGACGGGTTCGGCCGAACTTTAAAAAAAAGTCCGGGTCCGTGTCCCGGACTTTTACCGAACTTTTCCCGGACACCGAACCCCATTGAAGTCAATGGGGACCCGAACTTTAAGGCACTAAAATGGCTCTAAAACACCAAAGGAAAGGGCTAGAGTGCTGCAAATGGCAGCAAAACGTAATTAAGAGCATGGCAAGTGCTCTGCAAACAAATGTGGATAGGGAAATAACTTAAAACAACAAAAAAAAACAGAAAAATAAAACAATGTTCTTCTTCATCTCTGAAGGACGAGGCCCATATGGAGTAGGAGGGAGGTTGAGGTGGTGGTGGATGTGGCGGTGACATAGGCGTGCGCACAGGGTGTGCTGGGTGTGCCTGGGCACACCCTAATCACCTAGGGCACATAGCATTGCCAGTGAGGAGATGGGAAAGATCTCCCTGGGACCTGCTCTGCTCTA
Organism: Pelophylax lessonae; assembly: GCF_965119305.1. NCBI lineage: Eukaryota > Metazoa > Chordata > Amphibia > Anura > Ranidae > Pelophylax > Pelophylax lessonae. Next base: position 2,810,893 of record NC_138772.1, on the reverse strand, counting down.
TTTCTCCTTGCCTACAGGTACATGGCCCCGATACATTACTCTCCCTGCTGGCAAACACATGCATGTGTATTTCAACTTTGGGGTGCACACCTTAATGCAATAGGCTGCGCACACCTATGGGCGGTGTAGGTGGAAGCGGCGGTGGAGGAGGACCAGGGCCGGATTAACAGCATCATGGGCTTGGTGCTGAGGATTTTGAAGGGCCTTAGGGCCGTGCCTTGCCATGCACCCAGAGGAGGAAGGGTGCAGCCATGCATGCCTAATTCAACATGGGATGCTGTCTCTGAAGCCCATAAACACATCCATGCATCGCCAACTGTCCCTCCTTGTCCGGCCTTCACGCTGTGTGGGGAGGTTCTGAGGGTGCTGCCTGGGGAAGCGAGCATAGAAGCCAGACTTCTGTGTTTACAAGTGACAGAAGAGCGGTAACAGTGAATATGGCCAACCCGGGGCCTATATAAAAGGTAGGGGCCTGGAGCTGCAGCTCCAATAGACCCTACATTAATCTGGCCCTGAGGAGGAGGACGAGGTAGCCAACACTGCTTCTTTTCACAAATTTTAAATGAGGGTACACCCCAAAAGAGTGAGAAAGAGCAAAAATGGAACAATGGGTGGGTAAGGTCGGTATCCATTGCTATTCTGCATAAGGTACGGAAAAGTCCCGTGGGATCCATGCCTGGTTCATTTTAATGAACGTGAGCTTGTCCACATTGTCTCTGGACAGGCGGCTGCGCTTGTCTGTTATAACGCCCCCAGCCGTGCTAAATACCCGTTCAGATAATACACTGGCTGCAGGGCACGCCAGCACCTCCAAGGCGTAAAGGGCAAGCTCAGGCCATGTGCCCAATTTGGAGACCCAGAAGTTGAAGGGGGCAGACCCGTCATTCACTACATGTAGGCGTGTGCACACATACTGCTCCACCATGTTGGTAAAATGCTGCCTCCTGCTAAGACGTTCCATCTGAGCTGCTGGTGCTGCTGTTTGTTGTGGCGTGCTGACAAAGCTTTTCCACATTTCGGCCATGCTAACCCTGCCTTCTGAGGTGCTGGCGGTGCCCTGGTTGCGTTGGCGACCTCCTCCTCCTCCTCCTCTGCCTTGTGCTTCCACTGTGGCCCCGCTGTCAGATGGGAATGCCAGCAGCATGGCGTCTACCAGCGTGCGCTTGTACTCGCGCATCTTGCGATCGCGCTCCAGTGAGTGAATTAAGGACGGTACGTTGTCCTTGTAACGGGGATCCAGCAGCGTGGCCACCCAGTAATCAGCACAAGTTAGAATGTGGGCAACTCGGCGGTCGTTGTGGAGACACTGCAGCATGTAATCGCTCATGTGTGCCAGGCTGCCCAGAGGCAACGAAAGGCTGTCCTCTGTGGGAGGTGTATGGTCCGTGTCCTCTGTATCCCCCCAGCCACGCACCAGTGATGGCCATGAGCTGGCCTGGGTGCCACCCTGCTGTGAACATGGTTCCATCTCCTCCTCCAGCTCCTCCTCCTCCTCATCCTCCTCATCCTCCAGAACTGTGCCCCTGCTGGACAATTGCGTCCCTGGCGTTTGCGTGTGCAGGAACCCACCCTCGGAGCCCCTTGCGAATGACTGCCCTGAAAGCCTTGGAAATGTTACCTCTTCATCCTCCTCCTCCTCCTCATCCTGTGCCACATCCTCTTCCATCATCGCCCGAATTGTTTTTTCAAGGAGGCATAGAAGTGGGATAGTTAAGCTGAGAACGGCGTCATTGCCACTGGCCATGTTGGTGGAGTACTCAAAACAGCGCAACAAGGCACACAGGTCTCGCATGGAGGCCCAGTTATTGGTGGTGAAGTGGTGCTGTTCCGCAGAGCGACTCACGCGTGCGTGCTGCAGCTGAAACTCCACTATGGCCTGCTGCTGCTCGCACAGTCTTTCCAGCATGTGCAAGGTGGAGTTCCACCTTGTGGGCACGTCACATATGAGGCGGTGAGCGGGAAGGCCGAAGTTACGCTGCAGCGCTGCCAGGCGAGCAGCAGCAGGGTGAGAACGCCGAAAGTGCGCACAAACGGCCCGCACTTTCTGCAGCAGCTCTGACATATCGGGGTAGTTTTTAAGGAACCTCTGCACCACCAAATTCAGCACATGCGCCAGGCAAGGGATGTGCGTCAAACCGGCTAGGCCCAGAGCTGCTATGAGATTTCGCCCGTTATCGCACACCACCAGGCCGGGCTTGAGGCTCGCTGGCAGCAACCACTCATTTGTCTGCTGTTCCATGCTCCTCCACAACTCCTGCGCGGTGTGTGGTTTGTCCCCCAAACAGGCAAGTTGTAAAACTGCCTGCTGTCGTTTACCCCTGGCCGTGCTGAAGTTGGTGGTGAAGGTGTTACGCTGTCCGGATGAGGAGGCGGTAGAGGATGAGGAAGCGGAGTAGGAGGAGTTAGGAACAGGAGGCAAACTGAAGCGCCCTGCAATCCTCGGTGGTGGAAGGACATGCGCCAAATTGCTATCCGCCTCAGGCCCATCCGCCACTGCATTTACCCAGTGTGCCGTTAGGGAGATAGAACGCCCCTGACCGTGCTTACTGGTCCACGTATCCGTAGTTAGGTGGACCTTGGCACAGATGGCGTTGCGCAGTGCACACCTGATTTTTTCCCCCACTTGGTTGTGCAGGGAAGGGATGGCTTGCCTGGAAAAGTAGTGGCGGCTGGGCACGACGTACTGTGGGACAGCCACCGACATAAGGTTTTTAAAACTGGGCGTCTCCACCAGACGGAATGACAGCATTTCAAAGGCCAATAATTTTGAAATGCTGGCATTCAGGGCCAGGGATCGCGGGTGGGTAGGGGGGTACTTCCTCTTCCTCTCAAGTGTTTGGGAGATGGAAAGCTGAACGCTTCCACGGGACATTGTGGAGATGGTTGTTGGTGACCCAGGTGGTGGTGTTGCTGACAGATCGTCTGTTTGCGGGGTGGCAGGTGCCGGTATCACTACAGATGTGGCTGGAGCGGCCGAGACTGCAGCAGAAGAGGAAGCAGGATGAGCCAGAGACGTTTCTTGGTTTTGAAGGTGTGTACTCCACTGCAGCTCGTGCTTTGCACTTAGATGCCTGATCATGCAGGTTGTGCTCAGGTTGAGAAGGTTCATGCCTCGCTTCAAGCTCTGATTGCACAGGGTGCAAACCGCTCGTGTCCTGTCATCAGCACATTTTCTAAAGAACTTCCACGCTAGAGAACTCCTTTGAGCTGACTTTGGTGCGCTCGTTCCCTTGCTGCGTTGGGCAGTAGCGGGCGTAGTGTCTAGGGCACGGCCGCTCCGCTTCTGCACCCTGCTCCCTCTTCTGCTGTGCTGGTGGCTCTGTGCGACCACCGCCTCTTCCTCCAAACTACTCAGTTCACCTGCATGACGTTCATTCCATGTGGGGTCGAGGACCTCATCGTCCTCCACATCATCTTCCACCCAGTCTTCACCCCTGCCCTCCTTGTCGGTCTCCACAATGCTGAACGCCGCAGCAGTTGGCACCTGCGTTTCGTCATCATCGGAGACGTGCTGCGATGATCCTTGCATGTACTCATCTTGAGGAATAAGTGGTTGGGCATCGCTGCACTCAATCTCTTCCACTTCTGGGGCAGGGCTAGGTGGATGGCCCTGGGAAACCCTGCTGACAGAGTCCTCAAAAAGAATAAGAGACTGCTGTATGGCTTGGGGCTCAGACTGCTGGCCTGATTTGCAAGGGGGTGAGGTGAAAGACGGTTGGACATTGGCTGCAGGTGCCAACTCTGACCTTTCTGCAGTAGACTGGGTGGGAGACAATGTGAAGGAACTGGAGGCACTGTCAGCAGCAAACCAATCTACTATCGCCTCAACTTGTTCTGGCCTCATCACTTCTAGGGGCGTTTGATGCCCTACCAAATACTGATGCAGGTTCTGTCGCCTACTCACACTTGAGGAAGGTGTTTCACTTGTGCGTGTAGCTGGCACAGATCGACCATGTCCTCTCCTTGCAACAGGAGCTCTACCAGCAGCACCACGACCCAGGCCACGGCCCTTATTTGACGGTCTCCTCATATTTCTGTAATTTAAGATCTTGCCCTAGAAAGGTTTTTATTGAATAGCGGAATAGAAAATATGATCCAAAAAAAGTGTATGTATATCACACGTACACAACCACACTAGGCCCCAATTACTATTGTTTGTACCCCTAAAAGGCTAGATGAGGAGTAGGGGGAGTATGGAACAGGCAGCACCCTCAAACCTTCAGAAGTATGAGATGAACCCCAACAACTTGGAAAGGTGGATCTCTCTCACACGTACCGACACAGACTATCCCGCAATTCAATTGATCCTCAAAGGTTTTTATTGAATAGCGGAATAGGAAATATGATCAAAAAAAGTGTATGTATCTCGCACGTACACAACCACACTAGGCCCCAATTACTATTGTTTGTACCCCTAAAAGGCTAGGAGTAGGGGGGAGTATGGAACAGGCAGCACCCTCAAACCTTCAGAAGTATGAGATGAACCCCAACAACTTGGAAAGGTGGATCTCTCTCACACGTACCAACACAGACTATCCCCCAATTTAACTGATCCCCAGAGGTTTTTGATTAAATAGCGGAATAGAAAATATGATCCCAAAAAAGTGTATGTATATCACACGTACACAACCACACTAGGCCCCAATTACTATTGTTTGTACCCCTAAAAGGCTAGGAGTAGGGGGAGTATGGAACAGGCAGCACCCTCAAACCTTCAGAAGTATGAGATGAACCCCAACAACTTGGAAAGGTGGATCTCTCTCACACGTACCAACACAGACTATCCCCCAATTTAACTGATCCCCAAAGGTTTTTGATTAAATAGCGGAATAGAAAATATGATCCCAAAAAAGTGTATGTATATCACACGTACACAACCACACTAGGCCCCAATTACTATTGTTTGTACCCCTAAAAGGCTAGGAGTAGGGGGAGTATGGAACAGGCAGCACCCTCAAACCTTCAGAAGTATGAGATGAACCCCAACAACTTGGAAAGGTGGATCTCTCTCACACGTACCAACACAGACTATCCCCCAATTTAACTGATCCCCAGAGGTTTTTGATTAAATAGCGGAATAGAAAATATGATCCCAAAAAAGTGTATGTATATCACACGTACACAACCACACTAGGCCCCAATTACTATTGTTTGTACCCCTAAAAGGCTAGGAGTAGGGGGAGTATGGAACAGGCAGCACCCTCAAACCTTCAGAAGTATGAGATGAACCCCAACAACTTGGAAAGGTGGATCTCTCTCACACGTACCAACACAGACTATCCCCCAATTTAACTGATCCCCAAAGGTTTTTGATTAAATAGCGGAATAGAAAATATGATCCCAAAAAAGTGTATGTATATCACACGTACACAACCACACTAGGCCCCAATTACTATTGTTTGTACCCCTAAAAGGCTAGATGAGGAGTAGGGGGAGTATGGAACAGGCAGCACCCTCAAACCTTCAGTATGAGATTGTGTTCACTGTACCCCACAAAGATTGAGTTCACTGCACCCCACAATGATTGTGTTCACTGCACCTCACAAAGATTGTGTTCACTGCACCTCACAAAGATTGTGTTCACTGTACCCCCCAAAGATTTTGTTCACTGCACCCCACAAAGATTCTGTTCACTGTACCCCACAAAGATTGTGTTCACTGCACCCCAAAAAGATTGTGTTCACTGCACCCCAAAAAGGATGTTGTTCACTGCACCCCAAAAAGGATGTTGTTCACTCCACCCCAAAAAGATTGTGTTCACTGCACCCCACAAAGATTGTGTTCACTGCACCCCAAAAAGATTGTGTTCACTGCACCCCAAAAAGGATTTTGTTCACTGCACCCCAAAAAGGATGTTGTTCACTCCACCCCAAAAAGATTGTGTTCACTGCACCCCAAAAAGATTGTGTTCACTGCACCCCACAAAGGATTTTGTTCACTGCACCCCAAAAAGATTGTGTTCACTGCACCCCAAAAAGGATGTTGTTCACTGCACCCCAAAAAGGATTTTGTTCACTGCACCCCAAAAAGATTGTGTTCACTGCACCCCACAAAGGATTTTGTTCACTGCACCCCACAAAGATTGTGTTCACTGCACCCCAAAAAGGATTGTGTTCACTGCACCCCAAAAAGATTTTGTTCACTGCACCCCAAAAAGATTGTGTTCACTGCAGCCCAAAAAGATTGTGTTCACTGCAGCCCAAAAAGATTGTGTTCACTGCAGCCCAAAAAGATTGTGTTCACTGCAGCCCAAAAAGATTGTGTTCACTGCAGCTCACACACAGAAAAATGGATGTGGATCACTGACACCTGCCTATCTCCAATCCCACACCACACAGCAATATCGATTGTAGTTTGTAGAACACAGTTTCCCTAAAATTCAGCAGACTCTGTCCCTAACAGGATTGAGAAGAGATCGTAGATCAGGATTGAGTGCAGATTCACCCCACCCCCCACACAGCAATATCGATTGTAGTTTGTAGAACACAGTTTCCCTAAAATTCAGCAGACTCTGTCCCTAACAGGATTGAGAAGAGATCGTAGATCAGGATTGAGTGCAGATTCACCCCACCCCCCACACAGCAATATCGATTGTAGTTTGTAGAAGACACTGACCCTATATAATTCAGCAGACTCTATCCCTAAAATGCCTACAACTCGCCCTGCCTAAACACTCCGACCTGTCCCTCAATTCTATCCGGACACAAATGGTTTTTTCCTGCCTATCTTTCCCTAATCAGCAGCCAGCACGTTGATGTGTGCTCTGTCCCTGAATCTAAGCAGCATAATGACGCCGCTGCGGCTGCCTCGAACTTATAAAGACTTGGTCACATGCTTCAGACGGCCAATCACAGCTACTGAGACATTTGCAGGCATGGCTGGGATGGCTTAAGGCACACCAGTTAAACGATTGTTGATTGGCTGTTGAAAGCCCGCCATGAAAAGAGCGCCAAAGCATGCAAAACCCGGAAATAAAACGACCGAACACGGATTTTTACCCGAACATACAGTAAAGTGTCCGTGTCCGTGTTCGGGTACAAAAAATCCAATTATTCGGTACGAACATGAATAATACAGTCCGTGTTCGCTCAACACTACTAAACTCCACTCTATAAAAGGCTAAGTGTCTGCTGAACTCCACTCTATAAAAGGCGGAGTGTCCCCTAAACTCCACTCTATAAAAGGCGGAGTGTCCCCTAAACTCCACTCTATAAAAGGCTGAGTGTCCGCTAAACTCCACTCTATAAAAGGCGGAGTGTCCCCTAAACTCCACTCTATAAAAGGCTGAGTGTCCCCTAAACTCCACTCTATAAAAGGCGGAGTGTCCCCCTAAACTCCACTCTATAAAAGGCGGAGTGTCCCCCTAAACTCCACTCTATAAAAGGCGGAGTGTCCCCCTAAACTCCACTCTATAAAAGGCGGAGTGTCCCCTAAACTCCACTCTATAAAAGGCGGAGTGTCCCCCTAAACTCCACTCTATAAAAGGCGGAGTGTCCCCCTAAACTCCACTCTATAAAAGGCGGAGTGTCCCCCTAAACTCCACTCTCTAAAAGGCTGAGTGTCCGCTAAACTCTACTCTATAAAAGACTGAGTGTCCCCTAAACTCCACTCTATAAAAGGCGGAGTGTCCGCTAAACTCCACTCTATAAAAGGCGGAGTGTCCGCTAAACTCCACTCTATAAAAGGCGGAGTGTCTGCTAAACTCCGCTCTATAAAAGGCTGAGTGTCCCCTAAACTCCACTCTATAAAAGGCTGAGTGTCCCCCTAAACTCCACTCTCTAAAAGGCTGAGTGTCCGCTAAACTCTACTCTATAAAAGGCTGAGTGTCCGCTAAACTCCACTCTATAAAAGACTGAGTGTCCGCTAAACTCCACTCTATAAAAGGCTGAGTGTCCGCTAAACTCCGCTCTATAAAAGGCTGAGTGTCCGCTAAACTCCACTCTATAAAAGACTGAGTGTCCGCTAAACTCCACTCTATAAAAGGCGGAGTGTCCGCTAAACTCCACTCTCTAAAAGGCTGAGTGTCTGCTAAACTCCGCTCTATAAAAGGCTGAGTGTCTGCTAAACTCCGCTCTATAAAAGGCTGAGTGTCTGCTAAACTCCGCTCTAT